>NC_067283.1:67038789-67348936 GCF_020740795.1 Apus apus | reverse complement strand
ACTTGAGACTGTCTTCTTTTCAGATCTCCCAGACCTCTGACTGCTCTAGGTTGTCAGTGAAATAGGTAAGTAGAAGACCAAAACAACCTTCAGTGTTTGACAACTCTTAAGCATTTGACAAAATTTCGAATAATAAATTTTCTTTACCATGGAATTTCAGAGCCAAGTTTTTCAGTTACACTGAGCACTCAAAGAAGAAGGCTTCTGCAAACCTCTTCTGCAAGTACAGAATCTTTCACTTTTTTTAGTGTGTAACATTGAAATATTCCCTTGGTGATGGGGGGAAAGCAAATCCATAGTGGAGTGTTGTTTGTTCTCAGGGCATTATCAACTCTGAAATATTTCCAGAACAAATCTAATTTGTCAAATATAGAAAAGATAATTGCTAATATCTTAATTTCCACAGAATAACCCATTAAAGAATCCCATATGATGAACACATTAAAATTATATTTAACTTCGTATAATAGAGTTAGTGGCTGAAGATTTGCTTTTCACCAGCTATTCTCTTTGGGTATTGGGCCTAACTTGCTTAAGTGTAAGAGGAGTATAACTTTGAAGTGTGCCCTGATTTCTTCATCTTATTCTGCTTTTGTCTCTTGTTAGTGACCAGCTGCTAGCTGGAAAGAGGAGGTAAACTAATATGGTTTCCAATCAGAGGATGACCAGACTTTGAGTTTTGCCTGTTCATCCATCCACTATGTACAAATGTATTTTTACTTATTTAACACTTCTGCAAGGAAAAATAAACCAGACAATTAGTCTGGTTTGTGAGTATCACCAAATCAGACTGGTTGAGGTTGGCAGGGCCCTCTGGAGACCATCCGGTCCAGCCTCCCCGCTCAGACAAGGCCAAGTTGCCCAGAACCATGTCCAGACAGCTTTTGAATAGCTCCAAGTTGAAAGACTTTCTCTTGGCAGAGGTGTTGGTAAATATTGGTGTTAGAACTGCTCTGCAGATGTCAACACAACCAACCTGAGGCCAGTACTGCTGCTAACAAACAAGAGTTACCCCAACCTCTGAGTGACATTTTTGCTGAGGAGAAAAAGGAGGAATATCAAAGGACAGATGCTCACACCTGGATCTTAGGTCTAGCCCAATATGCAAGTGCCTAAAGCCACCTCTCCACTTCCACCCTGAAACTGGATAGACATTCTCAGAGCTTTCCTATGTTCCAGATTAAAAAAAATATATACGTTAATGTGTATCATTCGGCCTTCTTGACACAGGCAGGAAAATGAACAGTTTCTCTTGATGAAAACTACTTCCAAATATCCCTTATGCCACCATGCTATTTGTATATGTTTTTAGGCACACATGTACAGTCACAGAAATTTAATCTCCTTTTCATTCTCTGGATGTGAAGCAGATCATAACTCATGAAGCCTGTTCTTAAGAAGAACCAAGGCAGTACCAACAGACAGAAAATACTTCATTTAAAAACCCTGAGCCAGAAGTTGACTTCCATAGCATGACATTGCTGTCCTATACAATGAATGGAGAAATTAGAGTGGTTAGATGTAATTCACTCTTGATAAATCTTGATTTTTTCCACCAGTACACAAAAATTCAAGTTATTGATGTGCATTAGAGCCTACTTTTCTCAGTCACAAAAGTTTTTATTTATAAAGTTTAAACCTCCAAATTTACTCAAAATAAAAGTTTCTTATGAATTTCAGAAGTGACCTGTTTTGAGACCCTTTATAGTAGACAATTTTTAGGTTTGACTACAGCCACAAGTCTAGAGATTCTCTACATTTCAAAATAAGCACAAGGCATAAAAAAGCACTGGGCTAGGAAGGTAACACAGGAGAACAGTCTTGCGTGATCGGGTTGTTACTGCTTGACAACAGGAGCTAGGCCAAAGCACTCAGTGCATAGCTAAGCACTTCATAACAATGATGTTGTTCTTACTTAAGTCCATGCAAATTCAGGCAGGTCTGTTCCCACCCTTTTTTATCTAAAAGCCATGACAACAAAAGAGAACTTCCTCCACGCACAGGGAGAGACAACACCTCCTGGTTAATCTCTCTCATACCTATGCATAACTTCTGTTCTCCCAGCTCTGCAGTCACACCCTCCCAGTCCTTCCTATCACCCACAGATAGTAACACTAAACATCTCAGCTAAACTGACAGAAAGAAAGCCAAAAGAGCCTCCTCGTGTGCTGGGAACTTTTACAGACTCAAGGGTTTTATTCTGTTAGGCAAACACATACTCAGCTCTGTAATAAAATTGCTCTCCAGGAAGAGCTTTGGAAGGAGGGTTGCAAAACAGCTACATCTTAGTATTCAGTTCTGGACTGTTTCAAGACAACATGGTGTAGACAATGTTCTTGGAGTGTGCTTCATTTTGCTATGGTAGCAGAGTGAATACAGCACAGCCTCACTTTTACCTGTCCATTAACTCACTGTCCTTGATCAAAGACTATGCATTCTGCCTGTCTTGTTCAGAGCTGTTAAGGTTTATAATTTAAATTGTAAACCTCAATATTTAAATAGAACTGCATATGTGATCTTTGTCACCTCATTTTCATGAATGGAAAGGAATATTCTGACACCAAAATTACATACTTAATTCTGCCTCACCTTCTTCACTGACCTCCATCCAACACTGCCTTGGGTTTATTTCCTCATCCATCAACGGGTCAAAGTAATTTCTGCTGTATTCATTTCCTGTGGAAAGCACATGAAGTAAGGGTCAGCGATTATTAGAAGCACATGAACCAAAATGTTAATTTTGAAATCGACACCAGCAAGCAAAGGGGCATTTTTTGCTACTTTATAAGCTTAATTTTTTTAACAAGTCCTCTAAGCCTACTAGTACTGCAATTATCATCTTGTGAAAGGTCAGAAAAGGTAATTCTGGAAACAAGTGCACTTTATGTTACTTTTGCTCAGGAACTAATGAGAAAAATTCTCAAATTTAGATCATTGGAAGATAAGAAAAATTTAAAAATCCAGCCTCCCCAGCATTAGCCAAATTATTCTTGAAACACATTTTACAAGTGAGTTGCCCATGCTGCAGAGAAATTTGCATTTCACAGCCAACTCCTCTAATTTCAACAGGTTTATGTTTCACCACCGAGGTTTCAATGTCTGGTGCATCTTTAATACTGTATTCAACCAAAGAAGTTCTTCATTACAGAGGAGATGCTAGAATACTGCCTCATTAATCTGACCAACTATTATATTCAGTTGGACTAGGTAACTAATCCAAGATTTTGATGGGCTAAAACCACTCATTTTAGCAGCTAGTTTTATCTGCTCTTTAGAAAGCAATCAAATTTACAAAAAGCAGTAATTTGTTAATCTTATCGAGGGTTAACAGCATCTAGCTGCCTAGACGAACTACCAGCAGAAGCCAGAAGAATTTTCTTTACACAAAGGGGGAGTGGGAGCTTTTTCCTCAAAACACACTCTTCCTTCAGCAAAAGTTCTACACACTATTAAAACCATCTTCACATTCATTGGGTTTGCAAACACAGTAAACTATTACTAAACAGAGAAAAAGTAAAATAAATAAGTCTATAACAAATCGAGATCTATATCCTGGAAAATACATAACAGCTAAATGTGCAAGGGGGTTAGTTCATCCAAGATACACTATAGTAGTCTACATTGTATTTGTTCTAGGATCAAAAATAATCCAAGCAGCAGCTCCTTTTCTGAGACTAAATGAAACTTTGATATGAAACTAGGTTTAATTTATATTTCTGGACTGGCACATTTTGACTGTCAGTCTCTGTTCCTTCAATGTAGTAAGTACAAGAACTGAAAATTTGCTTTACCTTGAGGTCTCAATAAAGAAAAAATAAATGAGTTTCATTTTTGTTACTTTATCTGTCAACAACTACTAGGCTGGTATGAATCTTGGCAGTATGTAATCAAAGTCTTATGTACTGCAATAACAGAGCCATTCTACCTTATTCACTGTAATTGTTTTTCTCCAGCACAAAGCACTGTGATGTTATATGAACACCCCCTTCACATGTTGGTAAAATAATTCACCCATGTGCTAAAAAACAAAATGATGATGCATTTCTTCATCCAATTACTTCATAGCTGTAAATGTAAATTGCTGGAAAGTATGTAGCAGCCATATAAGCAATACTCAACTAATACATAGGTTTTTGCACAGTCTTAATATCACAACATCTTTTATTGAATTTTAATACCTCATGTTCTTTATATCCTGTGGGTCTGGTGTGAAACTCTGAGGAGCGGACTTTTGGGCAAATCTTCTGGACAGAATAATTAGCATTTAGGAGGAAGTGTCACATTCTATTTGAGTCTGTGAGGCATGGAAACCATTATTCAAAAAAGAAATACATTGACAAATACGATTAAACAGCTTGCTCTTTGGTCCTCTTTGAAAAAAGAGCAACCCCAACCCTTCTTTGAGGAGTATGAGGTATTTCATCCAGGGCTTTGGCTCTGTCAGAACCACACACAGCTGGAGACAAAGTTGCACAGAAGTAAAAAGAAGGATCAAGCTTTATTTCTCCAGAGCAACGTACACACTTCAAAAACTATGTAGGTAGAATGAGCTGTAAATGCCAGAATCACCTCCCCATGGTGATTTTATAGACAACAAGCAATTTTAAACTGCAGGGCTCCAAAGAAGACTTTTAGTGAGGCTTTCTGCAGTTGAAGTCACTACAAACCTTAGATCACTGCTTTGGAGTTTGTAGGTTGTTTTTTTTTGTCTTTTTCCCCCTCAGTTCGACATACACCTTGAGAACTGGTGTGACCAGGAGGTCTGGGCTCTGGGCAGCTCCTAAGATTTGTTGGGGGCAAGTGGAGTTGCTTTAGTTTTAAAATACAATATTATCAATTTTAGTCAACACACTGCCCAAGGCATTTTGCTAATAACATTTTGTGAGCATGTGAATGGATTACTAATCATTTCATATTTGCTTTTAGAAATATTTGAAAGTGTATAACATGTAAATTAATAGTCCACAAAGGAATTCAAATTGCTCGGATTTGTGGTATAAACACAGCAAAGTAAATGTTAATACAGAGCTTCCTTGCAGGTGTTTTGAACAGTGATGTATAGCTTGGTGCTTTCAGACAGCAAGTTACTAGGAATACCAGATCCTACAAAGACTTGGCCAACTTTAGAAACTTAGGTCTTTGCTGTCATCCAGAGGTTCACTCAAATCCATGAACTCAATTTAAAAAGCTATTTACCCCTCATAAATGTGTTATTTCACATGGAAAACACAACGGCTAATTCAGGAAAACAGAAGTGCAAAACCACAGCTTATCTATAAATTTAAATTAAAATGGAAAGAAGGGTGTTGGCACAACAGTGACCAGGTGGGAATTTATACAGTTTAATTAAAGCAAAAGGAGTTGCTAATAAAATTAGCATAATCCTTGAATTCAGCCCATGGGACTGCACATGTATTACTAGGACTGGATGAAACTCTAAGATGGCTTTTAAGCTAAGATGTCTGTAGTCAATTATCCAGCCTATGTCCTGAGAATACCACAGAAATAGCATGACTAAGCTGTACTTCTAACAAAGTCATCTACTTCACAAAGGGATCAGGTAGCCCATATCAATATCACATCAAAGACAGAGCATGGAATTTGGATGACAGACAATATTTCCATTCATCTTGTACTATTGATGTAGGTTTTTAGTTTAATGAAAGGTAGACAAAACTTGAATTTGCTAAGTGCCTCCTGATCAATACATATATGAAGAAAATGTTAATAGCCAAGTGACTGTCTACTAAAAGCTTGAATAAAATCCAGAAGCATTTGCTTCTGCTTGTTTTCAGAGTGATGCTGGTTCTTAGGGATAAAAGCTGAAATTTTGGCATAAACCAGCTTTCATTAGAAGCCAGAGTGCAGATTACAGTCTGAGCAAACTCACCTAGTTAAATAACAGCTCTTCCCTTTCAGGCAACAGAGTGGTCAACATGTTTCTACCAATGACTTGGTAGAACATTACTGGGCATTACTCAGGCAATTAATAGAAGTCTCTTGAGTAAGATATAATGAGACAGAGGCATCCTGGAAAGATCAAATTCCAGTCTGAGACAGCATTTTAGAATCTTAGAATGGTCAAGGTTGGAAAACACTTTCAAGGTTATCGAGTCAAACCATCCACCCTAGAACCCCTAACCACTAAAACATCTCCTGAAACACCACATCCACCTTGTTTTTTCAACATCTCTAGGGACAGTGCCTCCGCCACCTCCACAGGCAGCCTGTTCCAATGCTGGGGGTTCTTGTGGCCAAAGTGCAGGACCCAACATTCGGCCTTATTGAACCTCATACAATTGGCCTCAGCACATCGATCAAGCCTGTCCAGATCCCTCTGCAGAGCCTCCCCCCTACATGCAGGCAGATTGACATTCCCACCCAGCTTAGCCTCATCTGCAAACTTACTGAGGGTGTACTCTGTCCCCTCATCCAAGTCATCAATAAAGATGTTAAACAGGAGCAGCCCCAGCACTGAGCCCTGGGGAACACCCCTCGTGACCGGCCACCAGCTGGATTTAACTCCATTGAACACAAGTCTTTGGACCTGGCTGTCCAACAGATTCTTTATCCAGCAAAGCATGTGCACATCTAATCCACAAGCAGCCAGCTTCTCTAGGAGAATGCTGTGGGAAACCTTGTCAAAGGCTTTGCTTAAAGTCAAGGTAGACAACATCCACAGGCCTTCCCTCATGCAATAAGCAGGTCACCCTGTCATAGAAGGAGATCAGGTTAGTCAAATAGGACCTGCTCTTCGTGAACACACACTGACTGGGCCTGATCACCTGTTTATTCTGCTTGTACTGCAAAATGGTACTCAGGATTATCTGTTCCATCAGCTTGCATCTGTTCCTTCCAGCTTTTTGACCTGAAGTGCTTTTAAAACACAGTGATACAGCCAGGAATGGAAATCAGTAGTCCTTGCAACTGTCTTAAGTCACGGATTTCAGCAGCAATTCCTCTGTGAACATCATGGTAAATCCTCACTGCCTCTAGTCAACAGAATTGAGTTTATTTCCCTATGGATATTTTTCATTTTACTTTGCAGATACGACCCTTTGGGCAGCCCAAGACTTTGTGTTAGCATATTTTCTGTCTTGTTTATGAGAAGAGTATGTGACTGCATGACCCAAAGAAGCATCTTGGGTTCAGACCTGAGTCCTAAGAGAGGTGCCCACCTCAACTTGGCCAGCAAGAATAAAGACTTAGGCTCAGGAGGAAGGGAAAGGAAGGGTCCCACCTCCTGCATTTCCAACTGCTTCACTTCTTCACCCTTTCTCAAGACATCATGAGTCTTGTGAGTAGCACTGCTGCTCACCTGCTTTCATAAGTCTGTACTTAATTTGCAAAGCTCAGTTTCTGCAGGTTGCTTCTTTGTAGATACAGACCTTTACTTCTAATCTGCATCTAGAAAAAATCTACTAAGAATTACAAAAAGTTATTCAAAACAACTAAAGCATAATAGAGCAGAAAAATCCTACCCCCTTAAAAAAAAATCCCGACAAATACAGAAGTGAAGAAAAATTGAAATCATTAACCGAAATAGCATAACAAGTGAGAGTTCCTGAACGTGAAAAAACTGACTGGATTTCCAGTGAGCTGGTAGCTTCTTAATTGAATTAAACTTAGAACTGGAAAACAATTTAGGAAAGTTTGAAACTTTTACAAGAAAGCAGTTTGAATTTTTATTCCAAAATTTTCTGTTGTTAGATTTACTCACATCTAAATGTTACGAAGAGGCTAAAAACAAAACTTCAGTTTTGAAGAACACAGTGAATTGATATGTAATCCATAAAACAAGGTTAAGTCTCCATTCCCATTTTGGTAAGAAAAAAACTGAGATTTAAAGTTAACCAAATGTTGTCCTTTTAGTTTGGATTTTTTATTATCATTATTGAACAATGATATGTTCACCTCAGCTCACAGCCATTGCAAATGCCTTTAATTAAATTTATATGGGGCAATCTAGGTTGTATAGAAGCTGAATACCTTAATTCAGATATATCATACTATTTTAGATTTACATCTGGAATTATTTTCTATAAGTATAGATACATGTTATATATTTTTTTAGGTTTTGTGCTTCCTGGGAAGTACAAAATTATTCCAGATCATCACCAAATACATGGAGGTGTGTGTGTGCGTGCAGAGAAGAGTGCATAGAGCTTCAAATTGTCACGAGTACCAGGCAGAATTCGATGAAAAATTACATGTTTATGGCATCCTCAAACGGAAAAGCATGAAACAAGTGAATGGACAGTAGATTATATCTTTAAAACACAGCTTGTTAAATGCTGCCATCACCGGGAAACTTCTCAATGTGTAAAAAGTTTTAAAGGTATCGTATGTCATTTTCCTTATCCTCAGTGGAGACCGTAGGTAATGAGTAAACCACATAACTGTGTCTTATGTTTATATTGCAAGCCTTGAATAAACTCACTTGTCAGCTTTGACAGGATGCTGCTGGCAAAGGGGCTGCTCGTGAACCTGAGCAACACAGACCACGCTGCTCCTTCCTCAATACATAGAAAAACCACACTCACAGCACCCACTTATTTTTCTCCCCCTACTCCACTCCTAGAATATTTACCACATTTGCTGCTGTTTAAACAAAGGTACAGCATGGGAATTACTTTTTCCTTTTTTTTTTTCCTGTAGGCAGAGGGCATCGTGCCAAGGGCTGCCAGTTTGAGACCTGCTGATTTTCCTGGGGAAACAATGTTGGTCAAAGGCCTGAGAAAGATTTACTGATGATGACAGAGTTCATTTAGGAATGCTATTAGATAATGTGACACACGTCAATGGGGAAAATGGATACTGAGTACTCCCAGGCTCGGCTGGTCCTGCTCTATTCCAGAGAGGGAACTTCCCAAATTTTGAGCATTCAACAGCACTATTATGAAGCAAATTATTTTCAAGTGTAATAAATTAGCTTTAAAAATATATATCCAGTCACCTTCTGAAAGGGTATTTCCCAATTATAAAACACATCCATTCTTCACAATTCTTCTCCCCCTACCTTTCACAAATTCAATTTTGGCACATTACTTAGATGAGTGGTACAGTATCCCTGTTGTTGAAATTGCATGCAATGGATCACGTTTTGCACACTACATTACACCTTGTGCCGTTCTGCTGATTTCAATTGGATTACACATTGTGTAATTCAACGCAAAATTACTTCCAATGACAACCCTTTTATTCCTATGCATACATGGTGATCCATCATGCCCTGCATACTGGTTTTGGCATTTCCATTTCAAGTCCCTGTTGGAATCAGAAAGCATGGAACCTCATACACAGAACTTGAATTATTGGATATAAACTTTGCCATTTTTTAAGAAAAAAAAGGGCACAGTTTTGATTCATAGTTCTAGTCCTATCCTTTATGCAAATCATTGTGTCCAATGCAAATAGCCAGTGCCACAGGCTCCAGTTTCCTTCATGTGCAGTACAAATGTGAGTTTCCAACAGATGCTCCTTTTTTTCATATGCACTTACTCTCTCTCCAGTGGGTACCTACCACCTCTCTTTGGAATGAAATTAAACCCTGTTCAAAAAGCTTCAGCCCTTGTTTCTCTGTAAACAGGCCGAATTTGAAGCACTCGCTGGTATTTTTCTCAAGTTGATACCCCACATGGCTCCTTAACAAAGCCCTTGTTTTGTCTGCTTTTTCCCAGGTCAAGGTCCTTGCCCACACACACTCTTGAGCAAGAAAGGGCTTGTAGTGCCATGCTGCAGTTAAACCACCTTCAGCAGTAAGAGTTCCGTAGCAAAGGCTTCTCTTCACTTCTGCTTCTGATAAAGTGCAGAACTGCTCTATTTTACAGTGAGATTTTCCCTGCAGGATGTACACAGCACCATGTTAGATAAATCCAGCCTAGCTCTGCAGCTGGGAGGTGGTGCAGCAAAGTGCCACATGGAGACACTAATTTTCTCCCAGAAGCAGTATAGCCATGGTAATGCCATGCTGTACCTGGGCTAATTAGAAGAAGAGTTTCTGGTCTTCAATTCAAAGAGCTTTCTTTCCCTCCTTCTTTTTTTCCCCTCAAATGTTGTTAATCTCTGTGGGCAAATTTATTGGAGCATGATATGAGATGTTAACAGTGCCTGTTGCAGATAAAATGGTAGAATTAATTAGAGCATTTGATTTTAGAAGATAATCTAGTTTTGAAAAAAGATTTGTGTATTGGGGATGATAAGAGGGGAAAAATGAAAGCTTCTCATCATCTGGAGACAATTTTGACTTGAATCATCAACATCTAGGGTCAGACTGCCTCTAGCCTTTGTACAAGTGTGCAGGATACAGGAGAAAACAATTAGCCTTTCTTTCATCTTCCGTGCAAAATCAACAAAGCATCAATGTCTCCAAAGGTGTCTAGGCAACCACCAGGTACAAGACAGACCACACATTGGGAGTGTATGCTCAAAAAACCCCTTGCTGTCTTCTGCAACATGCATGCATGGTCGGCATCCTAGAAAGATTACAGTCTGATTTGTTCTGACACATATTCCCTCTGCATGCTTGGACTGGCTCTTCTCAGGATTAGTTGGACCAAATCTATGTAGCTTGGTGGCTGTAGTGAACGCTAAATAGTACAAACTGTTATAAGCCACTTGCACATTTTCTGATCACAACAGCTGAGGACAAAATGTATCAAATGCTAAAATAGATTAACATTTGTTTTATAGGCCTATGTTAAAATGCTAAGTACCACAGGCCAGTGTTAAGGGATTGGTTGTGGCATTTATCACCCATCTGAAGCTGAGCAACTGGCCTCCTGTTCTGCTGTCAGCCAAAGACAGCATATTCCTGGAGGTCTGATGCTTCCATCATGACTGTTTGCTGGAAGTCCTTTGCTAGAAGTCCTTTTCTGAGCAGAGGCTTTACCAAGCCAGCCTCAACATTAGGACACTCACCGAAGTGTTTTGGGTTTAAACCCCTGTGGAGAAAACAGAAAATCTGAATCTGGCTCACCTGGAGACCAGATGCCTAGAAACTGAGAAACAGGTAGGCATGGGTTCCTATCACTTTGGGTTTGGATGATCTAACGCCCAGACATTTTTCCGAGGGAAATTGGTTTATTAGACCTCCTGTAGGGTTGGCCAAAATGAAAATTTCTGGCAAATCCACTATTTGCTGAGGCGAAGAAAGGCAAGAGGAATTTGTTGGATTTAGCCGCAAGGGAACTTTCACAAAAAATATATTGCACAATTTGACAAAGACAAGACCACTGCTAGATGACCTTAACTTCACAAGCAATATGTGAAAGAAATGAAGGTGATAGGAGAGATCAGCAAAGAGTCAGCATAGAATTAAGAAGACAAAATAAGGTAGAAGCTGCTGCAACCAATTAGTTGGCTGAAAATCAGGAGATTAATCTGAGTAAATAGTCAGCCGGTTCCCCTGGGTAACAATAACATTCAACAGCAGTGCCAGGTCTTCATCATAGAAGATTAATGATGGAAAGCATACTATCAGAAAGTTACACAATGGCCTATTCCTGAGCAACAGTCTACTAATGATGAAAAAATACGGAATATTGTCCATCATGGGAAATATGACAGTGTGAGACTCAGAGTGGACTAACAAATAGAACAATGGACTAGGGATCAGATGTTTTATTTCCATCATGGGCCTTCAGAGCAACTGCAGATAAAGCCTCTTCGCTCTGCCTCAGTTTCCCCACAAGAAAAACATGCAGGAGCCTTGCACTTAGAGTCACATGAACAGTCCCCACCAGTCTGGTTTGAAAGGTGAAAAAGACTGGAAAAAATACTGGAAAGTTTTCCTCAGTTTCCTTAAAACAAGAACTGGTTCACAAACTTTTCTTTTGAGATGTTCTAGTTCCCAAAGAAAGAGAATGGAAAAGTCAGTATAGCACAAACACACCTGTGAATTAAGCTGTTTAGAGGGCAGATGCAGGCAAGTTGCAATACCATGGACCTCTGCACTAGCTATTTCATCCCCAAGTAATGTGTACTTTGCACAGCAGCCTCCTATGCAGACATAGCCAAATTCCAGGAACAGGTTTTAAGGCTGTCTTGAACACTCAGCTGACAATTCACACACCTCACTGGTATCCTTAGCATGGAGGTGTACGAGAAGACACCTCAAAAGTAGGTGGAGTTTTTTCTAGAGAGCTCTTCCCTCCAGTAATTGCTGACAGAGGAACAGCCTGAAACATTGTTGCAAGACGGAGGAAGTGATAGCACCCCTCTAGCTATTACTTGCTGCCATTAACAACATGGACGATGGGTGTAAAGATAATGGAAAAGCAGTGCCATCTCCATGCCCTGCCTTCAAGTGCATAGCCTGAAAATCCAGCCTGATGTTTATATAGCATTTTGAACCTGTAATCTACTAAATGCTGTGATTAAATAATTGTGCTTAAGGTTATAACTGCTTTTAAATTGTACAGTTTAACACCAAGTGTTAGAATTGACAAATGTAATTCCCCATTGAGTAACCAAGTCTAAGCCTGGGGGCTGAGAGCTAGAAGAGCACCCAATGGTTCTGCAGAGGAGGAAACCCCAAAAGGAGTAATACTCTATTGGCATCTGGGGTAGAAAAGAGGGGGGGGAAAGGTGAAAGGAAGCCATGAAGGGTCCTAAAACACGTTTATTTTAAACAGGCTGTGGTGCTGTGCTTGGCAGGAATTTTCCTTAAGGTAAAGGAAGCCTGGCAGGAGGTGGAGAAGGGAGTGCCATTTCACTCACATAGTGAAGATTACAGCAACAAGCCATGCCAGTGTGTGTGGGCACTCCCTCCTAGAGATGTATCTTCCAGCGTGAAGTGAAAGTCTTGCCTTCTTGGAGTGTGGGGAGAGACTTCTGTGTCAAAGTCTCTCCTGTGAACTGCACAGGGGCTCCTGAGACCTGAGGGGTAGGGGAGAGGAAGCTGTGAAAGATTTCCCTGTGCTAGAAAATGATGGTAGTTTTCAACACCATGTGTTTTGCTGTGAGGTGCAATGACAGCAGCTATGAAAACTGGCTATGAACATGGAGCAAAGCAAAGGCAGGAAAGTTCAAGGAACCTATCCCGTAGCCTCATGTCTCTGATGGTTCCAAACCAATGGAGATTGCCACCAAAAAGGGTAGAGCTATCTGTAGGTCTAATCTTTGCAAAGACTGTGAAACACATCCATTTATACATTACTACACCCATGTGATACTGTACTTACTTATTTGGCTTTTCCTTTTCCCTCTTTAATGAAGTACAGTTACACTTGGGAACAGGGAAAATTAGCTCATGAAGTACCAGAAGGTTTAGTTCCACTTTTCTCCAGGTTTCTGGTCAGTCTTGAAGCTGTTCTTTTATTAGAAGCCCCTTATAAATTTGAACTGGCCCCTGTGACTGTCAAACAAGCCCTGACATAAGTTAGACTAAGAATAATTTAATGCAAGTTTGGACCAGATGATCTCTAGAGGTTTCTTCCAATCTAGACTTTTTATGATGGTATAAATGGATCATTATTTTTTTAATAGCTGCTTGACTTAGAGGGAGAGCTATGCAAATAACTGATCTTTTGGTTAACTGGATGAACAGAAGGTCAAAGAGGGAGACACAGTGTTGAGAAACAAAATTTTCCAACTCTCAACAAGATTTCCTCTCCCATTACAGAAACAGCAGTGTAACAAGCCATTGCATTCCAGGCGAAATGTAACAATTTCTAATCATTTCACAAAGATTATATTCAGTTAGGGTTTTTTGAACAAAATGCTACTTAGGATGAAAAATCAAAATGTTTAAAAACACATTTCAGGCTTTTAAAAAAAAAATGTGTTGTTTTCTTGAGGGAACTATTCATGAATTTCTGAAGAGGCGAGTTGAAAGCGTGGATAGTCTCCAGCAAGCCCGACTTCATTTTTTGCCAGATAGACTATTTCATTAAAAAACAATCAATCCCTTTGTCTGCTTAATCACTGTTCTGACAGGCTGCAAAGGAAAGACGAAGAATTCCTGCTCCGTGTGGTGCTGCAGAGAGTCACATGGAGGCTAAATGGAAAACCAAACCTAATTTTGCAAGGGGCCGTTAGGAGCCATGGGCTCTCCAGTCTCACAGGGATAAAATCTTAACACAACAAGGTCCAGCTCTTTAAAAGCAAATGCCTGATGTCCTGCTCACCAGCCCGTGCTTCCCTATTTAAATACCTGATCTGGCACACAAAGGTACTTTGCGAGCAGCATCCACACTTGCAAGTTTAATGGGAAATGCTGAGTGATCAGGACATTTCAAAGCCATACCAGTTACTTCGGCACCTAGGGAGGTCTTGAACCTTGGATACACAGTTGCATGTTCATGGATGCACCCAGTCCACTTTAAGTTAATAAGACTACACATTCCAAAAAAGTAGAGGCTCTTTGTGGATATTTAGGGAAGATTTTGAGTCTGACTTCAAGCTTTTTTGCTCTAATGTTAAATCTTGTCCCAAGATCTTCCTCATAAAGCTCACAAAATGCCTTTAAATTCTTCTCTTCACCTTCTTCATCACTGGATTACTAAGTAAAAATAACCATTCATCATAACATTCAGAAATCGTAATAATTCAAAATGCAATAATTAAATCACAGATTAAAAGATAACAAACCTCTGCAAAAGCAAAACTGACATCGGTGAGGAACCTCATAGGTTGTTTGAATAAACCCAAATAATAAACAGAAGTTATTTCCTGAAGCGGTGACTCTTTTGGGTGCTGCATTAAAGCTGATCTTACAAGTCAGGATCGCTCCCCTGGCCAAGCCAAGCAAACAGAACTCTTCTTCAAGCATCTGAGCAACAATGGCTGAACAAAATAACGAAAGATGAAGCAGAGGCAAGATACGGATTGACTGAGTGAATACGGGACACCTAAGGACAACCATCAGTCATGGACCTGTAAGCTGTTTAAAACTACTCAATGCTCAGGAGCCAGCAAGGAAGCATCATCTCTGCACTTGGGCCGTCCACAGTGCCTCCCAAGCCCAATCCAACATACACAAACTACAGGAGAAGGCTGCCAGGAGAGCCTGCTCCCTGTCGTCTCCACGCTCTTGCTGAGGGAGGACCCCCACATAACCTGCACCCCCCATCATGGGGAGTAATTTGATCAAGGAGACAGAACCCAAGGATCTAAATATTTAGACAGCCAGTGTTGTCTGCAGTATTTTCATTTCCCATCCAGGGCTTGCAGGGGTGCCTGTTTGGACACGTTGGGACAGACACGCCTGGCACAGGCCACGGAGCATGCGGGTTGGATGGGGAACACAAGAGCTGTCGCTGTGTTTGAGGTTAATCAGGTTTGATGTCTCACCTCTTGGTTCAGCATGGGCTTGCAGCCCGAGTTTTTGTTGATGAGCTGCAAGGGTGCTATCTGGCTTGTCATGTCTAATAACTTTCTCTTCTGAAGGCTGATACGCTGAAAGATCTGTGCTGCTGATGTTAAAAGCTGGATTTTCAATGCCTTCTGTTGCTGCTTTCTCTTCTTTTACTACAGAAAAACAAGGAGGTCAGAAGAGCACATTATAGCCAAGTGTATTTCAATGACAAGCAGAAAATTCCTTCTAGTAATTCCTTTGCTGAAAGACTCAAGTGTATCGTCCTCAAATGTCGCCAAAACAGAATTAGGTTAAAATTAACTCTAAAAAAAAAAAAAAAAGAATAAATGATTAAAATAATTACAAATTGCACCCTGACAAGCAAGAGCAAAATTTCGCCCACAGCCATTTGTCTGTAATTAGTTAATTAATCCTTACACAAATTATGAGCAATAACTCATCAAGCAAGGCTCACCCATCAGAAATTCAGCCGACTTGGATTTCTTCTGCTTAGTTTGCTTCAGAGCCTTCTGCTGGAACTTCTGGAGGGAAATTGTTAAATGAATAAATTAGCTAAAGAACGAAGATCATCCTTTATGATCCACAACTAACACAGTATTTTAAATATGGGATGGCATTGAAATGTCATTTAATTTACATCTCTGCTAAAGGGGTCAAACACTAATTGAACAACAGAAGTGGAAGAATTAAATAAAATAGGAAAAGAAAAGTTAAAACAAATGCCAAATGAAGGTCACATTAAAATACTTTGGTTTCTCCTAATATGAATTAACTCAAAGAAACCTCAACAAATGAAGAACATTATAAGATTTGTCTTTACAGTACACATTTAGCAGCAACTGCTTTATTTCACTTGCAGAACTGCAGTGCTTCATTTAGAAAAGTTTGGTTATGCAGCATATTTCTAGACAGACTTCCCTGACATTCCCCGTTCTCTTAGTTTCTAGGGCCACTTATATAACCAGTGCATTTGTTCTTCACAGAGCAGCTAAAAATGAATGAGCTCTACCCTTTCACATGAGCCAATAAAATAAAAATAACTCCAAAACCATTTACAACGAGATGTCACAAAAGAGAGATTGCAGTCCAGGGTAGAGGGGAAGCAGGACTCATTAACACGATGAAAAGTTCGTTTAGTATCAGAGACGCCAAAAACAGTTACAGTGAAAACAAATAGCAGGAGATCTTGAAGGACTTAAACGCTGGCAAGTTCCGTGTTAATTCCCAGGGGGAAGCAAGGATCAAAAGAAAAAAAATATGGTCACATTAATACCACCAGGAAGGCCTAAGTGCTAAACACCATCATTGGTGAACCTTGAGCAAGGGAGTCACACGTGGGCTCATGTGTGGCTACAGACCCCTATAAACAGATGCTAACAGTGAAAGCAGGCAAAGACTACCTAAAGTAAATCACATCTTGGAGTATTAATCAAAGCCAAAACCAAAGTTAAAAAAGAAAAAGAAAAAACCCAACCAGTTCAGAACCATTTGTTTTCAAATGTCACATGGCACTTCTGAAAACAGCATTATTTTTTTCAAGCCAGTTGCTTAATTGTCCAGTGATAAAGACCACTCCTGGCAACATAGCTCCTGGAAGCTGTCAATACCAAAGGATTAATTACAAGAATCATTGAAAAATTGTAATTTTTACAGCATCCATCATTCCCATTTGATTGTGAGTGTCAATTTCCAGTAAAAAACAGCACTTGCAGCAGACACAATCAATAAATCTGTCAAAAATAACTGAACCATACCACTGACAGATTAATATAGATGTTAATATTCTCATATAAATATATACATACACACATGCATATATGCACACACGCATATGTGTCATTCTGATACCAGTGGACTTCCTCTAAAGTAAGACTATTACCATACTAAAAAGAAAATATTTGTAAAAATGACCAGACATGTTCTGGGAGCTATCATAAACAAACACCGTAACATAAATAATTCCTACAAGCCACATGCAGTACAAATGAAGTTAATGATAATTTTGACAGGAGCTTAATAGGTTCAGAAATTCACCTTTCTGCTTCTGGTTTTTCCCCAGCTGAAAAATCTTTCAAAAATACATATTGTCTCAGTTAGCGTCTTTAGACTTGTATCACTTTTGCAATATTAAAGCATTGCTGTATTTCTGCATTCCATAAAATTTCAGTTGAGTCAGTTTTAAAGATTCCAGCAGTATTTGTAACACTGCTGTGTGATAATTGTTCTTATTGCCCTGTGTATAAACACTACACAAAACCTCACACCTCATGTTAACAGCTAAAGAAAACATGTAGATAAAAAATCCAGGACAAATTTTCAGCTGGTGTAAATCACTATACATCCATAACTGATGGAATTAAGGTGATCTGCTTTGCATCCTATGTATTTCTTCTGCAAGTCAGATTTCCCTAGCAAAACCAATTGTGGGCTGTATCAGCCATAGCCAGCTTTAAATTGTCATAGTGTGTAAACTGCATAAGCTCCTTTCACAGCAAGAAGGAGAAAAAGCATTGCTCCTCCCCCATATATAATAAAGATGAATAGTGGGTTTTGATATTTTGGAGTGGTGTTGTGTGTGTTTGGGGTTTTTTTGGAGTGTTGTTTTGGGGTTGGTTTTTTTTTTTTTAAGTATTCGGTATAGTTAGCACCCATTTTTTAATTTTATTTTTTTAAAGAATGCAATAGATTCCATTATTTGGCACTTCACACCCTCAAACAGTATTTTTAAGTAGTTGATGTAACAGGATTGTGATGCCTACTTACTTATAAAGAACTTCAAATGAAATGGTGTCCTTGTCCCTTAGTGTGATCGGGTTTTGAAAAGGTGCCTTTCATGAGTTCGTATTTTTAGAATGAATGCAACACGTAATTTTCAACTGCAGAGAGGAGTTCTTCCAGGGTTACTTCTTAATATAACTGAATAAGGGAGCATTTTGGTGGTGGTCTTTGTGTAATCAACACATGTTCTTATCATATTGTGTTTCAGAGGAAATTAGAAGACATTTTCCTTTCATACCTACTTCCAGCCAATTTCCTCATCCTTCTTTTTTACACATGAGCACCTTTAAGTAGGGTAAATTACACTCTTTCTTCCCTCCCCCCCACCCTTAATTTTAAGTTTCCTTCCCCAGCCCCCCTACCCTTATACTTTACCTTCTCATCAGAGAACAGACAGGAAATTATACAGTGGCATTTTATATTCACATTACCATTAGTCACTAGTAGTTTATGTATTTATGCAAATTTATGTCTAAATCAATTATTCTTTAATCAGTTCACACATACCTGCAAAACTTCAACTTCCAACAGCAAATTAAATAAAACTTTCAGTGACCATTTGCCATATTTGCTGCCCATGTCCAGTTGTGCGAGTGCACCTAGATGAATGCACATGAATGCACGTCTGTACAGAAAGCCACCACTCTAATCACAGAGCATTATCCAAAAATAAACACATAAAAAGCATGCCTACAAAGAAGTTACACAAGAACCTCAAACGATAAAAAGGCTGTGCTCATTTACACTTGTGGTGAAGGTGGGCCAGTTTGCATCTAGAAAAAATACATGACAGACCTGTCCATCCACAACCAGCACATAGCAAGGGGATGTCCTTTGCTTGCAAAGTCAAGTTCGAAGGGTGCTGCTGCTGCTGGCAGCAAATCTGCAAATCTCCACCAATGTTGGTGAAAAACAAAAATTCCTGCCTTTTAATTTTTAGGGGTTTTTTTCTGAAATTCCTTTACACTTTGAGTGTGCTGCACAATGGCAAAGACAAGGAGATTTAGAAGTGTCTGAGCACAGTGCAGACTAATCACTATGTCATTCAAAAAGTGACCTAAACCTTTAAATGCCTTTTTGCATGCCATCGCCAGTAAAATGCACCGCCTGCTTTCTGATACCAGTGGAAACAAAGGAAACCAGGAGTACCAGAACCTGCCGTACCCGGGTCTGCGGGAGAGCAGCAAGAGCCACAACCACAGCGGCAGCAGCAACGGCGAGGGAAAAAACCCTCATTTATAACCAGTGACAACTAAAACCTATGAAGTTTTTAAAAGAATGTGATTGTTGTCAAAAGGAATTGGGTACAACAATGCTGCGTTCAGCTCTGGTTCCACTCAAAGCCGTGGCTGAGGGGCTCTGGGAAAGCTGCTGGAAGGCTGGTGGGCACAGACCAGCAAGAAAGTGAATTTTGCATACTGTACGGATCATCGCTCAGTTCAGGGCAGTCATATTGAATCTGTGATCAACCAATTGTGCTTCATGAAACCGTCAGCCCTCATTTACGTCTAGCTGTTTTCTTCTGTCCTGCTGTAAACAAGCTCTGCTCTGAGCTGTCTCCCTACCCTTATCTGCTTACGAAGATCACACAGACAGACCTCATCAGCAGCCTTAGAGTTAAAGTTAAAGTTACTGCTTCCAGACAGCAGTCCCTATGCAAGCTGGAAGTCAAAAAGAAGAGCAACTTTGGAATGACAGAGTTTTAGTTCCTTTTAGGAAATGCATACCTTAGATTCATACACATACTGGCATGTTATGTCTCTTTCATGAAATTAAATTAGGTGTTCCTAATATGAACAACTGTTTCTAACATCAGCAAACTAGCTCAGCAGATTCATCCATGGTTTTGTTTATGGGTTGGTTGTTGTTGGGTTTGTGTTTTTTTTTCCTTTGGGGCCTTGTTTGAATACAGCCTAAATGAGAAGTAGCTGGAAATATTGTCAATCTGGTAGAGCTCCAAGAACCTAATAATGCCTGAAATGCTCTGAGGAGTGTAATGATGGTAAACAGGAACAGGTATGTTGGCTTCTGTTCTCATTCACTTCAGCGAGAGCATTAGCTTTTCAACATAAAGCAGAGCACAGTTTTCAGAGAGCAGTTCTCTTGCATAGAAAGGGATAGAGCCTTACTAAAAATGTATTCCTCTGCGAATGCCTGCACAAATGCTTTAGTTGGTATTTACAGCATTTAATTCTTGCAACCAGCTGCTAAGTCCCTGTTAAGGCTTTCCTTTATGCAGCAGGAGCTGGAATCTTTTCCCTTCTCCTAGCCTATTACTTTGTCTGTTTAAGGGATGGCAGCCAAAGAGGAACAGCTTGTGATTTGCACCTGTCTGCTTTAAGTACTCCATGCTAGATTTTGCAGAGAGCAAACTCTTCATTGCTAATGAGAATGACACTTAGGAGGGTCAAACATTTTTTAGCTGACTTTGCAGCAAGTGATAAATAAATAAACAATTGCCCACTTCATTTAAACCTGTTCTAGCTAGAGAACGAGACTGAAAGAGAAGCATTGTCAAAAAAGAGCAGCTCAGTCTGTAGGTGGACGATGTAACTCCATGTGCCTAGTCTAATACAACACTGGGCACAGACCAACATGACTGAAGCTGCACACCACCCACGCAGTAGCACACAGGACAGCTTTTGCTTCTTACCCCTAGAAAATTCAGGATTGTTTCAGAAAACTACCTGGGTTGCCTTCTGGGGACTCACAATATGCTTTGCCACCTGTAGGAACAGGCCTATGACAAAATTTTTCTGAGAATTCAAAATAAATACATCCTTCACTCCTGATCCAGAAGTGCAAGCACTGCCATGCAGAGATGCACTAGGTGGAGTGTGAAGCAGGGAAAGTGTACGTCAAGCCAAGAATCCTGGTGTGATCTTTCAGCCTTACCTAAGCTACCTTGTAGCATGTTTGCTTCTTGCTAGAAAACAGGCATTGGCACTTTCAGTCAGCTGTGGTATCACCTAAAGAAATAACAATTACTCTGGTATATTAGTTTAGTTACTTATAAGCAGTCTTTTTTCTTGCTTGTTCTTAAAATAGAAAAGCCCTCAAAAACTCAAGCTACAGAGCTGATGACAAGAACAAAAATGCTAGAGGAAGGGGGATGGGAAATAGAAGGAAAATATAGCAAAACAGAATTTATTAAAGAAAACATTGGTGCTGCATTTTGATGTCATAAATTGTCCCCATTTGCACTTCCTGTTTAAACAATAACTAACATGATGGTGGGTTAAATGAAGTTGAGATTGTCACAAACATCGCCTCACTAGTAATTAATGTAGTTTAATATGGTTGTTGGCACACATCTCACATGACAGATAATGTTCCAACATGTCACTGATAGGACCTTTCAGCAGAGCTTTAGGAGATCTACCAGGCATTGCTGAGGTTGGTTAGGTCAAAGGGTTGAACCATGTGTAATTCAGAACAGAGGAGGTCCCACGGTCACTCCACAAAAACAATTACACTACTTATTTCACTCCCTCCCTTGCCCGAAATTCACAAGCCTCACAGTTTCAGCGCAGTCAATCTTGCTCTGCCCTGGGGCTATGAGCCACATGAAAATATGTGGTGCTGTGTTTATAAATCTAATCAAAAATAGAAACAGTAGACAAGCACAATGAGGTCCTCCTATGGATCATGGGAATTCTCTAAATTCTGAAGGCACTTTTGTTTAACTTCTGTGGGCCTTCTCCTACCATTACATTGTCTGGTACTCTCGTTAATCATCCTGTTGACTTGTCAATGATATAAAAAGGAGCCTACACGTCTGCTGACTTGCCTCCCATCACACTACAAATAATATTATGAAATAGCAATGCAATAGGCCCTTTAATTTTTCTGGTTTAAAGCATGGTTTTTCTTCACTTACCTCTTTCTCCATGCCAGGCTGCCCTTTTTCAGACCTGCCGCAGAAAACGCTTCCTGCTGCAACAAAAGAGAGGGAGCACATCTGAATTCTCAGTTTGCACACAGTCATTAATACCCCTAGGTTTAACACACAGACTTGCAGGGCACCAGTCTAGGTGCCAGGGTGGTGGGGCAGCAAAGGGGGACGTCTTTTCCTGCTGCTCCTGCTTTGCCAAAGGAAGGATATAGTGCTGACCCTCTGCTTCATCTTTTTGAAAACAACTTTGGATCAGAACATATTTTTTAAATGGCTAACAAAGATAAACAAGAAAAACATAGTTTAAGCTCAAATAAAGTAACACCAACAAAGATGCAGCTTGGAGTGGAACTAGCCCAGAAGTGGATGTTACCTACCCACAGGCGGTAGGTTACTCAAATGATGTTGAGTTTGCTACAGGACACACCTAACATGAAGATTACAGTACCAAAGCTGCCAGACTCAGGAATGCTTTAGTGTTCCGGCATTTAGGTTCCTCACTCCCTGTGTTGGGATTTTCATTAGAAGGACAGAAGTTATCCTCTACTCTAGGGTACAAATATACAATAATCTTACAAGTTATCTATCACATCAGCAAAAATGCCCTTTATTTTATACCAGTTACTTTTGTGTCTATATAGGGAAATATTCATTCAAAATGTTTAGATGGGTTGCCCCTACACTAGCTGAAATAAGTGGCAAAACTCAGACTCTGCAGTTGCAGAACCTGAACAGGAATGAATAACAACCGTCTTCCTTTGCCAGTTTTTCCCTTATGCATTTATACAACCACACATTAAGATTATTTTGCAGGGCCTGAAAACAAAACAAGACTTTGTACAATTAAAAATATCCCTTCAGAGTCCCTCAGAAGCTTAAATTGACCTTTTGGGTCAGAAGATGCCCTGTACAAAGTACATGTTTGGCCCCAGTTGAGGAAACTCTCTCTCCTGAGGGCACCAGGCAAATAAATGCTTAATTCTAAGTATGCGCTTAAATTTCATTGAAATCAATACAATGGACAGTGGACAG
Source organism: Apus apus (assembly GCF_020740795.1). Classification (NCBI taxonomy): domain Eukaryota; kingdom Metazoa; phylum Chordata; class Aves; order Apodiformes; family Apodidae; genus Apus; species Apus apus. The sequence continues at coordinate 67,325,912 of NC_067283.1, read as the reverse complement.
AGCCACACATTCTCCACAGAAAAAGGCAGCATTGTCACTTTGGTTGCTCAGTAATGAATGAAGGGCTGAGCTTTTGCCCAGGATTTGCTGACGCTGAGAGTCTGCTGACCTTTGCCATTGCCCCTCAATTTTGGTGCCCTCCTCGGGGTGCCAAGGCCATTGAGGCAATGCCGGGGGCTGTGATTCTGGAAACTCCTGCTTGTCCTGCGGCCAGCCCTGCCCAAACAGCTCCTGCAACATAGCCCATTGCTGTCACAGAAACCATACCAAAACTCTTCTGCTGCATAACACTCTGTGATGCTGAAAAAAAAAGCCCCACTGAGATCATGCAGGTAGGCTCAGGTCATATACCAAGTCATCATATGCCTCAGAAAACAACCTCAGAGATTTCCTTTTTTTCCGTAAGAGGAATACCTAAGGAAGCTACATCAAATAGGCAACATAACAAAGTAGCTTTCTGTAATGAAGATAATCTGGTTTTAATACAAAGTTGAAGGAATTAAAAGGAGGGAAATGAAAAAAAACTCTTATAGCACCACAACTGTATTGATGGGCTCCTGTTGCCAACCATAGATCTGGGAGAGATCAAAACAGAACTTCCCAATAAAGCAGACTGAGACACCTCTTTCTCAAGCTAGTTGATACTTTACACTGTATGGGAATCTGCTGGGAACCACCTGGGTTGCATGAAGAGCCTGTATACAATAAGGACCTTGCAAATGTAGCCATAAAATGTACTGTTAGTGCCATGCTGGCATGCAGAAGGAAAACCGCTGCTTGTAGCCACTTACCCAGCATCTCCTTAAAGCTCTCCCAAATGCACAGACATATTACCATGGGCCAAGGAGAACAATGCTGAGCACAGCTAAGGCACTGGTGGTTGTTCATAGAGAAATAGCAGGTTCATAGCAGGAGTAGCAAAGCAACAGTTTGTCATCACCGTGGCTGCCCTCACTCCTTTCTCACCTTCACCCGGTACACAATTCATCACATACTAAGAAGAAGTGCTGTGGGATCTCTGTGCTACAATATTGGCAGAAACCACTGAGTAAATGATAACTCTAACAACCTACTTGTGATTCCCTTTGGGCTCTCTCATAAATACCAGCTAGCCAGCATTGGTCTTTAAGAAGTATTTCTTCAGGGGAAAATTGCACCTCTGGTGAAGAGAATCCATCAGTCACTTAGATTCAGCAGGACTGACCTTTGAAGCTACAAGCACTGAGCTTATCCTTCTTTAATCACCAGTTTTGGGAGTAGGTCCTTCAAAGTAATATCTGAACCTTTCTATCTTTTTTCCTTTTTTTTTTTAATGTAAAGAGTAAGGAGTTTACTGCAAATATGCTTTTATAAAGATCATTAACACACTTAAAATTGAGCTCACATTCAATTACTTTGCTTGATAGGTTGTAATGTTCTTGTCCCTTTTTCTATATGCTTGAAGAAGTAGATGGATAAATGATTTTTTCTGAGTATAAACTTCAATAGACAGCTAGGCATCACTCAGCTTCTTGCTCACACCCCTACACAGTGGAATGGGGGGAGAATCTTAAGGATGAAAGTGCAAAAACGCTCATGGGTTGAGATAAATACAGTTCATTTTTTTTTTTTATTTAAAGGAGGGGGGGGGCAGGAAAAAATAAGTGACGCAAAAGAAACCAATTGCTCATCATCAGCTGACCAATGCCCAGCCAGTCCCCACACAATGGCAGCCCCAGCCAACCTCCATCCACTCCCCTTCACTCCCAGCTCTATTGCTGAACATGATGACATCATATGGTACGGAATATCCCTTTGGTCAGTTGGGGTCAGCTGTCCCAGCTGTGTTCCCTCCCAACTCTTTGTGCACCCCCAGCCCCCTAATTGGTGGGGCAGTATGCAAAGCAGAAAAGGCTTTGATGCTGTGTAAGCATTGCTCAACCATAGCTAAAACATGTCTGTGTTATCAACACTTCCATCTCAGATCCAAAACAGAGCCTCATGCAAGTTACTATGTAGAAATTTAACTCTCAGTCAAAACCAGTACACTACATTGTGCCAACAAATCCTGTGAAATTGAGAAATACCAAATTTTAGTTTCTGTACCACCATTCCAAGATTCCAATTTCCCACCAAATGGAAAGTACCACACACAAACACTCATCAGGCTGCTTCAGAGCCTGGCTTATGGACATTCATATCCTGATGAAGTCCCAGGGCTCATATTTGAGAGCACTGAAATTTTTAGGAGTCACCATCTGACAAGCAGTACTGGAGGAAGAGCAAAGCCACTCCAAGCCCAAACAAAAGGCTTTTCAGAAGGGTATGACAAGCTCCAAGTTTAGCTTGCCAGGCTTTTCTCTGGCATGGCTGCCCACTGCAAGGCTTAGGAACAGCTCAGATAGAGGTGGTAGCAGACAACAGGCTCAGGAGACTAAGCACAGTAAGGAAATGACATGCCTTTTAGTTGCAGTCAACCTTAAATATCTTATTTAATTTTTCCACTTGTAAACAGGTACTGTAGTGCTCCTTGTTACCTCCATGACTCTTCTAGCCATGGTGGATTTCTGCTGACCTCTCTGGATGCGATGCTGTGGTACCAGGAACCTCAACACTGCCACTGTCTTTGTCTCCCTTCACATCCACATAGCAGTCCTTAGCCAGCAAATAAAAAAGGCTCTTTTCATTACAAAAAACTTCTGTGACTTGTAATTCTTAAATAACAACGACTCCACATTGCAGCAACACATCAGTTAGAAGCACTGAGTTGCACGTGAAATCCTAAAAATAAATATGTTTTTGAGACAGTGTTTGTGCAAAAAAAAGTACTGTAAAATCTAAGGAGATACCTTATGCAAAGGTAAATAAAAATCTAGACAGGTAGAAAATACTTACCATCAGGAAACATGCTAGAAAATATATTTTGACTATGCACAATTTTAGTAACAGTGTCAGGGTTTTCTCCCTAATTTAGTTCATTTTGTATCTGCCTGTATTAGCCAGAGAATTTAGGACTTCCTCATGAAGTACTACCACTTATTCTTTGGTTTCCCCTACCACCATGAAGAAAAGCCAAAAAATTATTTTTTAGACACTCTGAAGTTTAGGAAATAACCCTATGATCATTGAAGCCTTATTGTACATTTGTATAGGGACATTTCTCCGCACATTGTGGTCTATATTAGGAGAAAGTCAGTTTTGTTGTTTATCAGTTACAGATTAAAATGTTAAATATATGAATAAAAATATAACATTAAAGATTTTTTTGATCTACATCTCTGTGAATTAAGCAAGAACATAAACAAAGAAGCTACACATTGGAAAAGACAAGAAAATGCAAATTTTGAAAGTAGCAGTTTTAACATATGTACCACTTTAGTTATCAATACTGATGCTAATAAAACAGTAGTGTTCTTCCAGCCAAAGAGACAAATCATACTCTAAGAGCAATCCCAGGAGGAATACCTCTAGTGGGTCAAAACATTTCACTTGCCTCTGTCATGGGTTTGTAGATTAGTGTCATATACGTGTCAATATGAAACAACATGGCCTATTTGTTTATACATTTATATTATTCCTCTTCATGCTGCTCTATATGCCAGCTGATGTGTACTACACATACATATCAATACATTCAACCCAGTGAGCTCATTCTTCTGTTAGGTTCCTGTTGACAAGACATAACCACTGAGTATAAATGAAGGGAAACTGAGGTAATGATGTCTATAACAGAAAAAGGGACACAAAATGGGCAAGGACTTCACAGCACTATTTCTACACTGCTCATTAGAAATGGCATTAAGTAAAGACATCTTGACTAATAAGAAAACAGACCTGCAAAGGGGTCTGATAAAACTCAGTTAGCTGATAAAACCCAGATGCATACAGCCTGAAGTCTGTAGTGGTTTCCACTAGTTTTCAACCAATCAGGCAAGAAAATAATGTCCATCTTGTTTTAAACAGGGTATTCTTGGCCAGCACGTCTATGTGCAAAGTTTCTCTGCTCCAGAAAATCAGCAAGCAGAACTCTAACTTAGGAATTTGAATTCTTGAACCAAACCTTCCTTTGAAATAAATGCTAGCAATTTTGCATTTATTACATATTAAAAAAAAGCCACCTTAAGACCTTGAGCAAGAAAAGAGTAGTCAAACACAACTTGGTCAAATCCCTGAATTTTGGGGAAGACAGCACATCTAATAGACAGCTGGTTTCTAACCAATGGAGTAGCTCTAAAAATGTGACACCTTCCATATCACCTGACAAAGTAGAAGAGTCAGCAGCAATCCCACGACATGTTCTCCTTGGTGATGAAGCAGCTTATTAAGTTTCTGCTCTCTGCCCCCTAAATCTCTCCAGCCATTCATTCCTGTCCCTAGGCTGCAGCTTGCTGCAGTCTCATTGGGCTGATATTACTGTCGATCTAAGTCGGGTTAAAAATACCTGTCCCCAAAACACTTTCCTTTTTTATTATTTACCTTGAACCACTTCACTTGTCCTGCACTTGGCTGTACCACCACAACCAGGGCACAAGGAAAAAGGAGAATCTTAAATGAGCTTTCCTATTAAAGAAAATATATCCTGAAACTAGACCTGATAATGACATTAGAGCTTACTGGTAGACCTTTAAACTGAGGATCTGAAAATGCTTATGTTCCTCCATCATCACAACAAAACAGAAAACTGCACTGATTGACAGCATGAGAACTAGAACAGAATCTGCTAACACTTCCCTAGTGCAGTTGGTATTGCTAACCTAAAAAACACACAAACTAGTCTTCTCCAAGGTAGTATGTAGCAATCACTTCAGAATATAGAATCAAGGGGAAGACATCACCATGTCCCAGCAGTCCAGCTTACTTATTTCCAGAGAGGTTACCTACACATAGCAGGTCCTCTTCTCACCTGTCCACTGTCTGGGGAAGAGCAAGGCAGCCCTGCTCCCTTCTGACTCACTGGGACACCACTTGCTACCCCACAGCTGCTTGTTTGGTGTAGGACTGGGGCAGTTTCGAAGTCAAAGGGCAGGAAATTTGCCATTTTGCTAAGAAAAAGGCTTACAGAACAGTGAAGGCTTTTGAGGTTTTAATAGCATACTGGCATTTTGACAGTCTCTCTTGAAAGAGTCAGTTTCACTTGAGAAGCAAGTAAACGGAGTCAGAAGAAGCTGCTTTCCCAGCATCACTGGTTTTGTTGGAGAATATGGGAGATTTGGCTTTCTTGGGTTTTGTTAGCTTGGGTCACGCCCATAGTTCCATCTAAAAATAGCTTTTAATACTACATTTTTCACTGCTACAGAAAAGAGGTTTGAAAAGAAGCTCTACAGAACATGTCATTACTCATTTAAGACACTACACTCTACAAATTATTTTATTTGGATAACTATCACAATAAAAAAAACATAATATATAAATACTGGAAAAGAACAACTGAAGCCTAGTCTACTTTGTAATTTATAGGTCCCAATCCTGGAAAACACTTATGCACACACTTGTCTATAATTGCATGAATTACCTTATTGAATACAGCAGACTAATGTATAAACCCACTCTGGACTGAGAACATTTGTAGTAAGGGAGTATGTGAAAATTTCTGTAGAACTAAAAAGGTATAATTGCACTTTGCTTTTTATGATCCCTTATCCTTCCTTCCTTCCTCCACCCAAATATCAAGTTAAGGACTTAAGCAGCTCATTCTAACAATTTTCAGCAGTTTCAGATGGGTATAATTTCACTAATCTGAGACTATTATTTCTCATTTATTGAAGGTGAAAGCAGCTTCAGACACTTACTACTGATCAGTCACACACTAACAGCATTAAAGTAGCTCAAACACTGAGCTCTTTTCCACCTGAAATTTGAACAAGATTCTTTCCTACCTTAAAAAGCAGAGGGTTTCTTCATGTAAATGTTAGCAGACTTAACATGGAGTGAAATGGGTGCTGCTCTAAGAGATCATATAAGCTTTCTTGTTACCAGAATTCATGTTCATTTATTGACAAGGGGATTAGCTGTTTAATTGAATGCAAAAATTATAATTGACAGATTAAAAACTCTTGCCAGTGGCCGTTTGCTACTGCTGTTGCTTATAAAGTGACACCTACGCTGGCCTGGTTTACTACATACCTACACAACAGGTACAATAACTTCCAACTATTGATGAGCAGCACCTTTTCAGATCAGACTGATTTTGCCACTGCAGGCAATCCCACTGCAGCCCATACACGGTGCTGTGCAGAAGTCAAATATGAGCCCACTAGAATCAGTAAGACTACCATTGGTTTTGAAAAATTTTAGAGAGTGCAATCAATACTAGACAAGTTGAGTCCAGAATGTACGGATAACTAGAAACCCCAGGAAATCCAGAGAAGCTGGTAGAAACAGCAGAGGTGACCGTTGTGAAGTACTAACACACAGATGTGTCTCAGGTTGGACAAGTGATTGACAGGCATCACTTCCACAGTATGCTTACTTTACATTGTTTTCTTGTAGTTTTTTCTCACTATAGCTGAAAATATTAAACACAATTCTCTCTGGTTTACTCACTCCCCCATAAAGTCAATTCACCTCCTAAACTGCTAACAAAACTGAACATGAATTTGCACAAATGCCATGTTAAACTTTTGTTGATTCCATCACCCCCTCAGATTTCAGAAACCTATTGAAATGGTAAGCACAGCCCTGATCCACTTGCAAGCAAGGGGAGTGAACCTACACAGTGCCTCCATGTCTCATCTCATCAGGACTTGGAAGAAACCTTGAGCACATCTTCCGTTCCATCTGACCCACCCCAAAGTTTCAGTCTGTACTTGAGTCCTCACAGGAAGGAATTAATAAAATGCAAACAATATTGTTCACAATGCCCCTTCCTGGCCCTGCCTTACTGATGTGCTCTTCCTAGCTAAGACTTAGCATGTCACAAATGGAAACTGTATTGAAGGTGATTTTTTTCCTCTCAGAAGGGGTGGGTTAATTCCCCATTGTTTGCTTCACTCTCATGAAACACAAAGGAATAATTGCAGTTTGAAGTTACTGATATGCTCATATGTTACACTTATGCCTTCACTTAGCTACTTTTAACACTTCACACTTCCTTGAAGGTGACCTTTAAAGTGAAAAAGAAAGGAATCTGATGTTCTCCTTAAGATTCATAAAGGGTGCCTAAAAAAATAGTTGTTTTTTTTCCTCTTTTTTTTTTTTGGCCCTTTTAAAATATCTGAATTGAGAATGTCAGCTCTTTTCTTTCAAGAGCTTTTGGAGGTGCCTTCAGAGCACTGGAGAGCTGGACTAGAAAATGTCTTGATCTGTTGAATGAGTGAAGCTGGTGAATTTTTCACATTTTCTTGCAACAGGTTGTTGGGTGTATGAGCTAACTGAAACTTAAGAAAGCAAAATAAAACATGATCCTTCACAAGAGTTTATGCAGCAGTAAGTTGTACATGGGCAAGCCACTCCTCAAGCACAATCCAACAGAATTTGTGAGATCCTAAAAGCCCACCTCAACAGCATGACTGCAGGACTACAGGCTGAGGCTATTATGAAGCCTATGTTCTAACTACTTTGTCATACACATTTACTTGCATCAGTTGAATAGATTTTGGATGTTCAGCTCATATGATTAAGAAGGAAAACTGGGCATTATAAAGCTTGCCTTTAACTTTGAGGGCTCTTTTCTTTCCCTTATCCTAAACCATGCCAACGAATCCAAGATGGCAAAAAACATCATGTCAGCATGTTAAAAAATTCCTAGTATTTTATTCCTGCGCTAAATTCACTGCTTAATGCCAATAAATAAGACTTATCTGTGGTATTGGGCTAGAGATTTTGAAGTACATAATTTGGGATGCAAGGAAAATATATTTGGTCTTTAAGGTGGTGGTTTCATGATGCCAGCAACGACACTTTGCTGTACTGACTTTTTTCCTGCCAACTGTTTACAACAGCAGTACAGAAAAACCAACAGGACAGATCAGAACCAAGGGTTTTCTTGATCATCCCAACTGCAAAAACAATAAGCATAATATTTGAGAGAGTCATTTTGTCTCTTACGAGACATAAACCTCTTCGTAGTCTTTAATATTGAGTTCAAAGATGAGTTCACCTTAAGAAAAAGATGGATCCAGATTCTCCACACCATGTATCCCACAACAAAGTAGACAGTCAGTGTGTTAAAATCACTAGTTTTTTGTCATCCCCTCCCCTGCCACTATGAAGGAGAAAAATCACAGGAAGGAGGTAGGTTTAAGGACCAAGATACTCTACTTGAACACAAAAAACTTAGATTCAGTTATTGGCTTTGCTTCGGATTTATTGCATGGTCTTGGACAAGTCTCCAAGTTAAACCACAAAGACGAGTGCACAGCATGTGAATACAAGTTGAGCTGGCCAGACCAAGAGACCTGTTTCAAACCCTTAGCATCTGTCCTGCCTGAATCAGAGACTGGATTTTGAATACCCACTAGGAGAACATTCTTGCACCAAAGCCAATCCCTTGAGGGGAAGCTGCACTGGCAGTGCAGGAAAGAACACAGTGCTCTGCCTTGGAATAGGAGCAGAGTTGTCCCTTAGCCATCACTGAGCCTGGGCAGAGCTATTGGGGTCACGGGTTTCATGTGTTGTGAGGACAGGCATTTATATAAATTAAATTCAGTGTGAGAAGCAAATAACCTATGAAGTTTCAAATACTTCATTTGGTCAATTTTGGGCCCGCTGCTCCCCACAGGGGAGTCATGGGTGTGACCCCTTTTCCCCTCTTTTGTTTCTGGCACACAAGAAGTTTAGCAGTACCAAGCAGTGACCTTGGTTTCTGCAGGAATAAGCATAAGCAAAAGACTTTCTGCATACTGTTCTCCTGCAATTACTGTAAACATGGAGCATAATTAGTCCTAGAAGCAGACACTGACTAAAAAATATGCTGTTGATTTCAGAAAGTCACTTAGAAGAAACTTAACCGAAAACTGAAATTACTAAGAAGAAATTTGGTTCTATTCTGGCTCAAACCAGGACATGCAAGGTGAAACTTTAGAGTAATTTTCAACCAACAGCGAGTCTGGATGGCATTCTTCAAAAATCTCAACCTGTATGCTGACATCTGTATGCAAGCTGACCAGGAATACACAATCCCCCTTCTCCTAAAAACATGCAGTATGAAGTTTGCACTTCATACCCTATTCATCAACTAAGAAACAGCTTCCTTTGGCACACAAACAACAGGAACAGGCTGGTTTCATATCAGGATGTCAAATAATTTGCTTCAGCTTAGTCCATGAATGTTCAGCGTTGATGCTGACAAGATGCCTCGAGAGCAGCTTCCTTCACACCATCTGCAAATGGTGCTACTGAACATGCTGAATACTTACCAGCACTCAGCCCAGGGGCACAGTTTGTATCTTAACATGCTCGAGTGAGGAAAGTCTACTGCAGTGTCCTAAACCAACAGTACTACAGGTGCAGAAAGTTACTAAACACTAGCAGCTGCTCTATATAGCAAAAGGATACTTGAAAAGGCCAGTGGAGGAAACTGAGAAATCAGCTGTGAGTGTGAAACAGGCTGCCATGATCATGGATACAGAAGGAGGAGGCCATGTGAGACCTAGTCAGATAGAGCTTTGTATTAGCAGTAACTTTGCCTGTTCTTACATGAAGCAGTTGTAGGTGATGGTAGAAAAACAGTGGATGTTAGTAGGGATTGTGTGCCAGGTCTTCAGCTTCCATTAGCTGTTACCTAGACTTTTTAGTAGAGCTACATCATCCTATTGCCATCTGATTTGTGGGGGGGGAGCCTTTTACTCTTTCTAAAATGCAGTTTCTCCCAACAATTTTTACCCAAGGAGTGTACCAAACCCCAGACATTGCAGGCTGCTGGTAGTGATAGTCCCAGGTTCAAACCCACCAGCCACCACTGCATGTCGTGTTGAGCCAAACCTCTGTATTTGTAGATGCTGTGAAATTAAAATGCTTTGCTCCTGCTTGCTCCTGTTCCCATGTAACTGTGTTTCAATAACTCATATACTACCAACACAGCCTGATATGTGCTTACACAGTTATATTTAAATATTTTTGTATATAAAAATTAAACCTGAAGTTAAAATGACTGATAAAGATCTTCCTTTTTTCCTTTGTATTGCTGCCATTAGTACTCCAAGTTGTTTCTTAAATACTAGCCAGACAATTCAGACTCATTTGGGAACTAGTCAGACTTGTGCTCCTGGCTTTCCAGCAAAAAAAATGTCACAAGTTACAAGACTCAAACCTTCTCAGCTCCTCCTGACACCTCTTCTCCGTCATTATCCCATATTAATGCTTGTGACTCCTTTGTTCTGCACCAACCTTTGCTGACAGGTCTGCAGAAAAGTATTTTGCTGTACCACATGTTGAGAAATGCATGCTAGCAACCATCCTTCTCATTTAAATTACCATAAAGGAGTCACATCACGCCATTTTCTCTGGATCATTTGTGCAATGTCAGGTAAGACAGGATGTGACTCAGCCATGACTCCGTTCAGAAGCAGGACTCTGAAATCTTCTGCTTTCTGTTCACATCGGGAAATCTTGGGACTGACAGTCAAAGAAAAGTGAACCATGAGAAACTTCATGAGAGCCACTCTAAATCTTGGTCTTCTACTAGGCTTCCATGTGTCCTTTCCACAGAAGACATTAGTCTCTCAGTCCTCTGAAGGGGAAAGGAGGATAGGAAAACTGATTTTCCCTGTTCGTATTCCCTTCTTTCCCCAGTTCCACAGGATGAATCCATCTTTGCTCCTGCTCCAGGCTGTTCAGCATTAAGAAACAATTGGTCTCTCAGCAGCACCTAGAGAAACTCTTTCCAGCTGGAAGATCATGTCTCCTCTCTCTTCTGAGAAGAGTGGCTTAGAAACCACCTTCTTCTCATGAAGAGACCACCTTAGCTTTGAGACAAACTTTCATACTTTGCCTAAGGAAACTCTGGATCTCCTCTGCTGTGAAAGGTAGCTTGAGGTCTTTCACTTAAATATATATATAAACACCAAACAACTAAGAAACCAGAGAGAACTTTGCTCATCTCAGAGATAAACACGTATACACACAAGTCCTGACCAAGGCCCTCAAAGGCTACATCTCTAATACATCTGTAAGTTCAATATAAACCAATAAGATACATGCGCTAACATACCTTCAGATTGGAAAGTCACATTTTCCTAGAAATTTAATTAATTCACAGCCTCTTATAAACAGTGTGGTAAAGGTGAATGAATTTCATAACACTAAGTTTTATAGAATTCAACTAATTCTAGCACGTTTGTATATGGGTGAGATGCCAGATCTGGACACATTTTAATCCTCTGCTATTTATGGAAATGAATAGCATAAGCCATTATCAATTCTGATAATCCAAACTAAACTTTGAATGGAATACTTGGCACCAAGAGACAATATTTTTATTCAAAATAAGCAAGATGATCCATTTCTATTCCATGCATTGTTTTAGCTCACTGGGTCCCTCCCACTAGTTTTCCTTAGATTGACATGACTCACAAATGGTCCTGCAAATACAGATCTCCCATACAGACCTGCATGGACAGGTGGACCCGCTGGAAGATACAACACATCAAAGAAGGCACAGGATGATCAAAGAGGAGAGAATACTTGGAAAGTTGGAAGAAGATTATAACCTTTTAGGACAGTTCTCATAATTTTAGCAGGTAAATGTGTCTGATATGAGCACTTCAGTCATGAAAAGATAGATGACACATTTGTGTGTGGGCAGAGGATGAAATTGGGTGTGGACTGCATGCCTCTGCAATGGGTACAATGATAGGTCTAACTCAGCACCAGAGGCACTGAGTCACCTGTTCAGAGCTTAGAGTTCCTCATCATTCCCTTTACAACATGGAAAAGTCCTGGCTGGATTGCCTGAAAATTTACCCTTGCTGACTGTGCCGTGAGCTGACAGAAACATCAACAGCACAGCAAGGTTTCCACTCTCAGAAACCCTCCCCAAAGAGCACTGGTTCACACAAAAAGTGATTGCATATTCTCACTACAACACAGAAGACTCAGTTACTTTGTCTAAATACCCTCTTCTAAAATGAATGTAAGTGAAAATAAACAGGGTCTGTAAGTATCTGTAGGGTCACTGGAAAAATGAAAGATTTGACTTAGAGGCAGCTGGGAAAACCCCAACATAACCCAGTGTATGGAAGTGTGCAGAAAGACAGTGGTATCTAATTGAGCAATGATCACAACAATCCACTAAGATGCTTACAGTGAGTAAACAGTTCTATATTCTGAAAGCACACCCAGCATCATTTTCACATTGTCTTTTGCCTATCTTTTCAACACAAATTAGTAAACTATCTACATGCCAACAAGCACAACAGCATTATTTCAGACAGGTACTCCTTTATCCTCAAAACAAAAGCACCACTGTGGCCAATTTTAACAGCTTGAGTCAAAGAAAACCTCAGAAAATCTTCTGAAGAAGTGACAATATCACAGAATAACACTACAAGGAAAACAGCTGAAGTTGCTTTACTTTTGTACTATCTGGTAGGTTATGGCATAAACCTGGTACAAATAAATATTTTTTCCACAATGAGGAAGAAAAAAAATCCTCCTCTTGCGGAGTTTCCAGATGCAGCTTCGGAGCACTTCACAAAGGCAAATGTGAAACATTACAGAAGAGGAAATACATATAACTGGAACTATATTATTCCCACACTAATAAATAGGGGAGAAAAAAACTGGCACTTGTTAGAATAGGTGTTGTTTCCCACCCTCCCCCCAGCAGATGAAGCATGTATTTCTGTGGCACAAGTAGACTTCAGGGGCTGAATAACCGAAGCAGTGGCTAAGGAGCCCCTCTAAGCAGAGGAGAAACTGATTGAATGTGCCAAGAGCAGGGCTCTAGGCTGGACATCAAGCACAGCTTCCTGTCCACTCCTCCTACTTCTACTGTCCCTCAGAAGTGACTTCTACATCAGTAAATTCTTTTAGATCACATCCCTTAGATAATGTTGGTATCCAACTCCTCTTTCGGCAACTGACTTTGTAATAATCTCAACTGGTAATCAGAGAGAGAATGGCTTGTCTATTGAACAAAGCATCCAACAAGCATGCAAAATCCTGGATAACAGAGCTGCACATCAACAAGATCTGTGTTTTTTTGTCTTGTACTTCAAGAGGCAGTGGGCATTCAACAAAGTGAAGGGGAGCAAATCAAAAGTTAAGAAATACTTTCAAAGAGAAGGTAAGATTGAAAACCACTTGCCAAAGGATGACATGAAAACAAAAAAATATAACAGAATTCCAAAAGGAATAGGATAATGGCAAGGCTAGGAGTGTTCTTATACTACAGTAATTAAAATGTTGTTTAAAATTATTAAATGAATTCTTAAACAAAAGTTCCATGAGAGTTTAGAGAAAATTACATACTATCTCCTTCCTGCCTAACTAAAAATTTGTTTTCAGGGAGCTGAACTGGATGAACTCTGAATCAAACATCATCATGGTTTCTATTCTCCCTAAAAAGTATGATCAAGTTATTAATAAAGGGAGTGTGCCATAACTGACACATAGACTGATCCCAGAAAGTGAGTCAAACCAGAAAGTTCCTCAGTACAGATTTTAATATCAATGCCAAAGATCAATCTGGTCAGAAGGTTCCTGAAGCAGAAGACTAAAATCTGGGTAGACAAGATCCTGCAGCATTCATCAGATAAAATCAGTTTAAAATGCATTTTGTTACGGAAGTCAGTCAGCTAGCTGCATGTCCCAACAATGGTACCCCCAAAAATGCAAAGCCCAGCTGCATGTAAATAAATAATTCCATTCTTCACATACACCCTGGATGCCTCTTTTACTAGCATCCAGCATACATGTATTATCATGGTTTGTAGAGGTCTGACAATGGCAGCCAAAGCAATGTTATCTCAGAGTCTCCTTGTGCCCCCAAGGTGCTGTGTCCTCTGCAGTTTTTACACAGCAGTTGGACCCTAAGCTTACTGCAAAGGGAGCTCCCTGTTTGTTCTGTGTTTGCAAAAACTGTGTGAGTGATGACTGCAGTAGGAATAATAAATACAAATGGTATTACACATGCATGCAAACATCCCCAAGGAAAATTAAACCATAGGGTAAATACTAACATTTTACTTGTCACTTATTTATAAAATCAGAGACCTAGAAATAGCAAAAAACTTGTATCTTTGCCAAAACCCGCTCCCAGAGTGGACAGCCCCAGGGGCTGAGATGTGAGCTCTGCTCTAAACAGCAGTGGTGCCTCCCCAGTGGGGAATTCCTAAATGGGAAAAGACACCCCACAGCTGACACAAAGCCAATAGTTTTGGCTCCCATAACAGACTTCTTCCAGCTGTCAAGGCAAGGAGTGTGTTACGGTTAAAAAAAACCTGCTGTGCTCTGGCTACTGCTCACTGGAGTTGCAGTGAGCTGGGCAGAGGCAAGAAGAGCTTGAGAACTCTGCTGAGCATCCCTGGTCCTAGATCAGAAACATGGAACCAGCCCCTTCCTATCTGGTGGCATCCAGCACTGCACAGCATCGCAGACACAGACAAGGGTTTTTAGCAGTCTCTATAAGCCTTCTGCCACCCTTTCCACAGTAATGCTTGTACAACATAACTCATTAATAGTTCATCTATTTCTCTGCTTGATGATCTCCTCCTTCCCACAACTCCTCTCGGAGCCGTACCCATGAAGTTATCATTTGCTTTCATACTACACCAAGCATGCTTTTGGGATTGGGATCCCACCTTGTTGGGAATTATGAGTGCACAAACTTAGCAAGGTGGTTTAGCATTGGACTTGATAGAGTTAGGTTACTGGTTGAACTCAATCTCAAAGGTCTTTTCCCACCACAACAATCCTTTGATTCTGTAAAACTGAAGCTCTAAACTAAATGTATCCTTGAGGATAAATATGCAAGTGATGGGGTAAGCCATCAGGAGGGGTGGTTTTATCTGCTGATGTCAAAGTGGAATGAGAGAATTTGCAATTCTTCTGGACCAGTATAAACCCAAATTTTTAAAGTCCCATGTGGTTAAACAATGACTCATATCTGATCCTTATCTTACCTGATAACACCCACCATTGCTTTACGCCCTTGTCGTTGTTAAAGCACAGCAGAAGACCATGAAAAAGGATATAAGTGAACAACACTAATTTACAAAGCAACACAGCTCACTTAGCTTCTGTGCAAAACAGATAAAATCTTGAGGAAATTAATATTTCATGACTTAAAATAAAATTTAAACAGAACTCAGTTTTGTTTCATGCCATCTGTAAAAGAAAAAGTAATTGGAGTGCAAGCAGAAGTTAGCAAGGTCTTCTAAAAACCTCCATTAGGGTCTTTCGCATCAAAGTCTACAGAAAACTGTTCATGTAAATATGTGTATTTATAGGTATATCTAGATACATATATCTACACAAGTATAAATATCCTTTCTAATAGAACATCATTTTTAAATCTTTCATGAGAGTTGAGAGACAGACTCAGCCTTACCTTCTTAATTCCCAGCTTCTCTTCACCTTTTGAAACCAAATCCTCCTGGCTGTCTCTATGGTGACAGTGACGTCCAGGTCCCCCCTGTGAGACGGCTGCTGGCACACACATCAGGTGGCAGAGCAAATCCGTCAGCACCAGAAACCTCTCCTGTCTCCAGCTCCTCCATGGGACACACTGCTCTTCTCTGGTACTGGGTCAGACAAACAATGTGGTAAAGAAAATAGTGTTAAACCACCATCCCGTGCCTAGGGACTTTGTCCTAAAATAGGACAAAACTGGGTCTAAATATGTGGTCAAAAAGCTTTTTTCTTTTCTCTTCACATTTGTTGTAAAATAAATGTGGTAGCATTGCTTTCAAACAATGTATCTGGATAACCTACACAGAATTAACTAATTACAGGTAATTTCTCCCAGAAGGTTTGACAGGGAGAAGAAATTTGTATCATGAAGTAGAAATGGCTGATAAGCAGCATGATGAAAACCTCCTGCAATGTCCATCCACCTGGCATGAGAAACCAGCAGTGACAACAGAATGTTTCTTATTAGTTAGTTAGTGGAGAGAGGAGCAAGAGGGGGAGATTTTTATCGAGTACTAGGTGAAGAACAGCAGGTGGGACCTGCAAAGGTGTGCCTTTCAGGCAGCCACGGGAGGTGGCTCCAGTGACTTTCTCTTCTTAGGCAAGACACAGTGAGTCACTGGGGTTACAAAACATGAGCTATTATATATAGTCCTGGTTATATTTTATGATGTATATACCTAGCTACTGAATAATGCTGAAAAACACCTCTGTTGTTACATGTCTTCTTGTAGTAGCTTACAGGCACAGCAAAGGATGTTCAGCCCCCTCTAGCACTTTCCCTCTGGGTTCCCAAATGGGGAAAGATATGCCAAGGAAAACGCTTTGACTTTCTACCCCACCCCACTGCCAGCATCTGCTGATACTGCACATCCTGTAGATGCTCTAGATCTTCCTCATATTTCACTGACCTTTTGTAAGTTTGCAGCTGAAGGCACTTGGCACAGCTCTGTGACACTGCAACCTTGCTCCCCACTGCAGGTGAGGAAATGAAAGCCAATGGTGTTTGTGGGAGCATATCTTGCCTGGAGGATTTAACCGTGTGTGATATACTACTGCCATCAGCTCATTTGCGATTTCTCCCTGATAAAGTCATTCACTCAAAATTTGAGGGTCCTATTTGATTCAGGTAAATGCTAGGAAAATTAAAAAAGGACAAATTAGTCCTGTACTTCCTTAAGTTTCCATGTTATTTTTCACCAGTCAGCCAAAAAGTATACAGCTCATCATCTTAAGATAAGGATCCTGTATGATGTGCTCTAGGTGATCCTGCTCTGTCAGGGAGGTTGGACTAGATGATCTTTCGAGGTCCCTTCCAGCCCCTAAGATTCTGTAATTCTGTGATTTTAATAGCCTGGCAGACATTAAATACAATCCAGAAGAGACATAATAGCAATACTATGTTACTGAAATGTGCATTGCTGTAATGCATGTTAAAAAACTAATTCCGAACTGGGTTACTGGTGTGCCATATCTACTGTGGGGAGATTTTTTTCTCCATGTTCTTTTTTTGATCCTTATTCATATATTGGCTCTTTTCTGTCTCTCAGACTATAAATGCTTAGGATTAGGAAGTGCATGCTGCTGTATATACTTCTCTTCTCATGTCAGGTTGCTGGCCCCTGCCTCAGGCTTTAGATGCAAGAAAGTCCAAAGTGGAATCCATACCACACGCCTTTGTTACATATGTAAGCCCTGGGAAGTGGGGACTGCACCCAAATGATGCAACAGCTCAATCTGCATAGTTGGTAAGCACAGAGATTTATCTTTTCACCCAAAGTATTGGATTTTCACCATATTTTCCTCCTCACAGGAGGACCAACTATAGGTTCATTGCAGAAACCAATAGATGTACCCTTAACCTCAACAGGAACACAGATGAGCTGCCCCTCCTAGTTAAAACAGAATTAGTTTCTATTTCATGGCACAAAAATAAAAAAAGCATATTTCAAACTCCAGGATGCAGAGGTCACCAGACAAAGGGTTTTATGTCCTTATGTCAGCAGAGTTACACAGGTGCCTGCAAGTCCCTTTCCATCAGGCACCTATAACCAGCCCCAGCGTTGCAACATGCGAAAAACAGACCAGCAAAGGTGATGTTGCAAGCCCACCAGCAAAGGAACTTTGGAAACACCCAGTTTTGGAAACCACGGTATAATTTAAAGCATTCATTCTCCTCCAATCTCCACAGATGCCTAACAGCAAAGGTGACCACAGGGTGTAGTAGCATGAAGAGAACAACACAGAATAACTTCGCAGTTAGAGTAGGTTACGCTGAATGTCAGAGTACCACGAGCACAGTGGAGCAGAGATTAACCTCCAAGGCCTATTATATAGCTCACATGAGTGTTTAACACAAGAAGCACCACCAGAAGTGTAGCAGGCTTTAAAGTAACTTATATGAAAGATAAATAGAAGTATTCCTTAGA
This sequence comes from Apus apus, assembly GCF_020740795.1. Taxonomy (NCBI): domain Eukaryota; kingdom Metazoa; phylum Chordata; class Aves; order Apodiformes; family Apodidae; genus Apus; species Apus apus. Next base: position 67,307,934 of record NC_067283.1, on the reverse strand, counting down.
GCATCCAGAACAAAACCTTTGATTACTATCATTTTGGATCTGAAAACAACAACCAATATCTGTTCATGTACATCATAAAGGAAAAAATTAAATTTCAAGGGGTCTTACAGCTAGGCTAATTAAAGCTATAAAGGGATCTTTCAGAAAGACTTTTTTCTTTGCCCCCCCCCCGGACAGAATCCTATCAACTCCATAAGAATGGCATATACTCCCTTCTCAACCTATTTCCATCTATTATATTTCACAGGTATTTAGCACTTTGCTAGCTAGACCTCATACATCCAAAGAATATACATTTCATAACACAAATATTGCACATGGTTAAACACCATATACTTAGTACTACAACTAATTACAGCTTCAAGGGTTACTTTTTTTTAATACTGTGGCCATAACTGTTGTGACAAAGACTGTGACTTTTAGGATTTTCTCATCTAGGGGAGTAAAAAAAAAACACAAAACAAACAAGCTCCCTCCCTCCAGGTCCTTAAAAAAAAAAATAAATTAAAAAAAATAAAAAGAAATAAAATAAGAGGGTGCACAGGAGGAGTCCCTGTAGGAATCCCTGTTGCTGCTGAGCCAAATCAGGATAAGTTTTTTACAGAACAAATTCTCAGTCATTTTGCTGGTTTCATGCTTTTAAACTTCTAATGGCAACTGTTTAACACATTTTTAATGGGAAATGCACAATAATAATTAAAATAGTTTTTTAATATAAAAATGCTATAATTATGTCTTTTGCTTTGTTTGACAAAACTATGATTTCTACCAAAACACATGACCAGCCCTCGGGTGGCCTATTCACAGCAAACAATGTATTGTCCTGGGCACACAAGAAGAAAGACAAGATGTGGTTTAATTGAACCTCAGACTTCATTTATTTAACTTTTATGGAAACTACCAGCAATAACTTGTAGAGAACACACCATTATTTCTTCTTTCACCAACTCTACATGATCGAATGCTGCCATTATTGGCTGCTTCTTTCCCACGCGCTCAGTTACATTCACCTCTGGAACATTATCATGCTTTTTCTATAAAGGTTAAAAAGCCAGGAGAAAGAAGTTATTTTCTGACTACATCCAGCATACAGAAACACCCAAAACCCATTACAAAGTTTTTTAAGAAGCCTGCTTTCAGTTCTTACACCACAGATAGCTTAGTTGCCCTGCTCCTCAGACCCTGAACCTAGGTGAGACGGCCAACATTTAAGATCAGGTAAAAAATGCCATCTGTACAATTGGAAAACAGTACTTCTTCATTTCTAGACAGTTTTGGCATCAGACTTAACATTATGAAGCTAATGAATTATTTTTCCCTATTTCCAAAGAGTCAGAAGTCTGGAACTGCCCTTCCCAAGTTGCTCACAACAGCTTGGCACAAAGTCACTTCAAAGCAGTTAACTCAGAAAACTGCCTTTCTATAAGAGTGTCTGAAGACATTTGCTGTTGAGGTCATGTGTTTGAAGAAATTCCATTAATTTATGCTGAATTGCTTACACCTAATACATAGAAAACTGGTTGAGACAGATAAGAGCTCTCTGGTCAAGGGACTTTTTAAATAATAGTTTATTTCCATGGAGCGAGCAAGGTAGAGTGAGTGGGGAGCAGGTAAGTTTGCATGCCAAGGGGAGCATCTCTACAAGCAAGTCATCATAATCTGTTTGCTCTGCTCCTCTAGAGTGCCTACCAGCTTCTGGAATCACCAAAACTGTTTCCATACTTTCCAGCTGCCCACCACCCTTACACTTACAACATTTATTCTGTAATCATTGCTCCATCAGCCCGGACAGAACAGTTGCACACAATGTCACCCTTGAGCAGAAGACAAGTTGGCCATGGCCAACCTGGCCAACAGCTGTTCTGTCCTTGGTTGAATCTGCAGAGCCAGAACACCCAAGTCAGCCTATGTTCATTCTACCTGCAATAGCACAGATCCAATTTGAGGCACTGTCTCCAGCAATGCCTGGAAAACAGGCTTGCTCACCTCTATACAGGAGTCAGCATGAAAACCAGCTTACAACCATTATGAACCTTCAAGCATGACAGGACTCAAGCCTTAGCTCAAATTCTGAGTCAATATGACAGCATGGATTGTTTCAGCAACATGATCACTGCAGTTGTTCACCAATGGTTTGATACCTGCCAAGTGTGCTTGTATTTCACAGAACAAATTCAGAACAAGCACACATAGCCATGCAATTATGCCTGCCCACAAGGACTCAGATGTAACACATTTTCCCATTTACATTTTCCCATTCCAGTAACATTACTGAAGAAACATTTCATTTTCAGCTGTGTTTTCAGAAGACTAACAAGGGACTTATTAATACATCAAAGTCATATTATTCATTTACACAAATGTTTCTGATTATTTTTCCTCTGACCACTCAGACAATATTTTATTAAAAAGCTAGAAGCAAAATCAAGTGTTTTTCAGGACCACTTCTCGTAACTCTAGGTCCTGATAGATCCCCACATTTGCAGAACATTCACAGGAAGGGGAAGGAAGCACAGGTACAAGCTCTCTACAAACCTGAGGCCTACCAGAAAACTTTCTTCCAGCTAAGAGGGAGCCATCTCCAGCAAATAGAATCAGTGATGAAAGCAGTATGAAGTATGCTGTTCTACACGCATTGAAAATATGTTCCCTTAAGGGTCTTGCACAAACTACACCTTTGGTTGACTTCTGAATGGAGTCCCCAGGTGGTTAAAGTGCTGATATTGCATTATTTATGGTGATTGAAATGCATCTAAGTAATGCTTTGCAATAGAATTTACACAAAGTCACTTGATGGAAAATATACAGGGTGGGGGGAGGAGGTTGTTTACAAAACAAGTTACAGTAATAAAGCTGCTTGGCTGAGCCAAGAGACCTCTTAGTAAATAATTTATTCTGCAGTTTGACAATATTTACAAAGGTTTTTACATGAATTATTTACTCAAGCTTTTATAACTTGTAACGTACTGTACACAAAACAGCAAAAACACATTAGAGCTACAAACCTGGGAACATACAGTTATGCAATGACAGATGGTGGAAAGGGCTCTGACAAAGGCAAGTTTACAACTAACACAAGCAACAGCCTTTTCTATCTGTCATCAATAAAGGGATGAGGACTAACAGGAAAATGTGATTCAAGGAAACAAGACAATTTTTCAAAAGCTACATTCTTTGTGATTGCTGGATTTGGTTACTTAAAAACAAGCCTTTTGTTTGGAGTGTCTGATTCTAAGAATTACCATTTCTGTGAGTTACCACCCACCAATGAAAGGCTGTGTGGCACAAAAGCCACTGCTTACATGAAGGAAACCCTTAATTTCTGCTGCTCACCCTATTAGCTTCAGGTCAATTCAAGCGTTATTGGGTTTGTCTAGCACAAAGTTTTGTGGACAACATTCTGTAAGAGATTTACTGCTCAAAATATTTCTAAGTTAAATAAAAGAATCAGGGCAAGGGGCAAAGGTTTCTGAATTTATATTACAGATGGAGAACAGAGACAAGCACAATACTGGAGACACAGCAAAGACCCTTCAGCCCAGACTCACAGAGCTCTAAACATGCATTCAGCCCTTTAATTCCCAGCTCTTACTGTCCAGCATTAGTGAACAAAATATGGCTGTCAAAATTAGCCACTTTTTGCACCGTGAAAAGGTGTCCAACATGACTTCAGTCTTCTAACAAAAAATAAAAAGCAAGGGAACTCCCTACTAGGTGAGGGTTCACTGGTGCCATCACAACACGTTCAGTCTTTCTTCAACATGACACACCACCAGCTTCGTGCTACTTCTTGTTGGAAAGCAAAGAGTATCCCCACACTTGGTCTTACAGCATAAGGGAATGTAGAGCTGTAACAGAGAACTGTCCCTAGAGAAGACACCGAAGACCAGAGGAACAGAGAATCATCATGCATGTCACCTACAAGGGCTTTTTGCTTCTTGTTGACTTGAGAGCTTGCAGGTGTTTAACATGACAAGTAGGTCCTCAGGATGAGCTCCATACAGCTGGGATTGCTGAGACCCTGGCATAAAACCTAAAAGCTGGGACCTGAACAAGACCCAAAAGAAGCTTTTGCCCATGCAGACAGTTTAGTTGAAACTACAGCTATCAAAAGTAAGAAACCAGCAAGTTGCCTGCATCCAGAATTCTGTAAAGGCATAGAAGTGGCCTTCAGGAGGAAGTAGGAGTGTCACATATGGGGCACCCGATTGTCCAATACAGAACTTAATCAGGTCCTTCTGCTCGCTTCTACATGAGACAAAGAGCCTGAACACATCACTACAGGGGACTGAGCTCATCAGTTACCATGTATCAGCTGTAAGCCTTCTTACATAAATTCTCAGCCCTCTATTTTTAAACAAGAGGTAGAAAAAGAATACAATAATCTACATTGATTGGTGAGGAAATCTCTGTTTCTTGAAATTGCTTGATTTTTCATGTCAGAAAAACTTTTAAGATCTTTTTTCCTCCCTCTGGAGGAAAAAAAAAAAGGAAAAAATTTGTTGACATTAGTTAATTGTTAGTAAAGTCTTTTTCAGTAGAAGCTTAAAACCTTTTTTTGGGGGTAGTTTGTTTGGTTGGGTTGTTGTTTTTTTGTTTGTTTGTTTTTACCAAATTACAACCCTCAAAATTTTGTTCTGAACAAATTTAAAATTATAAAACTGAATTAACAAAGACTATCCAAGGAAAGCAAAACAAACAGACCAAGGTGAAAATTTAAGGTCATAGGAAACATCAAATCACATTTACAGCCATAAAAGAAATGAAAAGGACTCTTTATCCAGATGAATTGCAAAACCTGGCTGGACATAACATAGGTGACTCACTGTGCCATAGACTATGTAGCAGAGGGTGTGATTAGGCAGTGTAACAATCTATTGCCAACAGCTACATAAGATGCCACTGTTGTCTTCTGTAATGTCAAATGAATTTTTGATGCATGGTGAGAAGAGAAACACGAGCACAGGTACGATAAAGCTAGAAAAGGTATGTAGGAAGACAAGAAAAAAGATCAAGACAAGAAGATACTGAATGGCTTCTGTCTAACAATTAAATAGTCTGGAATTCTTTGCCTGCAAAACAGATATGAGGGGGCCTCTGACACTGATTTATAAAGCAGCAAGCAGCATGGAGAAAATAGCACTGCTCACTGTTTCTTGGGATGCAAGAACTATTGGTCATCCGCTGAAATTAAAAGGTAGAAGGTTTGAAATAAAAATGAGTACTTCCTGCATGTTGCAAAGTCAAGTACTCTGCCATAACGTTATGGATGATTTAAGTTTACATAGGCTTAAAAACAGACAGAATCCTTCCTGGAAGAGAAGCCCAACAAAGCCTTTGAAAACACACGTTACCATTTGCTCAGGGAATCCCTCAGATCAGAAAAACACAGTGAAGAAAAGCTTTAGAGATGTCAATCACTCTTAGCACTTTTGCATTACGAGAAACCAAGGAGTAGTGCTGAGCACAGGTTAATTTGATCTTCTTGAATGCTCACTTCAGTCTTTAGGACTTTTTAAAGTGAAAAATGGAATGAGGAGCTGGATGGTCCATTCAAGTCCAGATCAAGTCCATACAAGATGGGGAAAGAGCATGATTCTCTGAGCTGGCTACCTAAATTGAGAAAATTAAGATGCATTCTAGAAGCATGTCTGGGTTGAAGAAAGGCTATAAAACCATTCAAATACACCATAACTAGTTTAGTAAGTAATGAGGAATTGCACAAGAAAACACCTGCTAGTTCGATCCCCATATTTATTACAAGATTATAATCTTACAAGTTTTTTCCAACCAAAGTGATTCTACAATTCTATGAGGTTCACTGAGAGACTGTCAGGAAAATGACAGAAAGCTCTAGTCACAAGCTAAAGTTCACAAGCTTTACTTAGCTTCCTTCAGGTCTTAGCATGCTGTAGGTCTAATAGCAATGGATTTTTTAATATTTTTTTCTCCTTTTTTGACACTTCCAATTAGGTTTTCCTCCTGCTGGTATCTGAGGATCGTTCCCTGGAGGCAGACGTATATCCCTGCCCTTGTTAACTGCTTTTGAAATATTGCTGCTATTGTCAGGAGCTATACTATTGACTGAACTGTTCCAGAGTCCGTTTGTGATATCTGGTGGGCTTGTGCCCCTTAGAGAAGTTACTCTTCCTGGGTACTGTTCATCAATTTGATGGAGAGAGCTATTACTGTGAGTTGTATCTAGTCAAAGCATGCAAAGCATCCACATCATGAGACAGCAGAAGGACCTGAAATTTTAAATTACTTCAGTGGAAGTTGCAGATGGTCTTCACTGACTTCTCCTAAGTGAGGTAGGACAGAGTCACAAATTCACATCACATGGCAATGAGTTACACAACATCACAGAGCTCTCCAAATGCTCCTTGAGCCTGAAGATGTTGAGACAACCTCAGATCACTGCTTTTTAGTTCAGAAGTACCTCAGAAAAATGAGGATATGTGTGGAAGAAGCTTATTTTGGGGTTAAGTTCTAAAACACTGGGTGAACAAGAAACATGACACAAGCTTAGCTGATATCACACTAATTGGTGTCAAAAATCTCTTCACCTGAAACTTCACTTGAACCAAATGAAATTCTCAGCCATTGACTGTGCCACAGGCTGTAAACACAGCCAGAAACCCACTAAGAAATTATTTTTCCTACAGTAAACATCTATTCATACATGTATTTCAGACAATGCCCTTGGTAGTATAATCTGACACTCCCACAAGACTGATTACAAGGAGATCCCTCACGACAGGAATCTTTTACTGTTATAAAAGTGTAGAGGTCAACAACCCTGTTTTGGCAGGAGCACCCAAGTACTTCTGTATTCAAATAATCAGTTATTACAAGGACAGGCGCTAAGACAACAGAGAATCAAATAAATTCAAATAGTTTGGAGTAGCAGGCTATCCTAAATTGACCTAGGGTAGGAATGTTAAACTGATTTTTTGATAGTTGACATTTTAGAGATAATTTCCTTAGAGAAACTGGAGTTAAGTGTTACACCTAAATTTTTCATCCCATGTTGGACTGCAAGCATGTGTTAATGTCAGCACAGCTAGAAGGAGAGGAATTTGCCAAGAGATTTTTAATCCTGTAAATAATGGTTTCATCAAGAACCATACACAATTCCACAGGGAACTCTAAATATTAATACTGGTAATAAAATCATTAGTTGTTCCAAATTATTCAGCGTATTGTAGAGCCCTAAAAAGTTAATGACAGTTAGTTAAGAGCCAGCTACAGATGGACCTAATGTTAGCATGTTCATTTAAAATCAGGTTGGAAGTAGTACTTAACACTGTGGAAGAAAATCCTCAGCAAGAAGAAAATGAACCTGAATGCTTAAAACCTTTTTGATCACTAATTTCTGGACACAGACCTAACAGAAAAATGTATGACCAAGAGTTAAAGGTTTTTTGAATGCATAACAATGACTCAAAAAAGCCTTACTAGAACAATGTAATAATTAAAAATAAAACAAACCTTTTGGCCTCTGGATTTCAAACCCTGCAAATTTCCCAGAACATGGTCCAGAAAAGTTTAAAGCAATCACTTATTTCTCCTGGCAAGTCTGAGGTAAGTTTTTACATATAGAGGTAAGTGCTGTGTGTAGATAGATATACATATATATATACACGCAGGCATACATACGTTCAGATAAATCAAAACAGTCTAGATCCCAAAACTTCTAGATACCTTGACTACTGTCCAAAGTGTTATCTCAGCACATGTTCAGATGCACACAGGTGTCTAAATTGCCCACTAAACCCAGCCCCCAACAGCAAACTATCCTGGTTCTGGTGTCCAGCCACAGAGGTTCACACATCCTGTGGCTTTGCCATCAGGCACAGGTAGCTACCCAGTACCAGGAAGGGAAGGGATCCCCTCCCCAGCCCCACACCCCAGGACAGAAGAGCCAGGCATGGTGCCATCAGGCTGGGGTGGCAGCCGCCGCTCCCCGCCGAGCCTGGCGTGTGGCAGAGCTGGGTGGGCAGTGAGCCAGCGCAGCTGCCGTTCTGCATCTCACTGCCCCTGGGCACCACGGGTCCCCCTGGCACCTGCCACCCAGCCACGTGCCTGGCTGCCAGCGGGGATGGGCACCCGCCAGCGAGGGAGCCAGCAGGTCACCTCGGTTTGTCATGGCCCCATGGGGCTTAGTGGGTGACAGCGAGGAGTGCCAGTGGGATCCTGCAAAGAGCAGAGCCACCAGAGCTAGCTGGCACACGGCTGTTCTGCAGCGGCGATGCAAGCTGACACCAAAGGAGCAAGAGATGTTGTGGTCAGGGGATGAGGGAGGGGAAGAAGGTCACCTGGCAGGGTTTCCTCACTTGGTTGGAAGGGTTCTGCAATTAAACAACCACCACCACCCATCAACGCAAAAATTCTAAATCATTGCTCCTATCTAGGAAACTAAACTGCAACTCAAGGACAAGAGTATCCCCTTCCACCAAACCCTGAGAAGGGCTTTTTCCAGTTGCTGTGCAGAACAAAACCATGTCCAGACCCTGAGCGCTGTAGTGGCTCCTCTAAGAAACACTTTGCTGAAGTATTAACACAGCCAGGACACGCCGCTACCGCAATAACCCCATTATGGTATTCTTTCCAACACCATCATAAACCAAAGAGGTAGTATTATTCACATAGCAAAAACAGACTATCAGTGTTTTATGCTGCTGGAGTTTTCCATAATTTGGGCTACTTTTGAGACTTTAAGGAGACAAGTATATAGAATGCTTTTTGTTCACAGACATTTTTCATATTTTTACGAAGAACTGCTCTCATAGGAGCATAGGACAGCGTGCCTCGATGCATAGGAAGGACAGCAAGACTCCTCTACTTCCAGACCTGCTTACTTCATCATCTTTTCTAAATTTTCCCCATCAAAACATCACGTTTTCATCTGATCTTCACAAGGCACCTCTATCTAAAAGGGAAAAACAGAAATTTGTATTTTGGACACTCAAACACTTGATAACAGATTAACATTTTATTGTGTTAAAGAAGGGGGGGAAAAAGCCCATTCCAGTCCCAACATTATACAAAAAATTCACATCATTTCTGAAAAAAACCTGATTAATCTAAGAACCCCATTCCAAACAAAGAGATAGTACTTCCATTTCTAGTTTTGTATGCATCCATGTATTAATGTACCCATTCCAGGCAATTAGTCTATTTAAAAAAGTATCTTCCACACTGTTGTGCTAACAAGCTTCATAAGAGCAGTGACAGTGCTGCTAAATTAAGTATACTTTGGGCTAATTTTCTGGTTTTATCACAATACTGGAGAAGTATTAGGAAGCTATTATTTTGTCAGCTTTCTCATTTAGCAAAGCAGCTTCAATTTATTAACAGTGTGGAGTGTGAATGAATCAATATGTTTCATCGGGCAATGTGTCATTTGTTAATCGGATATTGATGAGATTATTGACGCGCAGCTAATTAATCTCAAACCCTGTGCTAGCCTTCATATGTTTCCTTAATTATGTTCTTCATCTTAGTCTTCCAACTTTGGCATGCAGACGCCAGCTTGTAGACAGTGAGTGAAGTAAGCTGTCAGAGGGTCTTTTCACACATTTACAAACCCTTGGCAGCAAAATTATTTTCCTACTTGTAAATAGGTATCAAACAAATATTTAATAATATTTGCCAGAAGATTGATATTGATTTGGCAGAGAGTCACTCCAAATTAGCTTAGCAAGACATCTTGCATCAGAATACATGTACTTAAATAGATATATCTAACGAGCATTAAATAATTATGGAACTATAAACCTGTAGTAATTGGGAAGCACTAAAATTGCTTATCTGCAGTCGTTATCATTTGCCTCTTGGTTAGAGAGGATGACTGTGACAGGGTTTAGTTTTTCCCTCCTGCTGCAAAAAGACAAATATTATTTTTGCATTCTTATTTTCCTTTACCAGCTGGCCAAGTTTAGCAAAAGGAAAATGGTCCTTTTAATGAGATAAAAAAAAAGAAGACAGGAATAATTTCACAGGGTGTGACGGGGGTCACACACCCTGATTTCGCGGGGTGCCAACAGAGGTCTGGCTGAGGAGGGGGGCAGGGTGAATTAGTTCATTTTTGAGCATCCCTTTCTGGCTGAGGGCACAGCCCTGCGGTGGGATGTGAAGACCTGCCAAGAGCTGTTTTGCCCATTTCAGCTGGAGTCAGCTGAGGACACCGGCATCCCAGGCGCCAGGGACAAAGGGAGCTGCAGTAACACAGCTCAATGGGGTGGCACCCAGCTGCAAACCCTTTGTGCTACCTACTTGGGCACAATAGCTTTAATAGATCCATTATTTGCATTGGGCTTGTTATTTGCATATATTTTTAAGCCACAGAAACACATCCAGTAGGACTAAGCACTACAATAAATCCTGGTAAAGCCTTTGCTAAGTAAAACACAAATCTGCTCTGCTTAAGCAAGGGTCTTCTCTGAAGGGCAGGAACACAGATGCCCAATACATTTTGATTTATGAAAAATATCATTTACAGTGTCCCCTTCACCTCTATAATACCTGCTTTAAGCTCCATAACATTTTCTGGTTTTAAATAAGAAATCTAGAGCACTCCAGAGTAAAGCTATCTGTTGTCAGCTGCAAAGAAATGAGAGCAAAGACAGTTTTTATTCCCCCTCATCTCTCTCATGCCTAGCTTGATTTCCAGGAAGGAAAAAGAAAAGATATTTCACAGCTTCAGACAAGGTGGACTGGTGCTCCTACTCCTATTAAAACCTCCAGGGTGACTGCCCGGCATGTCCTACTCACAAAAGACTAACCAGACTACCCAGTTTAGAGCCAGGTAAGAAATTCCCTCAGGTCCATTTGTTGATGACTTCTGGGGTATTTTTTGTCCCCGCCTACTAACCTTAGCAAGTCCCCTACTACTGCAGGGACCTAGGACACTGATGAAAAACCCCCGTAACAGTGATTCTTGCCAGTGTTTATAACTTTCAATGTGGGTATAACAGCATCTTAGGACTCTATTCTCACAGGCCCTTAGAAAAGGTATTTTTGCCTGGATTAGTCACATGCCATTTGTGATTATCAAGGTCTCATTTGATAACTCAGATGGCACTTTCCAGTCCCCTTCCAGGTAACCCCAAGCTTTAGGCTTCCCACCAACTATTTGCATGACAGCCATGAGAAGGTTAAGAGAGGGCAGTGCATCTGGTTCTGGGCCACGAGCTCTCCCAAATACATTAAGTGGAATTTTGAGGTAGAAAGGGGAGGTCAGGCTAAGTAACAGACAACATGGAGAGGGTGGGTTGTTTTCAAAGCCAGTTCAGATAGGATAGTCAGAAATAAATTGTGAGGCAAAAATGATCTGTGAAGAACCACAGAGGCATTTTGGTCCATCTCCAAAAATTCAGGCAGGGAAACTATAAATGGACCTGAGCTTTCAAAAACAAATAATTCCAGTAGCAAGTGATGTTACCTGTGCACGCACTGTGTGAGACAAGTCTACCATGTTTCAACTAGCACCACTTCAACTTATTTTAGAAAAACAGCCTTTAAAAATGCTACCACAGAGTTCCTATTTTGTATATATTGAAAGAAAGCCAAGAATACATACACAACTGCACAGCTCATTGTGTCTTACAAGCTAATCTAATATTCTTGAATAAAGCTCTTATCTTAAAGGACGTGGGTTCCCCACCCCAAAACAAGGAAATCAATGTCAATTTTATTTCATATTTATAGAGATCAAATGGGCTTCTAAAGGGAATCAATAGGCTTCTAAATCTTAGATAACCAGCACTGACTTTGTCAGTAACCTTCAGCATCATTCACAGCTGTTCAGTTCATTTTTTCACAATCTTGACCAACAGGTTTATGTTGTGATTTATTCCAGAGAAAGACAGAATACGAAAAACCTCATTTGATATAACACTACAGCAGTAATTGTCCTAATTGGCCTTTGTTTCTGTTTGTCATCTGTAATTATTCTCTGCATAAACTATCACATTTGACTACAGCATTTATGACCAATGCATTCCTTAATATGCCATTATCAAAATCCTCACAGCAATACATTTACTCAGTAAGTTGAAAATACAGCCTGAAAGTAACACAAAAGTGTATATTTAGTAAATGCTTCTAGAACCAATGAAAATAATTTTTTTAAATATTATTCCTAGGCATCATATCTTGGCCAGTTATGATCTGCACAACATAATTCACAGATCAAATAAAATAAAAAAAACACATTAACCATTCCATGCCAAATTAACCAGCCTGTGCCAGATTTAGTCAGTTATTCAGACCCCTCCACCCCAAAATAAGAGACAGGAAAAAAAAAACAGATAAAACTAAATTTTTGCCAAGAAAGTATTAACATTTTCATGCTTTTTCTCAAAACACAGGTTCTATTATTAACATTTACTGTTCAGCCAAACCAAAACCATAGCATTCTTTGCATCACTCTATGGAAAAATACTTTTATGTAAATAGAGGCAAGGTTATTCATGGTGACGGTAGTGTTTCCTCTGGACATACCAGCCTTGGGAAGGAAACTTCTCATCCAGTTGCCCTTCCCAGCTAATTGAGCTATGTCAAAAACAGCATGACTTTTTCAGTGTATTGTCTATTCCGCTCCATCGGAAGTCTGACATAGGATTTTATTCTATTTATAAGCTTTAAGATACTTCTGCCATCTCTAAATGTTGTTACACTTCCAGAAAGTTGCTTGCAATTTTATACAAATACCTTGCACAGTTTCTAATTCAGGGGTCTAGTCTCAATTTTCCACACATTTCCCCTCAAATACTGGTGCTTGCCTGAATCCTTGTATTTGTAAAGTGCTTTAAGACAGTTGAAAGCAATTACTTCATTCCTAAAGCACTATATATACACAACAATTCTACATCCTGTCTAAGGAGCCATTCCCATCCTAATTTCCCATTAACAGCAACCTTATTTCAGGTTTGCACCAAGGGGAACACAGAGGTTTTGCATTTGGATGGTGTGATTTAACACTGAAATAGGAAGCCAAGCATACACATTGCCTCCTAAATAAGTATAATTCTACATTTGATCAGAGGGTTTAAAAATCATAGACAGAACTTGAGGACAGGCTGTGTTTTCATTTTTACACCTTCATCAGTGCATTGTTTATTTTGCAGCAGAGCTCCTCCAAAAGCAGGGGTAAGTGACAGAAGAATCATGCGGTTTTTCTACAAACAAAGCTCTTTAATACCCATTCTCTGAATTTCCCTACGTGCTGCAGATTCTACCCAGTAAACCCTACATTTTCAGAGTCTATTCTACATTTTCTTAATTCTAATTAAACAAATCTTAATCTTGACTTTAATGGCTGCAATTATGATACTTCATTATGTTAAATGTTAGTTGCAACATAAGAATAAATTGTATAAACAGTTTAGCTGCAATTGCATGGAGTCTAACTGTACATTACTCATTAACAAGATGTGGGTAGCAGCAATTATAACATTTCCTCCTAATGTCCCTATTTATTGAGTCTCAGCAGCAAGCCCCCTTTTCACAACACACACTGATTGACGATAGCAGCTTTTGTACTTGTGAAGAACAGGCACAGTAACCTGCTGTGTGCCTGTAACTCAGATCGATGGAAGTACACATTAGCTCTTAGCCTCACAGGCCGGAGTTCCTGAAGGTCAAAATAGCCATCAGCATCACTGTAGGGTACAGAAATCATTTCACAAATTGTGAACAAAAACAACACAACTTGCTTTGCAGTTTGATTATTGTTTATAGATACAGCAAGCCAAGAATTAAAGCATAGCCTTGAGGCAGCGTAATTATTTGCAGCTGAAGACTCATATCATTATTAGCGTGCTCCTAATTGCTTGAAGTTATATCAATGTTAGCTGATTTAACACATTTTTGATAAGAGGCATGGAAATTGTTTCCTCTGCATATGGAATATTGGATGGTTTATTTATTTTTTAAGGTCTTCCCTCCTCCTTTTCCTTTCAAACTGTCCCTTGTTTGCCACTGAAAAAAAGCCCCACACCCATAAATTCTCTTTTTTCTGAAAGTCTGTAACTATCACTGCAGTGCTTTGTTGTGCTTCTGTGGAACCATATATTCGAATTCAGCTGGACTAAAACCATGCCAGGTTTTGGCTTTCACTAACAATGGACTTGATAATTTCATATCAATGTCAACTAACTAGAGAATAAATCACACTTTGCTTTGTGTGGCACATCCTAATCTTTCACTTTTTCCTACAGCACTTGAGCAGAAAGCCAGCTGAAGGAATGCATAGCTATGCTCCTTGCAAAAGGCAACTGGGAAAAACTCCAGGACTGAAGTGGCATCTGCATTGGGCCTCACATACAGCCCTTGGAAGACAGAAAAGGGTTATCTACTGTAACATCACCGCGTCCAGGTTCCCTGAACTATAGAAAAGACAAATCAGAAGTGCTATTAGTAAACCAGAGCAAAACATTATTTGGGAGCTTTTAATTTCACCCAGCCTGTGATTTTTCACTCAATTTGTTCCTCTCATTTAAACCAGGAGAGCAGTCAAGCACTGACACAAGCAAAGCCTTGGCCCGCTGCTACCTGAGCACTGCGAGAGGTGAGTCAATGTCGGTGAGGATGGGAAGCAGGGACTCTCCAGGAGACAGGCTGAGGAAGATGCTGGCAAAAATCACAGCCTATGGGAAAGCTTCCCTCACCAGCACTGAGAGAAGGTTGCGTGGGTAACTATAAATACAACATTTCTGAAATTGGGTGCACTTGGCTTTGCAATCTTACAGATGTTATTTCAACAGCATGCATAGTGTAGTACTGACTTTTCTAGGTAAGACAAATAAAGATCTTATTTTCCTTCTACAACTTCTTTCCTACCCTCTAAATAGAACACTTGGGTTTTAATCTCTACATGACATGCTTCTCCTTCTTCTGTCATGCTGGCTGGCAGCAGAAAGAGGTGGTTATTTTCCAGTGGGAGCCAGGGAAAAGCAGTGGGTATTGACCATAGACCTCTTAGTGGTGTTCATCTCACTCTGCACAGCAGTGTGGAGACCTTGCCTGAAATACCACCTTCCCCAGAAGAGTGAGCCCAACCCAGAATAGGGAAGCAGCAGCAGCCAGCAAGAGCACTCAGTTTTGCTTTCCCTAGCAAAGTCTGACAAGGACAGAACTGGGATCAGGCATAAGGAGAAATGTACAAACCAGGGCCATTCTTAACTCACAGAAGCAATCCTGTGCTGTGACTGGCAAGGATGCTGAGGAGCCCAAGCATTTCTCCACTTTATACATAACCAAAGAGCTTCAACATTTTGTGCAGAATTCAGAATAGTTAATCACATCCTTTGCTGAATTTTGGCTCAGCTACCTAAAGATTCATTTAATTGGGATAATTGTTCTATAGAAATGTAACATAGGGTAGGTCAAATAATTACAGACTGGGCTTTTTAAAATAATGGTCCTACTGCTGGAAGTTACAGCCTCTGACTGCCAAGAGGGGTGATGCTCGTTGAATGAGACATTACAGGTTCCAGGCAAAGAAAATCTTCCATTTTTGTCTGTGAATGGGGAAATAAAAAACTGCAATAGTGTGTGAAACTGTCATAACAGCTTTTCACAGTTGAGACACATTAAATTACCAGCAATCAATATCCTGACTAAAACTTAAAAGAAATAGATTTGCTAGGAAGGGATAAAGAAGTGTGGCTGGTTTAAACTTGAAGCTTTAGTTTGCCCAGTGCTAAAAAAGTCATAACAGCCACATAGACTGAAGCAGAGAGAAAAAGAAAAGAAGCCCAAACCTACAGACTTCACAGGGGGCTTTGCCTGGAAACAAAAGGACACAGCTTTTAGGAATTAACTTTCATACACATGAGCATGGCATTCAGAGAAACAAAAACCAAGGGAGAAGCTTATGCAGGCCAATTAAGAGCATGTCTTGAGGCTGCAAAAGACACTCTTTGCTACTCCCCTCCCATACGATTAAAAACTAAATGACTGCCTGTTGTTCCTCACTAGGTGCTTGGTACACTTGGCATCTTATAAATGGGTCTTCTGCAACTCTGCATGATTTCCTGAGCTGACAAATCATGGATCCTGTGATGACACATGGGTTTTCTGCTGCGTGACTCATGTGCCTAGTACTTCTTAACAGTTTTTGTTTTCTGAGTCTAGCTGGAGTCGCATGGCACTAACAGTCAAAGAGAGCTAATACAGTAAATGGAAACTGCTGTCAGTATGAACCAGATTAGTCAATCCCTATAACACAAGTGAATTTCAGATAGCAGCTCAAGCATGACCACTATGATCACAGCCTAGTGTTTATGTATACACAGAAACAATGAAGTGGCCTGGCAATTACTGGAAATACATTCCTCAAGCTTTCAGGCTATGCCAAGCTTAAAATTGTGGTCAGCTCATGTGGGAGAAACTGGATCAACTTGGATTGCGTTGCAGCAGTTGTAATTGAATTGTATATTTTGCCTTTCTATAAAACTTTCAATGCTAAGTGCACAGCAGCTTAAACAACTGTGACATAAAGGGCTTTCAGTGCCTTCAAATCTCACAGGTACACAGCCCCATCACCTCTTCCCAACTCACGCACTCCTCACTGGTACAGCCAGGCACCACACACCCCCCTGCCTCCCTCCAAAGCCACAATGGAGCCAGACCCAACTCCACAGCAGTCAGTGGTGGATTCCTTGGGATTTACTGTGACTAGGGATGGAAAAAACAGAGGTTTGGATCAGAGTCTGGCCTTGCCCCAGCCAACAGGAGATCTGCTGCTTCCTTCAGACGTGCCAGGGTCATACCTGCAAGTCCACACAAGCAGCTGAGAACTTGGTGTTTAAAACAGCTACCTACCACAGTGAAGTTTACAACATAAGGCAAGAAACACTGGTTTTTCTCCTTTTTTTCTTTTCCTTCCCTAACCAACCTGACTACTCTTTCATTGTTGTTTTTTTGTTTGTTTGTTTTGATTTGGGTTTTTTTGGGTTTTTTGTGTGGTTTTTTTTGAAATTCTGGCCATTACAGCTCCCTCTCTATTTTAGTGTTTCAAATAATTCAGCCAAAATTTACATATGTATATGTATTTTATATAAGATTTATACACGTATATAAAAATTATTTGTCTCATATATCACACTGACCCATGATCACTCTGGCTGCCAGCAAATCTTGCCCCTCCATCCTGAACTTGGTGCCTGGCTGTGACAGAAAAACACCACTCACAGCTCTCAGTGCCACTTAGCCACCCCTCCTAAACTTCCTCAAGATACTCCACTATGGTTTGACAAACAACAGTCTCATGTGCAACTTCATAATGTTTTAAAGTTATGGACTTCTGTTGAAAAAAAGCAACTTCTCACTTCGCCAGAGTTTCCTTAAATTTCCTCCTTATTTGATACATCAAAAATTTTTAAAAGTCATCTAATCTGTTCATTCTTGGACTGCATGCCCGTTTCCCAAAATTTCTATTACATTTAGCAGTTTACCCAGTGACATCTATCAAAGTGGTCTACTTTGTTCTTATTTAGAATTCAGTTTTTCCTCCCACTATTCAGGCAGCATCATGAAACAGCAACAGCTAGGCTGGAAAAAACAATGGGGAAGATATCATTTAAACAAAAATCTGCTGCAATTTTAATCTTTACTGTGTAAAACAAGTGTTCCCCTCAATACCTGGCTGGACTTCATAAATACTAACATTCATCCTGGAGAGAAGAAGGGGAACAGTAAAGAAAATATTAAACCAGCAGTATTTTACTTGCTCAAGAGAACAGTGCAAGATTAACCCAGATGTTTTAAGACATTCTAGTGACTACAGACATGCTGCAGTTGAAGCAAAGCTTTCAGTTAAATAGTTCTCTCTATAGACACTAATATTTCTAATTACCAAGCTACTCAGGGAAGAATCACAGAATAGTCATGGTTGGAGAATGTTCACTTTATATGCCAAAGTTGAGGTGACTTTTACTGGGTGAAGGGAAATGATATTTCAGAATTTGACTTTTCTTTTATTCTATCATTTGGCCCCAGATCAGAACAAATAAAACATTTTCACTGAAGCTACTTCCTCCAGCCACTTTTTCTTGCAGAAATTTGTTCCAAGGCATTTCCTGTCATTGCTTCCCATCGTTCCCCAAAGTTTGCATTTTTTTAATATATATAAGTTTTACTGTCCATGGCAATAAATATCATTTCTGCCATCCACAGCTATCAATATGTCTCAGAGACTGCTTTTCCATCTCATGTGGTTGTGACGAGCTTTCAAATTTGGCTCCCGGCCCTCATCCCTTCTTGGCTCACAAGTGAAGTAAATCTGCAACAGCCATTAACTATTACTTTAACCAGATCTGAGGCTTTGCGTACCCCACTGCAGCCTCTTAGCTCACTGTTGCTCAAAAAACTGCAAATGCCAAAATGGTGATAACATCAAATAAAAATGATAGCTCCTGAAAGGTCCAGGTGTAATTGTCAAAATCCCTTCTGTGGCACTGAACATTAATCTCACAGGTATAAAAATGCTGGTTATTGAAAGCACTCAGAAATGGAACCATGCATAATTCTATGGTGCATGTCCAACGAGACCCAGATGCAATTCCCAGCCCCCTTTTGTAGGGAGATGCCCAGCTACAGTTAGGGCCCAGAGCAGGATGGGTCTCTGGGCATGCAGAAGGCAGGTGAACACCTGAGGTGGAAACTCACACGCACAGAGCAGAAACACAGGCAAAGCACAACACATGGGGAGCCACATGATTGCTACGGAACTGTTGCCTCTAAACTGTAATGAAAACATTGCTATGTAGGCATTACTATAGCTACTTTTTAAAGAGAAAACTTGGGCTTATCTAATTAAATAGGCACAAGTCAAAGGAAAATACCCCACACAGTTTAAATTCTCTTCTTTTGCACATACAGAATAATGTTTTATTTTCTCTATATAATATAGATCTTTCACATTATTCAGCTAAGAGTATGCAATTCAAGATCAAAAAAGCGTTCCCCCAGCTCAAGATACACACAGGCACAGTACCCTGTGTGCTGCTGTGCCCAAAAAGGTGTTTCTCAACCATATTGCAGCAGAGATAGGGTTGCTAATTGCTTGCTAGAAACCAGCCCAAAGTTTCTAGCTAGAAAACTAGCTCTTCTTTACCCCATCTAAAGAAAAATTAGCTTTTATGCCTATGACACACCTGAACTCCAGTTTCACTCCAACTTCTGGTAGGGAAGCCAGTTAGCCAAAAGCATGTGCCCCTGCAGTGACATCTACAGCTTAAAACAGCTGGTTTGAAACAGAATCAAAAGTCTCTCTTCTTCCTGACCGAATTTTTAACTTCCTCCATATTTTCATGCTGGTTTCACTTTGAAACAAAGTATACAAGAATGTTGTTTTTGTCATGGGACACAGCTTTCCCCTTTCCAGAACACAATTTGTAGGACACCTAAGCAGAGCCAAGCCTATATGCTGGCAGTGCCCTGCTGCAGCAGCTGCTCCACTTAATGGCTAAAAACTGCATTTTCAGCACCAGCCCTTGCAACTTTTCAGAGCTCTTGCATCAGCTACTACAGCCCTTGGAAACTGGTGCAACAGCTCAGAAACAGAAAGGGAAAAGTCCAAGCAAGTATGCAAAACACGCATCTGGGGCCACCGATTGTCATCATGGACATGTCTCAAAATGGGCTCAGCCTCTGTCTCCATTAGATCAAGGACCAAAGGTAACTTCTCCCCCACCGAGCTTGTTTCAACCAGATATATGAATAGAAAGTAGGTAGAGACAGTTGTCAGCATCATTTTAGCAATACTCAAATGTGTTTGTTCACACAGCAGACGTCTGGCTGCTGCAGCACTCTGCCTGTCCCTGATGCTTCAAAGAGGCCCTCAGAAGCCAGCACTTTGTGTGGTGTGGTGGAGGCAGCATTGTTCTCATTACCACTCACAGAACTTGTATCCAACCATTAAGTTATATAGCTTTCATCTGTTTCCTAAGGAGAAAAGGCTAATGCAATCACACTGAACGCATGCATGCGTGTGTCCATCCATACAGCTCCCAGCATCTTATGAGCATCTGCCTGACTTTGATCACAGCTGGCAGAAGGTCAGAGACCTTGACAAGACCAAATTCAAGAAAGTCGTCACAAAAATGAGTACCTGGTCTGAGGAGAGGAAGATCTAATTACCGTCCCTAATCAGAAAAAGCATGCAATCCCAGCTCACCCTTGGACTCCAAAAGACCCAGCATGAGTCACAACACCAAAAGAAACTAGGCTCTGCCAGTCCTGCAGTTTGTTGAAGTACCACTGCACAACAGCAAGAGCCACCAGGAGCCATGGACTTCCACAAAGCACCCTGTTCCTATGGATCCCACAGCTGTGTCCCAGGAAATGGCTTTAGCAGCCTTGGTTGTCACAGTTGCCTTGCAAAACTTCATAGAAGAGCAATTATTCCAGAGTGAGGGCAACATCAAAATGTTTCCCTCATGTATCATCTCTGCAAGGCAGGACTTCTCCGGTGACTTGGATATGTCAAATGAAGCATTGAAGATTTACACCATAACTCTCACACACCACAAGGAAATCTAGACCTTACAGAAGTAAATAGGAGCCTCCTTTTCTAAAAAAAAAAAAAATTGAGGCACTTGTGTTGGAAAGGAACTAATGTAAAGAATGTGGTGAAAAAAATTGAACAGGATACTTTCTGGCAGACATCACTTAAAGAAAGGGAAAGGAATACCTTTCCTTGAAATGAACCACAAAGATAATTTAAAAGAAAAAAAAAAAACATTGCCACTTGTTTTGATTCAAATTTCTAGAGCTACACTGTAAAGATATTTAAATTAGGGATTTTTTTATCCTCTACGCTGACCAGAAGTATGATGAACTGGGAGGTCATCCCACACCCATGCTGTGATCCCACAAATGCTGCAGAGTCTTGTAAAGACCTCTTCCTGATTTTAGAGTTACATCCTCCTTCTGTATGAATCAAGTGCATTACAACCAGCAGAAGACCAACTGGTGAGGAAGTCGTCTTTCTTCAAATATATTCTTGTTACTCAGCTTCAGAGTAGCTATGCATCAACATTAAGTTTAGTGAATAAAATATCATTCTGGAAATATTTTCTTCATGAACATAAACATACACACATGTATACTGATGTTTGTACAGACACTACACACAGTGTTTCAACATAGTAAAAGTGGCCAGTTGTTTTACCTTTGTATGCCACACATAGTGGCATTCTCACAGTTGCCAGAAGAGTACCTTTCTGATCTATAAAATACAGATATAAACTTGAGCTATTTTTAATAAAATATAGTGAATGCTGCTTCTGGAAAGTACAATACAAAAGCTAATATTAAAACTGCAGTAACAATAAAATGTGTTAGTTCTATGCGGTGGAGAAGATTTACATTAAGATAAAAGTTCCTTTTTACTTATTTAATTCCCTCCCCCCCTTCAGGAAAAGCTGTGGTTTTAAAGCAACCACTCAAACTGGTAGTGGCTGTGTTCTGTTTGGTGGTTTGTATGGCGGCTGCTGGGACACAAGTCTAAGTCATAGCACAAATCAGTCCTCCAGGCTGCCCTACATCTTGCCTCTTTTGTTTTTTTAATCATCTTAGTAATGGACTATGAAAACTAGTGAAGTATCACGACACCCTGTCCCTCCACCAATTCAGCTGTAAGGTCTGTTTCATTCAGGCATTGAACAGAAAATTTTAGTGACTGGTTGAAAAGCTAATTTTAAGTTATTTTACCTACAGGGTTTTTTTAACTTTGTACATAAAATATTTGAAATTGTTTAATTTGTTAATGAAAGACTAAAAGTCAAAAAATACCTTTTATTGCTATCAATACAAGTCCTCACAAAACTGTTTCAAAGAAAATTGCATAGAAGGATGCTTAAGTCCCAGCAAAATCCATCCTTACCTTTGCTTCCTGACCAGCCAGGACACTCTAGAGAACAGTTCCCAGAGAGTCCCCAAGACCAGATGCCAACCACACGCACTGCTAAAGTACTCTTGAGATGCTGGTATTTCCATACGCAGCTAGTGCATCTTTACATAATTTTGGCATCTCAAGGCCTAATCCAAGGGATTCCAAACCAGTGGTGTTCATTCCACTGGCTCCAAACAAGAGCTGTTCATATCATTAGTGCAAGGCACATATCTCAGAGGTCACACACACCAAAGCACAACACTTCTGAAACAACCCTTGTATTATATATCAGGTAGCTCTGCAAGGTGAAGTGCTTTAGTATAAACTTACTTGTGAATAAAGTTTTGAAATTCTTTGTGGAGGGCCAGGCCTAATTTTTAATTATTCATATTACTTTTTACAGTTACCCATTCTTTAAAAGCACTCATCAGCAATCTCTTTTGGTTGCCTGTACACAACTTATGCAGGTAGTTACTCATGTTCCTGAAACACCATGCAGTAACTAACAACCAAAAAGACCTTTCCAAGCACAGGTGTGATGACAGGCAGCACTGATGAGAAGTCTGTCCAAGAGAGGAAGGAATAAAGATCCATTCCTTGCTCTGCACCCAGCAACAGTGCATGCAGGACACAGGTCTTAAAGTGCACCTGATGCTAGGCTTTCCTCAACATGTATCGCGTGCAGCTGTGCAATACTTGCCCACAGGCTTGTGCATAGTCCAGACCCTGCCTTGTTTTCTTTGTTTGGTTTGACCTGTTTGATCATCAGGTTAAGGCCATGATTATGGTGCTATTAAGTGCCACGCAATCATTAAAAACAAGAGCATAGTAGTTTTAGAAGTTCACTACTTCGGAACTGGTCACAGAATAAATGGACTTGGCTTGAAATGAGAAAAAATAAAGGTGAAGGGCAAATGTGGGGTTTTTTTTTAATTTTTCTCTGCTTTTATTTGTAAATTGCTACATAAGTGGGAAGCACCTATATGTGTGTGTGTGGTTTTATTCATTGATGTGATGTGCCATAAACAGAGAAAAACATCTTCTCTTTCCTTATGCCCTAGTGAAACCACGGTATACAAGTTGTAGCCAAGGTTTTGACCTCCCAGGTAAAACTAAATTGACTGAAGGCACACTGAAATTCCCTTGTCACTCTATTATACCTCTCTGTTAAAGTTCGTATGAAGCCCTATAATTAAAAACAGCTTTTGAATTCCAGTGAAATGCAAAAGGTTTTAGATTGCCTGGTAGAAGGGAAATTAAAAACAAATACACACACGCAAAAAGATAAAGTAATTCTTGGAAGATGCAAGGATTAAAGTGCTCTTTAAAAAAAAGACAAAATATGTGAGTTTTGCCAAGACAAACCAGACTGGCTGCTGCTAATCTCAGAAAGCTTCCAGTGATATGGGCTACAGAGCAAGTAAGGCAGGTGAAGACAAACATGACAGCTTGGAGAAACAGCAGAATGCTTCACCTTAGCAGAAGCTTCTTGTTTAAGAGATTCAAGGTTACTATCTTTTAACTTAGCTGACTCTTCTAGGAAATCATATCGAAGGGGAAAGCTGCCCAAGCTGCAGTATTCAGGCAATGGTGGGCACACCTACGCTACCTTCACCAGAACCAGAGCCACACAACCCAGCAAGGTGAGGTGCTCTCGCTTCACTCGTAGCCAAGAATACAAGCCTTTCACACTGCAAACCCACCCTCCATGCCCTGAAAACCCTAATAAATGCCAAGAATGGGAGAACAACAAGGGTGAATTCACCTTCTGGATTCTATTTTATTGTCCCATTCCCAAGCAGAGCCAAAGCAGCTATGACTTGTATTACCATCAGGGGACTGCTGCCACCGCTACATTAACCATGGGGTAAAATAAAATGGCATATTTCTCTTCTGGTGAATATTTCCAGCTTAACATTAATGGACATTCCAGCCAAAAAGAAGAGATGCATCCTTACATCTACTGGGAATACTGGATTTTCTCCTCCATGTTCGCTTGGTGGTGCTGAATTAAATCAAATTGGAGGGCTGAGAATAAGTGCTCTCCCAGAATAGTACAGTTCAGTCTTGTTGCAGGGAAATCTGCTGCTGCTGTGGATACAGCCTTTAACTTGGAGGAGCCAGGCTGAAGTCTCCTGGCACAATTTCATCAAAACCTCTTCAAGTCAAGACAAAAGTAGAGCCATGAATACTCATTGCATGCATCTCTGCTGAAGAGCTTGGTATTGCGCTATTCCCTATGACAATGGAGTTAAGGGAATGAAACATGTTGTTTGGAAACAGTAAAAAGCTGTCAGCAGTAACCACTGTCAATACTCATGCTGGGCTGAGCTTGGTACTCCTGCTTGTCATTTATTTACTTATAAAAAAATGTTTGATATAAAGCACTTCTGTATGCAAGAAACAATGTCAAAATAATAAGCCAGTGATTAATTTTGCTCTTGTCCTAGGTTTTTCTTCTTAACAATCTACATAAATGCATTTGCCTAGACTTTATGTGGCATGAAGCAAACCCAGAAGCATTTTGCAAAGGCAGCTAGTTGTCACAGAAGAACTGGGTGGGTTAGCAAAAAAGACAGACATGAAAACATATTTGGAGAGCTGCATGCAAGCTGCAGAAAGGCACAAGAGATATTACATTTTTTTAATAGCATCTTTAAGGATGCTGCCAATCTAAGAAACCATCTTGTGGACTTCAGTCACAATTACCACAGGTGGCAAGAAATAGGTGGGGATAAGTAAAAAGAAAATCCAGTAAACATTTAAAAGAAAAATAAATAAGATTTTCTTGAGGTCTTCACTGGTGACCTTGTGCAGACAGTGGTATTTAACTTCTCTAATACATTATTAGCCGCATGTTTGTCCTTTAACAGCCAGCAAAGTGACTAACTTGAATAGAGAAATCTGATATTAGTCACAGAAACTTTGTCTTTCTTTCTCTGTCTGGGCTGTAGCAGAAGAGTGTTGGTAGCAAGTTTTCTCAGACTGTTTTTGGTGTCACCAACTGCCTTATTCCGAAACAGTAAAGGGCACACTCCTTCCCTAGAGCATGATAAAAGCCATACACAGAACACAAGAGGGCTGTTAATGCTGTACAACTAGTCAGGTCACTCCAGAACTCAAAATATTCTGCATATTTCTCATGGTAACCATTTTACAAAGGAGAGGAGAACTCACTTTGCCAAATTAAATCCCCCCTCATAAAAATTCTTCAAATTACAGCAAAACTTGAGAAACAGAGATCATCATCACATTTGATATCCCTTCAGAGCAGTAGGGCAGAGGACCCACTCCCATTTTCTTTGCCTGCCCTTGGTTATTGCCAACTTCAGTGGCTCTTTGGGTCATGCAAACACAGAAATAGAAAAACTGTCATACTCCCCATGCTGGAAAGTGGGAGGTAAACAGTCCCCTAGCAAGAGTCAGGAGCCATAGCATGGCTTGCAAGAGGTATAACCCCATTTAAAAAAAAAAGCCTATAAAACATTTATATTCTATTATAGTTGTGTGTATTCTATTGTACAATAGAAAAAATAGTGTGCATTTCATTTCTTGCCACATAGTATTGGAAAACTATTTTAAAAATGCTTTTAAGAGCAGTCCAAAATGTTACTGGTATTGTTTTCGTAATTTCAACTTAGCAGGCTACAGAGAAGAAAATGTTGATGAATAAATTAGAGAAACATTTTTTTTAAATGCCGTACAACAAATTTTTCTGAAAATTATATCACCAATGTCAGCCCAATCACCCAGATATTTGTATGGCTGCCTAGGTCATACTATGGAAAAACCTTCTCATTTAAAAAAATAGAACCACAAAAACAAGGCTTCTTAAAACCATCTAGGCTTTAGGAAAAATGCCATTGTTAGTGACCAAATTTATTTATTCTATTTTACACTATGCACCTAAAATTAGTGTATGGGATGCTAGCAAGAAAGCAAGCCAAATTCCAAGCCAAGACCTTTGTGTTTGGTTCTAGCTAAGGCACAGGGAGATCCCATCTTTCAGGAAAGATGGTTTAATAGCCCAGCATTATCTCTCACCTTAGGAATCTGTCTTTACTGTTTCTGTTTCTGGTTCCAGTGAAGCACAACCAGCACTGGTAGGAACTTATTGCGAAGGTTATCTCTCGTAACTAAATCCAGTCTTTATGTGGTTTTGACAAGACAATTTGAGATGGAGACAGACTACTTCTGCATGAGAGAGCCAAATAGCCAACTTCCAGAGTGATGTAATCCTGACAGGTCATTGCAAAGTAAATAGGTAATTGCCACAGTCTATTGCTGTGTTGAGGTATTTTTTTTCCTCTAGAACGTGGGAAATAGGAGTGAAAGTCTTCAAGCACACAGAGACCAAAGCAACACCTGATATCTCCAGGTATACTGATACACAAAACAAAAAACAAGGGAGAGCTAGGAATCTTCACTTTCAAATAAAATGGCATTTCCAGCCCTTACTCATTACTGACACATGGATGACTCCCACTATCACAGTCGTGGTTCACTACCCTAAAGACTGTGTAATTTGGAAAAGGGAAATCCAGATATGGAAGAAAGGACCTGCCATCTCTTGTTTGCAATATTGTTTTTTTTAAGATCCTCTTTTAAAAGCCCTAGAAACTGATTGATATGCAGAGTTCAAGTGAGTTGGGCTAATGTAGATTATCAACATAAATTATTAATGGGATAAGTACACTATGTGCATGTCTGCCCTTTCAGATTATTCATATTTTCAACTTCTCCACAACTTTGTGCAAACACATCCTTGGTAGCTAAAAGGGCCAAAGCTTCTCAGGAAACTCTCAAGGAACCAGGACTCCTTATTAAATTCAAACAGGAGAGGAATGTCTGGCAGTTACACTTATTCTCTTTAACCTGAGTGAAGGGTCCTTTAACTGCCTAAGAACAGCAGCCTGCAAAAATGCAGGGTCAATTTGTCAAGCAACTGCAGCTTTGGGTTTGTGGTGTCACTGGCAAGTAGAGCAGAAAATGCATGAGAAGGGTCTCCACTGAAGCTACCAGCAGCCATCCTGGTTTCACAGCACAGCCTACCCTGGCACTCATTGCAAACACAACCAGAAGCAGCCACTGGGACTGGGTTACATGGGGACCACCAGTTGCCATGTTTGCTCTCACGGCACTTTTCATCTTGGGGTAGCAGTCAAAAAGAGGATGATGGGAAGTCACCCTGCAAGAACACTAGCACTAGTGTTTTGAGATTACCCTAACTCATCCACTATTGAGAGCATGAGGAGCTGCACTGTAGAAACAGATGAAATGGGGCCACAAAGATGATCAGAGGGCTGGAGCACCTCTCCTATGAAGGCAGCCTGAAAGTTGGGGTTGTTCAGCCTGGAGAAGACAAGGCTCGAGGGACACCTTATAGCAGCCTTCCAGGACCTGAACAGGCTACAGGAAAGCTGAGGAGGAACTTTTTACAAGGGTATGTAGTGCTAGGATGAAGGGGAATTGTTTTAAACTGGGAGGGGGTAGATTCAGATTAGATATTAGGAAGAAATTATTTTCTGTGAGGGTGGTGAGACACTGGCACAGGTTGCCCAGGGAAGTTGTGGAAGCCCCATCCCTAGAAATGTTCATGGCCAGGTTGGATGGGGCTCTGGGCAGCCTGGTCTAGTGGGAGGTGTCCCTGCCTATGGCAGGGGATTGGAAGTATGTGATCTTGAAGGCCCCTTGCAACTCAAAACATTCTATGATTCAACATAGAATGACAAACCAGGTACCAAAGCTGAGTATTTCCATAGGTTTATATGAAGATCATTTCTGCCATAATTTAGATAAAGAAACAAATCCACTATACACCTTAGCAATTAAAGGAGTTTTATGAGTTAGTTATTTGAATTTTCACCAGTTCCCCTGAAACCTTCAAGATTTGCTAAAAAAATTTTAAATCTTTCCTTGCCTTTTTTTTTCCCATTTTAACTTACAATCTTCACAGTCTGTACTAAATAATCAATATTAGTTAAAATCTTCACCTTTCTCTAGAGGACAGTACCCTCCAGGTTTTATAATAAAATACCATGATGTTCAACCAGTCTTGTATATCATATGTATATAAAAATGTATACAGTAAAATAAACATCTGAGGGCAGCCATGATTGAATCTCAAACGCCATAGAGCCAAGAATTTTCCACCAGCTTTTAGAAAACAAAAAATATTTATTCCTTCCTAAAGTTTATGCCTTGTGAATAACATGGCTGTCATGCATCCCTCCCAAGATTACACTCCATTCTCTGCTGGCCCTCCACGCTTCCTTATCTCAGTTTGCATGAAACGCAATCATTCAAAATAGCAAACTTAACTTAATTGCCATAGACAAGTGTTAATAGATTTTAATAATGCTTTATTAGAATGTATGCAAATCGGACCGCATTGAAAAGCTGAATAAAATCCTAGCTTGAAAATCTCACCATTTCCCCTCCCATCTTGGCTCTAAACACAGAGAAGGAAAAGAAAACTTTGGTAATTTCTGATGGGTTCTGCTGATGAAAATGCTCTTCTTTTGCATAGATACAGGTGTCAAAGTGTATCTTTAAAACTGAGTTTCATGATTCATTAATTAGCACTGAGGATTTTTCCCAGGGGGTGATTTAATACTAATACCAGCTAACAGATCTCTTTACATCAGGATTTTTATCTTGAGAACAACATAGATGATGTCACAGAACAGCATTATGTTGATTCCACTTCAGAGTATTCAGTTGACCCACATTTTAGAACAGAAACTGCTAAAATCATGTATTTATAGACAGAAGAATTGAAGTCATGTACAAGTGGAGAGTTTTTAAAAACTAATATGAAATAATCCAAAATAATCTATTCTAGTGAGAAAATCAGAGTTAAAATTACAATATAAAAGCTATTCAAGACTAATAACTTGCTTTATTCTTTGTTTCCTTCTGTTATTTTTTTCCTTCAGGACAAAAATATTTTACAAACTCTTCCTTTTATGCCCACCCATATTCATAGCTGCTGTAATTTGCACACCAAGGAGTGTGCAAATGCACCATAGTTAGGGAATCCTGACAGGGTAGGGTTCCCTTGGAAACATTGCTTCTTCACACCATTTCCTCCAGATTTTATAAAGAAACACAAGAAAACCTGAATGCCATAATGAGCCAAAGTGATACAGTATTACTTCACATCTTAGAAACAGCCAACCAAAATATTTTCTGTTGACAAGCTCCACTGAACAGCACAGGAGGAAAACATTCCAACACTGCCAAATAACACTTCCCCTGGTACTATACTGAGTTAGGAAGATCTGCCAGCTGAGTATTCATTGTTGCACCATTTAAAGGTAAGGAGATCAAATACCAAAACCTTAGTTATTCAAAAGCAATTAGTTCCTGGCTATGTTTAAGTAGGTGGGAAAACTTCAACAGAAGTAGGATTCTACCCACAAATTCACTAAAACAGCTCAAACCCTTCCTCTTCCAGTCCTTATTGCTCTCCATAAAACAACTACTAGACATAAAACCAGCCTTTTCCCTACAAACACAATACAAATCAATAGAACTTTGAAACTCATATACAAGATAAAAAAAGATCATTTGTAGCAGATACACAGTACTGTGGCATGCAGCACCTGTAATTCAGAATGTAAGAGCATTTAAAATAAAAACCAACAAAAACCCATCCTACCACAAGCAAAGCTGAAGAACAAACCTGGCACTTGATTTTAAACTAAAACTGAGTGATCCCATTTGTTTAAAGACCACTAATTGTAATCATTTTAAAGGCAGTG
Source organism: Apus apus (assembly GCF_020740795.1). Taxonomy (NCBI): domain Eukaryota; kingdom Metazoa; phylum Chordata; class Aves; order Apodiformes; family Apodidae; genus Apus; species Apus apus. Next base: position 67,278,261 of record NC_067283.1, on the reverse strand, counting down.
TGAAAGAGCACAAAAAGGCATGAGTTTTACCACTGAAACTATGCAGATACCTAGCATTTCTCTCTCCCCTCCTGAAAGTCTCCACCCACATACCTCACCTAGGATTTACAGGCTCAGTCTGAGGCATCTAAAGTAGCCCTGCCACCACTACCAAACTGGCTGTGGGGGGTGGACAAGGCACACATCTTGGAAGGAGAGCTGATCCCTTTTATTAGTGCAACCCAACAGGCTGTCACTGCAGTTAAGTCCCACAAAGCCAGGGACACTGGTGGACTGGGACAACGGGAGGCATCTGTCTTGGAGCTGGTAAAGTTGTACCAGTGACACATGCAATTCAGTTGCTTTGATGGTTCTTTAATTGCATGTAAGCTGACAACACGTAAAGCTAAAAATAAAAAATATAGGTTTTTCAAATGGAAATGATGACTAACCCTTAATGATAATTAATACCAGACATTCTCAAAGACCTTTTTTCACCTACAAATGAAACTAATTACTAGGATTTCTAGCTCATAGTTTGCAGTGTTGTAGAACAGCAGCAGCTGGGGCTGTCTTTTCTATTTACTCTTGAAGGGCTTTCAATAAATCTGTTTCAAATTTTGTTAACCCTTCTCAACCTCCACACCCTCCTCTTTCTACTCTCCTCCCCACACCCAATACTCATTCATGAGTTACAGCTGAGTAGAGTGATTTATAATAGTGCAATGAAGTGCAAAACATGCTCTGGCAAAGGAGCAAATTCCTCCGCCTTTCCTCAGATACCATCAGGTGTAACTGCAAATCCTGCCATACCCTTGGTGCTGAGAGAGGAGATAAGCAAGACGGTGACTTTTCCTCTACAAACTTGCCTGCTGGAGTAGGACGTGATGGAATTACACCCTCCTCCCCCAGTACTAGCCCTGTCATGCCCAGCCATAACACATAAAGGGAGGAGGTCAGCTAATCCCTGGGCTTCTTTGAAATCCTTTTGGATACAGGCAAAGGGATAGAGGAAAAGCCTCTTACCCTAAGTTCAGGTTACACTTTGCAACTAAGAAATAACAAATAGCAAGTGGTCCATACGGTTCTCCAAATCCAAGTGTGCGTTCAAAACAGGACTGGTGAGCGGTGGTAGCCTCAAATTACTTAATGTAGATCCATCTGGTTTATTGTCTAAAGCTTAGTTTTCCCACCTCTGCAATACTAGCATACAGCAACTGCCTGGATTGAAAGTCATTGTACAGAACTACAAGCACAGCTCTGCAAGGTTTGATTTTACTGCATGTCTGATATTTCATTTTGTGTCTTGAGTCCTGAAGCTAGGTCAAATTTCCAGCTTTCCTCTAATGGAAATAAGCTTTAAGTTCAACTAGTTTTGAAGAACATTTTGTAAATGGGAACTGACTACAAAAAAAAAATCTAATTGCTGTTAACCTCTGTCACAGCAGTACTGAAATATACAGCTATTCCCACAGTGGACAGCACAGTTTGACTATTTTAGCTGCAGAAAGTCTTAAGAGAAAGACTAAATTGCAAAAGAAGTTGGTCAGCCCTTCTAGCAGGGAATAGATAAGTCAGATGATGCTGGCATAGGTTGTATCAGGTTACACAAGTGCAGGCTGTGTTAAGATGTATGGGTTAACTACTGGAAATAGGTTGGTTTTGTTTGCCTTTTTCTAAGGGACCACAAGTGTCCTTTTCTGTTAGGTCTCTGTGGGGTGGTGAAGGGCAGCTTTGATGGTAAGTTTTGAAAAGCAATTTGAAGGTAAGCATCAACAGGAATTTGGAAATTCTCCTGAAGAAGGATCCAGAGCATAAATAAGTTGCACCGGACCTAAAGATGTCAACCCTAGCTTCTATCAACATTTTTTTTTAAATGCTGTGTTTGCCTATTATTGGCAATAAGAGAGGAGGCAGAAACAGTTCCATCAGCACATCTGAACTCAAATAGTCATGTCCACTTGAAACAAAGCTGAATACATTTTTCTTTTAACTGAGTGGTCAAACATTTGTGTCTTTTATTTATCATTAACTTGTTAAATAAAAGGGAATCCATAAAAGCTTGCTTGTGTTCTTGATGAGGCATTGCACCAACACATAGTAAAATAGAGGAAAGTTTTCCAGATATGTTCAGCAAGAGCTCAGGATACTTTGGTGACTGGAAAATGAGGGACATCTCAATGTCACACAAGCAAACAGAAGGAATTTTTCATCTTTCAGACTTTTATTAAACTCTTTAAGAGTTTGAACAGACTTGTTCAAAAAGTCACTTTTCAGACAGTGTCTCCCTTACAGTAACTTCAATCAAAACCAATGAAAACAACACACTAACAGGACACCGTAACAGAGTTTTCATTTCTATTTTTATGGTACCTGCTGTCATGGAGTACTTGCAATAGAGCTCAGCAACAGCCCTTTGAGGACAAGAGAGCCCCACTGAAAACTCCAGCACTATTTGTACCCACCCATTCCTGCAGAGCAAGCTTTAGCCTTGGCATATTAAAAGTTGTCTTACAGTTTGATCCGCTCAGTAAAACACACCAGGAGAAAAAGTCCTTGCAAAGCAGATCTTTCAATATGTTGCTGGAAATGCCACCCATGTTCTGACTATCAGCATGGGATTTTCACAGCATGATCTTCAGCCAATATGATTCTAGAGCCCTTCATAAACTCAAGCCCTGATCTAACAAGTGGCTCCAAAGGATCTAGGCTCTGCTTGGAGACAGAAGTACTTGGGGGTCCACAAATGCAGAAGTGCCTGTGTCCACAAGCAGCAGTCCGAGTCAGAGACCTGCACCAGCAAGAGTGGTACAAAGAGTTCATCTCTGCATCACACAAACATACAGCAACATGGCTCAGCAGCATCTCAGTAAAACACAGGTAGCACATTTGCAGAGATTAAAAGATGAGGGGTAGTTGGGAGGTAATGCCATTTAAAAAAAAAACCACACTACTGCACGGGTCTGCTTTGTGGCTCAGGAGTTCCAGATTTTCCTTCACCTCCGCAGAGCCAGCAAAAATAAGACGGGATAAGCTGGCATGCAATACTGTTGTACACTGCCAACACAAGCTACTCCTTACTCAGCCACCTGCCCCAAAGCAAGCACACTTTCAGGAGAAGGCAACAGCAGCAGCACTAGAAAAAGGGAGACCTTACCAAAAGCAAAGCTACAAAAGATGATGTGAAACTTGACTGGCACTTGGAAGTACAGCTGTGTTTCCACAGTAGGAAATGGCAGCTCAGCTTCTCTGTCCACTCACCAGAGGTGCAAAGTAGTGTTCTCCTAACACAAGTGGTGTTTTCTCATGATTTTCACTGGCTTAGGTGAGAGGCACTCAGATCAAAGGTCTCTTCATTAAAAAACATGAACACAACTTACAAATGAGGCACACTCAGCAACCAGGAGTGTTTATCATTCTTACCTTAAGGCTTACAAAACTCTAGGTGAAAAATGCCAGATACGAGTCACTCAGCATGAGTGGCCAGTCAGAAATAAGCTTTCCCGTTTTTTTAATTCTTCTTTGCATCTGAGCAAAGTGCTGGTGTACTGACACATGATCAACATGTACACCCCCTTAAGACAAAGTATAAATGCTCTGTGATCCTTAACAAGTACTGAGGCTCTTCACCTTCTCCTTTCCCTGCAATGTATATCTGTAGGAATACACCAATTGGACTGACAGAGATAAAGCAAAGTTTCTCAGCTTTGTTAATGAGCAAGAAAAAGGAGTTTGGTGCCTCTTTCAAAGAGCTGATTGCAACCACCAGTCTGATTTTTTTCCCCCTCTAGCTTGTGAAGCAATGTTTTACTCAGGTGAGGTGCAGAATAAGAAGTAAACACCACACACTGAAGCTCATTTTGAGTGTTCTATCCCATCTGTATCTGAAGAAGAAACTGCAAGGAAACACTTATTTCCCTTGCAACCACCTCGTCTACCTTGTTGTCAAACAACAGCCCCCAACTGACAACCTCAGGACCAAATATGTTTCCTGTACTAACACTTTGATCTCCAATTGCAGCTAACCTAGAAGGGTAATAGTTACATTTGAGGTCACTAGGAGGTCTCGACCTCAGTTATATCACCCTTCTCCAAAGAAACTTCCACTTTAATCATCAACTTCCGGGTAATCTATTAGTAACTGGCATAAATCATACATTAAAATGGTCTGAAGCATTGTCACAAGGGCTAGAAAATGATCCATTAAGCACTTCCTCCTTTCCCCAAACAGACACTGGATTCTAACTTAACAAAAAAAAAATTAAAAGATTTAATCAAGGATGTGTCTTATAATTCAGTTTCTGTTACATACACATTTCTACTTGAAAATAGGCTGGAGACAGGAAGGAGGGGAAGAGTAACCAAATACAGCAATATCCTGTGATGTTAAGAATGCTGTTCAGTGTGGTAAGTTAAGGTGTCTAAAAGTACATTTTCACTCTCTTCCCCTCATGCTTTTTCCAGACCACCATCCCAAAGATGTACAAAATTGTTTGGGGGGGCAGGGAGGGAGTGAGACTTGGCACATGTAAATTTTGCTGCCTGACTTCACCATCACTGATTACAGCTGACGGAGAGTTAATAAAAGAGCAAAGCTGGCTGTCAGAGCAGATTAGTGTGTGCAAAGGACAAGACAAAAGAATAATGCCATCATTATTATTTATGGTCATTAACTGGGTTGAGTTCACTTTTACAGTACCCTACCTGAGTAGTAAAAATGATTGTCTAAACATGAAATACTACATTTAGAGTTAAAACACTATAATCTTGTCTGCGTGTTGGCTTGATCTCTTTTATGAGATGTATTTGATCCTGGAATTAAGCCAGAGGAGTAACACAGGTTTAGCTAATGAGAATAAGAAACCCATCAGATTTTTGACCTTACAAAGAGCAGTGCTCTTCTAATGAGGGAGCAGATAAAAGCTCACTGCTTCCTTGTCAAGAACTACTGAAGGAGAGGCACTGTGGGAGAGAGAGGAAGCTGTGATGGAGAGCAATGGAGATGTAATAATCTAATGCAAGGGAAGAAAGGACATCCAAGGGCAGCAAAAATGGGACCATGTGGGGAGCAGGATTCTTGGTGGGAGAATCCAGCAGCAGCAACCTGAAAAAGGGTGAAATGAAGGAGCTAACTCAAGCAACTGCTTTGAGTAACAGATGAACTCCAAGTGTAGAACAGAGATGGTGGAGGTGTTAATCTGACTGGAAGCAAGGATAAGGGAGAATAAGGGGGCAGGGAGAAGATCAGAGACAGAAAGCCTGGCAGAAGCACAATGGCACATCTCTCGGAGCAGACTGTTGAGAGGCATCATGAGAAAGCATACACTTTTGGAATCTTGGTCCAGAGCAAGGTAACACAGTATCAAATGATAACAGCTTAGCAGCTGTTCTGTGTATGAATGGCCAGAATAACTGTGGGAAATCCTAAACATGGGTCAGAAGGCATAGTTTTCCTGACCTGGCACTCCAGGAGCACTCAAAATCCATGAGAGGGCTCAAAATTGCATCAGCCTTTGTTGTCTGTCCTGCTGCCTCTCCTTACCTCATTTGTTCCTTTCTGTTTCTTTCAGTTAAGGTTCCTGGGCTTTTCTTCTACAAGACCTGAGCTGAAAACACCTGCCTGTGTGAAGCTGTCTTTACCTTGTGCAGCTGTGGTTGCTGTGGGAGAGCAGTCAGACTCACGTTACACTCTTCTCAATGCCAGAGAGGAAGATGCCGTCTTAACTTGAGTGATAGCCTTGGATTTTGAGAGGGCATCTTTCTCAGTATCTTCTGAGTATAAGAATGAAGACATAACTCCATTTTTCATGTAATAAGTCTTATGCACTGCATTTTCTTATGCCCTTGGTCTTTGGGATAAAGAGATTTGCTTCAGCAGATTTAGTTTGGATAATATTTCTGTGCTGGTGTCTAAGACCATAACGTATTCTAAATTCTTAGCTATTTTTCTTTCTGCATACTTCTAAATATCAATGACACTATGAGTTAGCTTTCCTCATACTATTCTGAAATGTGATGCAGTTACAAGGGCTTAGCCAGTGGCAAAAAAATTAAGCAGTAGCATTGATTGCCATACCAGGAGCAGCTAAGAGAGACACCAAGACACTGCCAAATACCAATATCTAAAAAACTCGTTCCCACAGACTGCTTCACAAAGAATGTGGCTATTTCATTCTTTGTGGCAAAAGCACCTCAGAAGAATAGAATAGGTGGCTCTGAGTAGTGCAGAGATATTATCAAAAAAGATGCTCAAATTGCAGCCTGGATTCATACATTCTTCCCTACTGATTTTCCTAATATTAGGACAAATGTAATCATCTTTATCAACTTCAGTAGTTTTGATTCAGAGTAATATCTACAAACTGAAGACCAATCCATCATACGTAAAACTCTGTTTCCTCAGGTCACCTAAGGATGCCAATAAAGAAATTGTTTAGATATGTCTTCAGATATGTGGGACAATCTGCCTAAACAATTTGTTCCTGCTCCTGGAAAATGAGTAAAGCTGTTTTGTAGTCTCTTGTATCTAAATAGTTTTGCAAATCTGACAATAGATTAGGATGATACACACAAAACTGAGAGCAGGAAATGCCACATTTTCCTGATAATTTACAACTGTGAGTTAGCAAGCCAAACAAAAGACTGAATGTATTAAGAATCAGCTTTTCATAATCTTACTGCAACTTTTGCTGAGGTTTTTGTGAAATTTGCAAGTTTACAATGCATATCTACAGCCCCAGAAAAAAAATGGAAGGCTCAAGAGACAATCCTTTTTATAGAAAAAATATGTCCTTATAAAGTGTTGACTGTGCCTTACAAAAAAATCTCAGCAACATATTATTCAAAGGCAGTTAAAGGCCATTGAACACAATTTGTGCAGACCGGTGATGACATTCTAAGATCTTTCTGAAAGAACCTATATGCCCAGGGGACTTAAACATATATATATATATGGCCAAGCACAAGTTATAAGACACCTTTGCAGAAACAGTAAGCTACAAAGTGTGAATTCAGACTAATATTATGTAGGCACAGTTCTATATACACGGGCACTAAACCTTCATAGAACCTATGAGTAAAAGCAAATCCAACATTCTCTCATCTTATGTCAGTAAGATGTTGCTGTCTTTTCAAAGGAAGACTTTCATAACCCAACAGCTAACAGAGTGAATGGACATCAGCTGAGTCACCATGGCATTCCTCTCTTGGTTGCTTACATTCCTCAACCGTATTTTGCAAAGTAGTTCAAACTGCTTTTTTTAAAAAACTATGACAGAAGGAAATACAATCAACTCATAGTTTCACAAACAGATCTCAAGGCTTTTCTGTAAAATTTGGCTCCCGTGCAAGCTTGCAGAACAATGACTAGATGGAGCTCTTCTTTTGAAGTTTTGTTCAAGAAAATTCTCCCAGGCTAAGACCCAGTAAGTTACAGTTTAGCCTGGAGCAAATTTTTACAACCAAGTTATAAACCCCTGAAATAGGAGTTCATAATGGAAACAGCTGCTCAACCCTAACTATAGCGGGTGCAAGTATAATAAAAACTGCAGGAGTTCATATTAACAATGGCATCCCCTTACACTCTTTCCTGTCACCCATCTATTAAACAAGCAACACTACTTAATAGAAGCAAAGGCAACACACTTTTTTCCCTACACCCCTGCTTCTTCCCCTCAATAACAAGCTAAGCAATTTATAGGTGGTAAAGAGCACACTCCCCAACATCCAGATCTCTGTCAGCAGGGTAGGCTCTCCAACCCCAGTGTTACACACCAGTGAGACACCATTGCTATTCATTGCAGGCAAGTACCTCACTTTTTATGATGCACAAATACTGCACATGACACACATCTGACGGCCTGATACTTGGGCTAGGGAATTCCCAAGTGAATCATACCACCAGCACTGCAATTCAATTTTCGTTCTCTCTGGGTTCTGCTTGCAGCATTTTTATACACTGTATTGTATGTTGATGAGAGGAATGAAAAACACCAAAGAAATGCAGTGCAGACTGCATCTGTAGGTATGTAATGTGAGCTCTGCACTATCATCAGCTTGCTTCCTTTCCCTAAACCATCCCTTGATTTTCCATATGCTTCCCTTTCTCCACCCTGGTAATCCACTTATTTTCAGCAGGACTTACTCTCAAGTTTATTGTACTCTTAAGGACACAGGTTGCCCAAGCTGCAGATTCGGGGTGTGAAAATACAGTAAGAGTTGAGGGCCAGCTGCTGCTGTATGTATCCAGGGGACACAAGGCTACATGGCTACACAACCTGGTATAAAAAACACACAAGGCATTCATGATAGCAGTGTTCCTTTAGACTTTTTTTTTTCCTCTCCACTAACAAGATGTTTATGCGTTATAGTTACCAATAAGCAATATATTAAACAGATAATGGCTCACAATGACAGAGTGGGATTATTCTAAACCCATCCAAGCAGTTCATACCACAGGAAGAGCAACTGTGCAGCTAGGTATGGGAGTTAGAGCAAAAGACAAAACCAAGGCTTTCTATAGAAACTTACTTTTTAAAGCAACTAAGCTCAGGAGAGATCTATCAATAATATTGATTTGCAACAGAAAGGTTGTTAGAAAGTTAACAACTTGAAAGAAAGTAAAGGCACTCCCTCCACAAGAAAGTAAGAGGGAGGGATCAAAGCTTGGTATGCTAGGCAGGACTTTGAAAAAATCACAGCATACTTGCTCTTGTTTCTTTTATCTCCATGGCTTTATGTTGGGACTGTCACAGAAAAGTATGTGAATCTTATGTGCATAGCCACAGTCCACCTGTAAAAAGGCACTTCATGCCCCCTAGTTATAGGCAAGAACTGAGTGGCTACAGATTTGTTAAAATATTTCTTCCTGTTAAAAAGAAACCTCATCTCCTGTGACTCACAAGCAAGGAGCTTCCAGATTCACATTTGCTATCTGCAGAGGGAGTTACATATAGGATCTGCTCAAAGTTTTGTTCTACAAACAAGACAACTACAAAATCTCTATCTAGACACTGGCAGCAGTGCCTTGTTTACACATCACATCACCACAGCTTAAGGTTTCTCTTCCCTGTATACGATCAAACAAGAAACAAAGTCTAGTTCTTAAAAATATTGGCTACCCCATTAAGAAAAAAGTCCAGCTTAAGAATCAAGTGAATGTAGGAAAGAGATACTATAGAAAGTGGTTTTGGTCTCGTTTACTCTTGCAACAAGGGCCAGTAACACTGACTTAAACACAACCAAAGGACCATCACTCAGGAAGAAGTTCTCAGATTTATAAAGCTAAATGATTCACCTTCCTAAATGGTAATGAGCCACAGTACTCATAGTAATCTAAATTACAGTGGAGCCAGGAGTCTCCTGCAGACCAGAATAGCTCTTTCCCTGAAGAGTTAACAACCCCAGCCAGCAACACTCCTTCCAATTGCATAATGCAGCAATTTTGTTTCTTGTACTAGACTTAGTCAGTACTGTCAACATATTATACAATCTAATAATACATCAGAAGCCAGCAGATAATACTGTTATTATATGCTAACACTGTTTTTGGTAGCTGGTGGTGTCGGTGCAGCTCACTGCAACACACCCGCTCTTTTCCCCCTAATGAGCTCCAGCACCCGTATCTGGGCGCCATCTTCAAAATTAAGGTGAAACAAAGACCATATTGTCCAAGGTCTGCCCTTCCCAGCAGAAATGTGGAGGCAGGAGGTCCTCTCGCTGCTCCCATGGTAGATGAGGTCAGGTGGTGGTCCTGTTACTCCACCCTGAGCTCTTTCTCCCGACTCAGGGGTGAGTTAGAGCAGGCAGGACTTGCCTGCCTTGATGGGAGCATAGCTCTTCCTTAGCTTTTCATTAATATCAAGGTTATTTATCCTATTTTTTTTTTCATTTTGATCACTCCAGCTTCCCTCTTTATGTGGTGGTGCATACTAGTAGGAAAACACAGAATTCACAGCTTTTAAGTCAGTCAGTCTCACAGCAGGGAAATAGTTGCCTTATCCAAGGTAGCATAGAAAATAGTGGCTTTTTATGGATGGTTGATGAGTCTCTGTGTAAATTACACAGAAATCTACCAGACTTAATTATTGTCATCATTAATGGTAAAGTACTCACCAGCAAAAGACTTTATCACCTCACATTACTGTTATGAGTCAATATTTTTAAATGTAGTATATTTAATACATAGATATGACCATTTTCCCTAGATAGACATCCATGAAAGAGGTGCTTGGATCCTTCTACAGCTGAAATGAAGCCCTATTATAAAGCTTGATAGAAGCCTTATTTTTCCACCTACATCTACTCAGGAAGTCTCACATGAACCTCTTTTTGATAGGTATGATGATGTCTAGGGAAGAGATCATAAGTCCCAGAAAGAAAAGCAAAAATTCTTTCAAACTAGGATTCTACAGGATTTACAAACAAGCTGGTTGCATCAGCTCCCTGCAAATTTGCCCTGAGAAGTGGATGTCCCTGACTGCAAAAGACAATTTTCTCAACAGTAAATGTTTTTTCCTACTAATTTAAGTAGTAACAAAAATAAAATACAAAAAGACACACTCGCCCTTCAAACTAGACTCATCATTCATAGGAAACAAAGGCTCTTGCATTCCCAAACAAAAAAAAACAACAGAACATTTTTAAAAAAAAAAACCACACAAAAAAACAACACAAACCCAGAACACTAAGGAAATTGGTACAATTTGCCAGCTAGGTGGTAAATTAAGCTCAAAATGCCACCAAATCCTTCTAGATAAGTGAATTCTGCCACTACTCAGAAGGAGCATAAGACTTCTGTTTATCTCCATCCCACCTCTCTGAGATCCCCAAACCCAGATGATCTTTGTCAGCCATCTCACTGGCTAATAACAGCTGCTTTCTGCCCATCAGGAGAAAAGCTGTGCAGTTTATCTGATCAGACCCCATGTAGCTGCACAATTTAACCATCAAAGACTGAGCACTTACAGTAAACCATTGGTAGTTAACTCTCAGTAGAGGAGAAATTAAACCACTGTAAATTCCAACAATACAAATGCAGGAGAAAATCAGAACCTCATCGCAGATGCTTTAATAGCCAGTAAAGACCCTGCACTTGCCCGAGTGTGTTATTCAATCAGGCTACTGCTTTAAATAATAATGAGCTATTTTCTATTATAATGTCATAAATCTCAAGAGGACTTGCTGTGAAGTGGTGCTGAGGACTTGGTTCCCAGCTATGCTCAAGAGAAGCTGAATGAACACAGTATCTCTAGATATGGACCTGCTGAGACATACAGTTTGAAACTGATGCTATGATTTTCTAAAGCACATAAAAAGGAGGGGAAAACAAATGAATGGAATATTTTGCTTTGGTAAACCAATAGCTAAAAGGGCTCCAGTTGTACTGATGCTTTAAGTGCTGCCATAGGTGTTTTGAAGCACCAGTGTACCATAACACTCTAAACTCTACATGACCATTTTCTTTATACTGTTATTTACAGCACAAGCAAATACAAATATACATCTACACTTTCTCTAGACAAATACTTATTGCAGAACCTATTAGACTAAATCTAAGAACATTTCAGAAGTCTAAATACTATCAATGTTTTGCTATTTATTCTGAAATGTTTGCAGTCTAATACTTAATAAGAGTAAAAATCCTCTGAAAGTCTGAATAGGTCAGTACCAAATTGCGAATGTACAACTCCAGTCTTTTAGCTAATACAGGAATTTTCTGGTCACTCTCAGGTATAGAATTGATTTCCAGGGTTTATTTGTTAAAAGAAATTCTTCAGAGGAAAATTTTCATTTGTTTGACAGTGTGGCAAACCGCAACCACACTTTTTGCAAATTATTTTGAAAACCTGAATTAGTAGCTCCCATATTAGCAAATCCAGATAATTGGAAACAGTTTAGGAATTCCCCCCACCAGTTGAAAATAGAAAAACTCAATTGATATGATTTCCTGTTTCTTTTTAGTTCGACTGTAGGCTGTTCAACTGAAAACTGAGAAGATGCAAAACTCCCCAAGAAGATGGCACAAAGTCAGATTATCTACAGTTAGCCTAAACCTGTGAAATCATAACACTTCCCTGCAGCACACAAAATACAAACATACACATACATGTTTAAAGATACCATATTTCCAAAGCATTATTTCAAAAACCTGCTGTCCACAAGCTATCACTGATGGCATTTTGGCAACTTGGGTCTCACTAATGAGCAACAGCATTTAAGTTCTGCACATAGCTTATTTTTAAGGGTTTGTTTACAGTTCAGTTATGTTAAAACACTCTTTGGTACTTAATTACATACTCTTTCCTACCAAACTTTCTTAGACAATATTTTACCCTGAGAAGGGGTACAGCTAGCTATCGAATGTCAGAGGGCAGTCTGCTAGGGGGAAAGTAAGCAGGTGCGACCCTCAGCAGCAGTTTTGCTGGTATCCAAGAACCCTAAATAGATATAAACTACATGTTATGGGTGCTCAAATTAAAGTATTATTTAAACTCATAATGCTATTTCTTCTTAGCAGCTCACTCTTTGAAGCAAAACTCTCTTAATTTCTTCTTACCAATCACATCATTATAGTAATGAGTTAATGTCCTAAAGACATCACATTAAAGTAGCAGCTCATGCTGAATTCACAGATTTTACACAATACTAATCCCCACATAAGTCTCAGCCGTATGTTCAAAATATTGATTTTAAACGAAGCCTTAGGGAGAGGTGTTATTCCTGGACTCAAACCACTGCTTCTCCCATTTCCTTCTCCTCAGGATGTCTCCTGAGATGTACTGTATTCCAGGCTCGCCTGCTTGGTTTCATCTTACTGAAGGTTGCACATCATCACAGGTACGTTTCCTTTCTCTGAAGTCTAAATCTTTAGCCCTTCCCAGGCACAGCTTGGCAGAGGTGATGGCTAAAACAGCACACAAACAATGTCTTACAGTACAAGTATTGCAGAGTCCTGCAAAAGAAACTCAAACTCACAGGGGGCCACAAGTTAAAGTGAACGCATCCACATCACAGGCTGAACCTATAGTACAAAATCATGCATTAGCATTCATTTATTAAATCATGCATTAGTGTTCACTTATTAAATATCCATCATGGTCTGAAATCATGTCTCACATACACCTGTAATGTGCTTTAAAAAGTCTGCTAAAACTAGGGGTGTTTCAGAAAGCAAGTCACCATCCTTTACATTCTGCTGCATGAGCGATGCTGGCACCACTCATAACCCAGGCACACAGGTAGTAGCTCATCACAGGGATTTATACTGGCTGAGTGAATACGCTGCCCAGAACAACTTGCTTACCACAAGATTTATACACTATTGAACATAAAAATCCATAGGGAGAAATTCCAGTCATTCCCCCACCACCATACAAGATTATGCGCTCTTTCAGATCTTTAGCTGGGTGGCTGTGCATCCTCAGATTTTTCTCCTGGGTTCACATCCATCCACCTCTCTGGTTCATCAGCTGCTGCAGGGCATCTACAAAGCAGTACATGCTGCACTACCACCAGTGCACTGATGACACCCAGCTCTTTATCTCCTCCCTTTCTGACCCAGACAAGGCTGCTGCCAACCTCAAACAATGTCTGGCAGAAACTGGTTTCTGGAAGAAGGCCAGCTGGCTGCTGCTCAACCTGGACAAGGGAGAAGTTATGCTAATCAGCAGGGGGAAATGCTTTGAGGATCTAGTGAAATTTGTAACCCTTCCATCAGCTGAGAGCTTATGTCTGTCCAGCATTCTGAGATGTGCAATGCAAGCACCTGGTCAGGATTCAACTTCCTCCCAAACCTGAAGCTCCCAAACTCAAAGACATCTCATTTTTTGTTAGATGCCTGCTTCATTTTGAAAGATCTCATCACTTTTCCTTTGATTGTGAAAACTGCACCAGGAGCCTAGACAGATGTCCAAGAGTACCACTTCTATCCCTTTTCTGGATGGCAAACCAAAAAGATTGCAAGACTCTTTCCTAGTTCTTGGAACATTCATCATTATATGGCATATGATCATCTGGAAAAATAATCACTTCTAAAAGTAGTGTTCACTGATGCTTTAGACAAAACTTCACAGAAAAACAGTTTACACCCTGCCTGTGCAAGGTAGCAACTTGGCTAGCTTAAAAATCAAGCAATGAGACATTATCTGTTTTCCTGGGTCAAGTGCAAGGATTTTAGTCAAATGGTGAGTTGCTCACACCGGGACAAATGATCTTTTATCTACTGAGACATGCATCTCACTTCTATCCTTAAAGGGGATAAAAAAACCTGTATTAAAATTCACAACACTTTGCAAGTGGCAGTAGCTCAGTGCTTTACTTTGCTTTTTCAGTAGCAAGACATGAAAATTTTGGAACCAAGAAGCAAGAACAGATGAAACAACTACATCTGCTACCAAAAATGAAGACCAGAAGTGACAGTATTGTATTTTAGCTTTGAATTGCACTTGTGAAGCAGGCTTTGTGGGCATCTTCCAAAGCCGTACTGATCACTGAAATGCTATTAGAAACTGTTCTTCTTCTTCCTAAGTAAGTTTGCAGATGACACTAAGCGGGGTGGAAGTGTCAATTTGCTTGAGGGTAGGAAGGCTCTGGAGAGAGACTTGGACAGGTTGGATCGATGGGCCACGGCCAGTCGTGTGAGATTTAACAAGGCCAAGTGTCGGATCCTGCACTTTGGTCAGAACAACCTTGTGCAAAGCTACAGACTTGGGGAGAAGTGGTTGGAAAGCTGCATGTTGGAGAAGGACCTGGGGGTGCTGGTTGGCAGCCAACTTAACATGAGCCAGCAGTGTGCCCAGGTGGCCAAGGTGACCAACAGCATCATGGCCTGTATCAGGAAGAGTGTGGCCAGTAGGAGTAGAGGAGCAAGCCTGCCCCTGTACTCAGCACTGGGGAGGTCACACCTCGAGTACTGTGTGCAGTTCTGGGTCCCTCACTACAAGGATGTTCACTTGCTGGAACGTGTCCAGAGAAGAGCTACCAAGTTGGTGAAAGGTCTGGAGAATAAGTCTCACGAAGAGAGGCTGAAGGAACTGGGATTGTTCAGTTTGAAGAAAAGGAGGCTGAGAGGACACTTCACTGCTCTCTACAACTACCTGAGAGGAGGTTGTAGGGAGGTGGGAGTTGGCCTCTTTTCTCAAGTGAATAATGATGGGACAAGAGGAAGTGGCCTGAAGCTGTGCCAGGGGAGGTTTAGACTGGCCATTAGAAAGAATTTCTTTAGCAAAAGAGTGGTTGGGCAGTGAAACAGGCTGCCCAGGGAGGTGGGTGAAGTTACCATCCCTGGAAGTGTTTAATATAAATACAGATGTAGTGCTTAGGGACATGATTTAGGCACTGAATGAGTAGAATTAGGTTATAGTGGGTGAATTTAGGTTATGGTTGGACTTGATGATCTTCAAGGTCTTTTCCAACCAGGATGATTCTGTGATTTATCCTCTTAGAGCTTTAAATTCCAGCCTGCATGCTGTTTCGTCACCTAATACTGGACCTGAATTCTGCAGCACCATGTGCAATTACTGTTCTGGCCACTAATTTTAAGAGTATGTTATATCTTTTCACTGCACATCAATTTCATATTAATAAAATGGGAACCATGATAATTATTTCCTTTCTGAAAAACTTACCAATGGAAAGTGCTGAAAAAACACAGGAGACATCAGAACATCTGTAGCAGCCTCTTCACACCTATCTAACATGAGCAGGTCAAGCATTATGGCCAATTTTTTGCCAGGAGCTCAGCAATCTCAGAACAGCCAGAAACACCAGCAGCATTAATTGGGCACACCACTTTGTGGCTGTTGTTCAAACTGGTTTTGTTTGTGATGATACAAGCTAACCTCAAGATTGACAGCAGCAAGTAATGCAAATTAAATATGCTGCATTCAAGCAGGAAACAGATTCCTACCACTTGCAGAAGCTCAGCATCTTCAACATTCAAAAAGAGAGCTAGGAAATGTCCGTGACACTCAGTACTTTGGGTACATTATAGTGGATGAGCAGAAATGTTCTGTGGGAAGAGGCCTTTGCATACCTTTTGCAAGGACTACCTGGAGTGAAACAAGATGTGTGGGCAGTAGGATGTATTTCTCAATGTGTTGTCCACTGGCTCAGTTGCCCCTCAATCAGCCCAGTCTTGCAACTCTCCTGATTAAAATAGTGACACAGGTAAAAACTAGAAGGGGACTAGGGCTTGGGTTTACACTAGAGGTACCTGACTCACAACTTCTTCATCTAAGCCAACTACAAATTATACTCATCCTGCTTAATCCATTTCAAGGCAACAAAAAAGGCAGTAAACCACAGCAAAAGAAACTTTCCTGATGAGTGGTATCAATAGATGACAAAACTGCTTAGAACAATGTTTTGGTCAGTGCAAGGGAAGAGAGCACAGTTTTATGACCACAGTTTATTTCCTTTCTGTAGG
Source organism: Apus apus (assembly GCF_020740795.1). Lineage (NCBI taxonomy): Eukaryota > Metazoa > Chordata > Aves > Apodiformes > Apodidae > Apus > Apus apus. The sequence continues at coordinate 67,261,856 of NC_067283.1, read as the reverse complement.
GTTTTTCTGTTAAACAGACAAATCAGTTTTACTCATGTTTATTATCATGTTCAAATAGGTATTTAACAGTGCAGTAGGCCAATGTTAAGAGGCATATCTGTGTCTAAATTTGTTTAAAGTGTATATTTGAAGTGACATTGTTTCTATCAAATTATGCTGAAAAAAACAAGCTCCACAACTCCTAGGTCTCACATGAATTTGGATGTTGTTTTTTGGCCAAATTTGATGTGACCTTTTGCCTTTAAGACTAATAAGAGGAGGTGACATTGGTAAAAGCAGGCAGATTACGGGAGACTGAGCAGATACCTTCAGCACAGTTTGCATGGGACAACAGTTTTCCAGGGTAACAGACAATAGCTTCATTTTTTTAAAAAACACATACAAAAGAGAAAAGCTGTGGAAACCAATTAATTTGGAATACATAAAGAGGATTATGAAAGAAAGCACAAACTTTCCTCCTCTGCCAAAAGCAACGATTTACTGTGTGTACATCTTTGCCTTGTTACAGTTTATTACGGAGTTGGGTAGCTAAAAGAGAAAGAATTAAAATAAGAAGAGGCTAAAAAAGGGCTGGCTCCTACTGTGAGCACAGGGGTGAGGAGAACATAGAATAATAGATGAAAAAGCAGCTCATTGCAACAAAGTGACTTGTTAAGTCTTCAAATTCTGTCACCAGTGCTTTTCAAAGAAGTGTAACTGATTGCATAGTACACGGTATGTGTTCAATGGTGTATATTTCTGACCTCCCTTTTCTAAACAGAAACACTATATGGCCAAAATACAACAACCTTCCACACGCACCTACACATCACAAACACCAAAAAGCAAATCAAGTTGCCGAGTGTGGTACATAGCACTGTAACAAGGGGTCATGGGATGAAAACAAGAAAGAGAACATTTTAGGCTTTTGTTCAACTGTGAAAACACTGTATGTCCATGTTAAAAATTAGCTAGACAAAGCACTGGAGATTACTTTGTATACTACAACTCTGCACTGGCATAGATGGAGCAGAACTAATTGGCCTCTGCAAACCCTAAGTTCTTATGATCCTTCATGAAAACAGTCTACAACAGTTCCTAGATTTAACAAAGGCTTGCACTTAAAAGAAAAAATGAAACTGGGAAAGCAGAACATCTTCTGCAAGCCTATTTCCACAGAAAGCAGCAAAGCGTGGGAGGTGCAGCCATTCAAGCGCATTATGTTCTGACTTAAGCTGAGAGAATAATTTACAGTGAATAAACAGGAGTGATAACTTTTTAGCATTTTTATCATCATGACTTTAACACACCAGTTTTGGGGGAAAAAAATATCAGCCCATTTTCTTTGATAAAAAGTGGATCACTTGGCCTGTCTACTAAATCTTTTCTCATTCTTCCACCTCCACATTGACCCAGACACCAGTTCTGCCAAACCAGAAAGAGGAGTAGATTTCTCAGGGATCCCCACATTCCTACATGTTTCATAAAATGCAAAAGCTAGGCAGGAGTGAAGGACAAACTAATGCTTCCATTGAGTCCAAATTCAGCCATAATCTGCTCTTTCTGACAGCAACTCACATACCAGTAAGTCGGTAGTTATGCAGCTCTGGGCTAGTGCCCATGACTCAAGTGAGACTGGTCTGGGATGTTGCAAAGGGAATTTGGAGAGAAAAAATGCTCATATCTACAACTCCCAGAACACAGTGCAAATACGCTCTTCATATTGCCAAGGTTTACTCTGTGGATGTTCCCTGTAATGGGGAACAAATTCTTGAATTCGGTTGATTGCAATTTGTCACAAATACTGCAAGTGAATGTCATCAGTATGCAATTGGAGCCACATATTATGTTAGGAAAAGGGTCTGAATATCTGTAACAGAGGTCATAAATAAAGAGAACTAGAACATGCAAGATGAAATACCTTTCCCTGTTTTTGGTACAGGCATATGATTTCCATTAAAGGACCACTGAAAAATTTACTGCAGAGGAGCTGGTTTTCTCTTGATAGTCTTCCTCCCTATAGGTATTCAACATTTGTTTGCATTGTTTTATGTTTAAAAATATATATACATATTTGAGTGTCTTCACCTGTGCAGAACTGGTTCCTTTATCTCCTTATATGCAAAGACTAGGAAGATATACTTCAATATTTTTGTAACATGGAGAACATCATCTTGAAATAAAGTTTTCAGAATTATTCAGGACAACCAAACTCAGCCTGCCTAATTATCGCACACAGAGATGCAAGCACCTGCAAGGAAGTTTTAATCTGAGCAGTTATCCTACTCATCTCTGTTCTTGTCAGTAGTACATGCTATGTAGTTACCCTACTGAATAAAGCTTCTAGCTGGGGCACTTTACAAGTGTTTTAATAATACAAGAGATTAAAGCAATATAGATTATGCCCTAATAACTGCTATTTGTAAGTTATAAAGAGAGCATATTCATGGCACAATTCTCCTGTAATCTTAAACCAAATACCAGTACAGCACTGGAGGGAGTTGTGCTTCAGGTACCTATATGGGTCCATGTTAAATTTAAGAATTGGTTTAAGTACCTGTCCTAGACCAAGGCCCTGAGCAAGTGAAATATGATTTTTCTATTTAAAATATTAAAAAGATACAGGCTACCCAAGTGTTTTACATTTCTTTTTCCTTCTTGACTTCTAATTCATTTCTGACATAGTGTTTCCTTTCAGTCTCTTGTCTGTATCATAAATCTATCTGTAATAATTTGGCACAAGCCGCACAGTTTGCTCGGAAATGGCTCTTACACCCTCTCAGTCAGAGGCTGTGAAGGACAACCTCCATAATAAGTCATGTAAAATGTACAGTTTCAGTAACCAAAAATCTCTCATTCAGACATTTGTGACTTTACATCCCATAGTGTATCCTGATGTATCACATTGGCAGCTGGAGTTAATTCTACTACTATTTATTCCGGACTGAACCAGCTATCTCCACAAACTTAAGCAGCCAAACTTCAGGAGTAAATGAGATCAAAATTGGGCCACGTTATGTGAACCTTGCCTTGTAGAAACATTAGTTGTGTTTATCACCTTAGGGTGCCCATCATTAACACGACCGTGACACCACAAAATATAGTTAAATATGCATCTTACAAACAGGAAGAAAATATTTTAAGTTTATTTTCAGAAAGAAATAATTCCCAGTTTAACTTCATTTTTCTTCCCAAGTTTGCTCAGAAGTATCTGGCCTCTCTGAAAACATGATCCAAAATTAGCTGGGGAAAGCAGTAAGATCTTAACTAGGCACTGGATCGGGCAATAACCCAGCAGTTGACACACTATTTCACAGCACTATCTTTGTTCTGCCTGACTGCACATTATGTCTCTCATCAGGCACCCTGACACACAAGGGTAAACATCTCCATTAAATTATTCAGCAGCTGCAGCTCAAGAAGATGGGACAGACATCTTTCAAGGCTCTTCAGGTGTAGAAAATGCATATAGAGTTATACCTGGGATAGAGTTAGTCCCTTATTTTCTGTAATGGAGACAAGAAACCAAACTGGAGCAGTAGCTCACTGTATCTGCTCTCCAGGTGTTGATCTTAAGACCCTTGCTGTATATATGGCATATTCACCTCATGTTCACAGCCCTCCAATTCTGTGAAGTAGGATATCAAGCTTTGACAATTCAGAAGGCATTTATGAGAAGACATCTTGACCTGTCAAAAGTCAGTTTTACATATCTATGACCACAATCCTCTCTTCGTATTATTAGGTATTTCTGAGGAACATTTAAAACCCTGATTTCTCACAATGCCTTCCTTTACCTAGCTCATTTACTATGTTTTTAGTAACACCTTTTTTTGTTTACAGCTCTGCTTATCAAATTAGCAAAATGGTGAAAACATGAAAAAAGACAGATAAACAAACCCTAATCAATAGCACGAGCATGTCTCACGTAGGCATTCATTATACACTCTATTACTGCTGAAGCTACTGCACTGGCCACAGACCCTGCAGTTGAGTACCACTGACCTTAATAGGAGGCAGATAAATAGCAAAACTGACATGTCAAGCATAAAAAGCTACAGTAATTTCCACTCTTAAAATCAGACCCAGAGCTGGCACAAAACTTCCTCAAGATTAACAGCATGAAGTAATTTTTTTTTTCTAACTCACCCAGCAATTAATGATCTGAGCATCACCACGAAATCAGAGAAAACGTTTGGTGTTTGCTAAACCAATGAATTAAAACTTCTGAGACACGGGTTCTTTCATATTGATACCCGTGTTTAAATACACCATTCATATTGCTAGAGCTGCAATAAACTCAACTATTTCAGGTCACTGTTATTTGGAGAAGCTTTTCCCCTCCCTGTAACTGACTCAGAAAGACTCCAACATCTTCTCAAACTTCCCTGTGGAGTACACACACAGGGTTTAAATAAACCCATACACTCAATGCCTGTTCTACTCATATAGAATAACATAGCCCTTTCTAAGTCAAAAGATGGTGCAAATCAATTTATTTTCCTCATGGACTTCCTGCAAAATCAATTGGGATGCCTCATACCCCATAGTACCCTTATCAAAGAGAGGCTGTGGTATGGAAAGCAAGGTAAATTCTAGTTGACACAGAAGCCAACTAAATGAGTAAAAGTACATCAACAAAATGGGTGTTTACCTGACATTAAAAGGACACACTGCCTTGTCTTCACATCTTGAGGTAGGCACCATGTCATCAAATGCTGAATTAACAAATAGGAGGATTTCTCCATTTACCTAAAAGTCCCCTCCGTCATTGTGAGGTGCTTCACACTTCCCTGTCTTTCTATACACACCCCAGTTTGTCTTTCAACATCTTTGTAGTTTCTTGTCCTACCACTGGTTTCTCCAGCACTCTGCCCTGCTCATCTCCTCTTTTACAGTGCTACAGATGATCTCATCCTTTCAAAGGGATTCAGTTATCATCACATGGTCAAAGGCTCTCAGTCACCTCTCCATAAGCAACCTGTCACTCAGCTTCCATTTATCAGCACTTGCTAACTATACTAATGATGTATGTAGTAGATGGAAACAAACACTTAAAACCAAAATTATGTATGTAGGGCAATGAAACCTCCCTTTTCTTCCACATGAAATTATGTTAAGAGGTTGAGGTTTCTTTGAATAAATTTACAGACACTACAAAACCCAAGAGAGTCAGAAAACCAGAAAGTACAGAGAAACAGCTGAAATCTAGAAAGATTAAACCTATAAGCAGAAAAATTGCAAAATTAAATTCAACTTGGAAGTAATATGCAGTTTTGGGGTTTTGTTGTGGGTTTGTTTGGGGTTTTTTTTTTAATTAAAAAAAAGTAAAAACTTCCAGATCACAAAACCCAGAAAGCAGCAATGGGTGGGAGAGACTGAGAGTTGGTCAGTAGCAGACAGTAAATTAGACAAGAGTCCACAATGCAGTCTGACAGCAATAAAGGTCACCACAATTTTGGGATGCATATGCAGAGACAACAAGTAACAGGGAAGTAATGCTTTTTATCTATATTGATTGGGTGCAGTCTACTATGGAAAAAACATGCTCAGTTCTGCATTTTGTGTAATGGCAATTTGGAGGGAGTTCATACAAAACAGCCACAAAATAGCTTGGAGGGCTAGCAGAACTAACCGGGGAAGATGAAAAGCTGATAAAAAGCAAAAAAGAACATCAGACATTCTCTTGCAATGTAGTTAGTACAATTTCAGAAGCTGAGACAAAATAATTGATTGTTGAGGGTAGGTTAGACAAACCTGTTCACTTTTGTACCAAAAGCAGGTAGGACTCACTTTGAGCATTACCAAGTCTGACTTGGAGGGGTGTTAACATTGATAGAGCAATTATTTAGACAACTGCTGTTGCATGTAAGTGTCCAGCTGCACCCAGGGAATTGTTTCTGGCTAACACAATAGCTAAGAAAAACACAACAATGTAGAAGTCTCTGAAGACCAGAAGAAGAATATCAAAGAAGAAAACTTATTTAGCGTGTCAAAAAGGGACTTCAGTAGAACATGTAGAAGAAAAATTAAGAGGTAGACCTGGGCTAAATTTTTGGGCAACATTTCTCAAGGCTGAAAACAACCAGTCAGAACGATATTGTATTGTCCTACTGCCAAAATGCAACCTGACACAGGGGGGTTTCAAGGTTTGAAGCTCCATAAGAAAGCATATTACTGAGTTGAGGTGGACAACCAAGGCCAGTGTGTTTTGAATGAGTGTCTCAAAATGATTGGTGTAAGCTGCTGACCATATAGCAATGGAAGTCATTAGAGAACCCAGAACAAGCTAATAAGCTCCTGTAGGAATCAAAGCCTACATGCTTGGGCTCTGCATTGCACTGTCCACACATCTCCTGGCTGGGCTCAAGGTATGGAATCAGCCTGCTCATGACTGAAAATCCAGCTCCTGCTGCAAATCCAGCTCCTAACTAAGCAGTAATGAAGTCAATGAGGGTCCACAACACATCAAAACATCTGTGTGAAAACAGAAGAGAAAAGAAAAAAAACAACACAGCAAGAAAGCACTGGCATCTCAGTATGCCATTCACAAGCAAACCCATCTTGACATAGAACAAGATAGACAATGGAAGCAATAGGACTGCTTTCTCAACATCCTATGCCATTTACAATTCTTTTAGGCAGTCAGTATATTCCAACACTCCTTTTAAATCCAAGCTGGAAATGCTTAGTATTAAATTGGCAGGAGTTTAAAAATATTTTTTTAAAAAATAAAGGAAAAAAAAACAGCACAATAACAAAAGAAATCCCAACCCATCTTTTCACTGAGGTGCAATGCCTTGTTAATTTTTCTGTGGAGAAAAAAAAACAGTTCTGGACATCTGGTTAAAAGAAGCTGTTAATTTAAAATAACCTGCTTGTTAATTGCTTTCAACCTTGGTCAGTTGGTTTCCGCACTCTGAACCCTAAAGGTAGCTTGAAATGAATGCATCTAGGGAGCAAGTAATTAATGCAAGCAGGCAGCCATGGCTAGAAGACAGAGGTTACAGTGAAAGAAGAAAAGGTCTGAGCTGGTACGTGTGCTCCTAGGAATTGGCACTGTTTCTCTTTTCCCCCCTCTCCACTCCCTTTTTTTCCCCTTCTGCTGCAGAGCTGCAGCTACAGCTGGAGCCTTCTGACAAAGCAGGGGTGTCCCACCACCCCTCAGGCACACCATCACTGTCAGGAGAAAAAAAACAAAACAAAACTTTGCAGGAAAGGGCTGCAGGACCTGCAGAAGTAGCAAAACAAGCAAGCTGCCCACACATGGCCACGCTGACCACCCTTCCCTCCCCACCTCTGCCTCTCCTCTTGCTAGGAACTATGGTGACCACCAGCATTACAGCACCAGCCGTCCTTCCAGAGATCTTCTCTGGCCAAAAGATGCACAAGGCTCCTGTCAGCTTGCAGGCATCTTGGGGGGGAGTATCTCCTTGCCCCCCAGAACCCCAAAACATAACACATGCAGAAATACAGCCTCCACCAGGCCCACACAGACAGGAACCACAATTTTCTGCTTCTGTGTTCTCAGTCTTCTGGTCAGCCTGCTACCACCTTTAGGGAGAGCAGTAGCAGGAGGAGGTGAAACAAAAAAAAACCTGGAAATTAGTCACTCGTTTTACAAGCTGCCTCAACTTAGGTTGCAGCACGTTCAAAATAGAAGAGCAACTGACCTGTGAGTTATTTAAACACCGGTGTAACATTCCAAGGCACAAGGCAGGGCTCACAGACTTCATCCCATTGATGCCTGCCTGACCCCTGCGAGTCCTCAGGTGACCCAAGCATGCATGGCCGCAGGCTGCTGTGGCCAGTGGTTCCCCTCAGCTCTCCCCTCGGCTGCCAAGCGAGGATTTGGCTCTGGCTTACGCTGTCTGAGGTGCACAGGGAAAAATCTCACCCAGAAGAGCAATCAGGGCTAACTGGAGCCAGACTCGTTTCCTTAAAACAAACACAGCATCATCCTCAATAGATTTTGCTCTGGCAGCAGCCTGCTGTATTTTTCTGTGACAGTGAAGCAGTTGCACAGTGTTTCTGGGGGAGCTGGGAGCCACGTCGCAAACAGCCCTTCCAGTAAGCTGTATATGCTGGGACCTACTGTGATTGCAGCTTGCAAGGGACAGCAGAGAAAGCTGTGTCTAAGAAAGAGTCAGCAATGCACTCTTTCCTTTTCCCAACTGCACCCCTTTGATTAATTGTTATCAACTGATTCCAGCCATTACTATTGTGTTCTGACTTTCAGTCCTCATTGAAATAGGGGATACATAGGCACATGTCTTCATTTTGTTATTTGTATAACATGCCAAAAACTACATTTGGAAAGAAATTTAAAAAAAGCAAAAAAGAAGCCTTCATAAAAGCTGGTCTCAAAGTTCTACCATAACCTAGACATGAAATCATTCCAATAGAAAGAGATAGGATGGTTAGTGCACTGAAGAAAATTTATGTCTCTACTGCTCTCAAGACAGAATTTAAGTATGATTTAATCTGGGACTTAAATTGCCTGAATGGCTCTGTGTACAAAACTGGGATTTACAGCACGTATCTTTTTCTCTTAAACATTCCCACAAGTTTAGCAGCTACATAGGTGCTTATTTGTACCTCAGAACACCAAGCCAGACGTGATCTTGAAGACAGACCACATGATGTTACCCAATCAGTTCCTATTTAAACATTTCTCTATAGATTTATCATATGAGAGCTATGGTTTTAAATACAGGAATTATTCCAAACCATACTCCTAGATAGAATAAAAAGAAGGCTGAAAAGCCAATCACTCAAAGCACAGATCATGAAGACTGTTTGGTCACAGCTCTGTCCCCATAGACTACTACTCTAAACTAGGACTGTAGCTTGTTGGCTGTGGCAATGCAGCACACAAAACTGACAGGGAGCTATTATAATGTACACATATATACACATATATATTGCTTTGTTAACATGATACCCAGTTTTTCAGCAGCAGGAATATGAACTTTTTGTTTTCCTAAACACTGCAGAACTCCATGTTATCATTCCTTCAGGGACATGCATGTTTCCTTTCTCTCTGCACTTCTAAATCCAGTAGTGCTTTAAAAGGCTTTGTCTAAATAATTTTTATCACCTTTATTGGTAGCTGTATTGATACTGGAGGTAGCCTGGTCACGTTGTAAAAACTTTTTAACTCAAGAGTTATTTATTAGCAATTGTTAATCTGCATGACATAGATAGTCTTGATTAGGTGGTGCACACCATCATGCAACCTCCATAATATCTCATGAGGAGTACAGACTGGTCCTCTTCAAAAGGAGTCCAACACACACATCACCTACAGTGAAATCCCAACTGTACAACAACAGTAGGTCCCAATCACAAGCCAGCACTTTACATGCACCCCTTCCCTGCCAACACCCAGGAATACCCTTTGCAAAACATTCTCCAGGCATTTTTGGGTCATGCCACAACCATATGGAAGAACTGGGCTCAGTGTGGGAAAAGTGTATTTTTCCAATGTCAAAAATATTTCCCTAGAGTTTTTGGAAAACTTATACGTTAGCCTAAAAACACTTTCCCATTCCATTTGAATCCATATTGTCAAAGAGTAGCCATCTCAACCTCATCTGTTTTGTTAGCTTCCAGACTGAAGGGAGCAAACATGGCCTTTAATTTTAGAGAGGAAGTAAGCACCAGCCATTGCCCCTGATTTCCATGACAACTGCAAACACTTAACTCCTCTTCAGATTTGGTTGCTGGTGGTTTTGTCTCTTGAGCTAATGCCAAGCTAACTCTACCCATAAAATCATCATGCAAAGGCATGTGGGCCATTAAAAATAAGAATCACATAGAGTTGCAGGGTGATGTCACATCAGCTGCCCCCAGTGATAACTATCAAAAGTTAGTACAAGCCTCCAAATCACAAACGCCCTGGCTCTCATCCCATTTTAATGAATCTGCTTTTACGATTAAACCATCGCTATAATTGGGCCTAGAAGAGTGTTGGCAGTCTGCTGTGGCCGCCTTCCCTGTAAAGTGTGTTTGTGATGTTCATCTCTGAATGATGCACAGTGTCTGCCTGCCTCCTATTAAAAAAAAAGAACATGGTATGAACAGCGGCTGGCAGGCAGACTGGTCAGCAGTGATTCATTCCCTGGCAGCCATGATGAGCAGCATGGGCTAAATTCAGCCTTGGTGGAGGTGGGTACTTCTTAATTTCCTTTTACATCTACATTACATCAGGTACAAAGTTTGGCCTTATACATTTAAGTAAGCATAGTAACTTCCTTTTACTTAGCGCATGCTTTTTGAGAGCATTGTGCTCTAGTTTGGGGAACAGCTTGTTAGTGCAGCTGGAATTGCACTGCACTCCACAGGAAGATAGTGGGAAGCAGGCAGGGAAAGGGAAGAGAGAGAGGGAGTGATGTGTCTTTTGTACTTGAATAGCTGAGTTGTTGGAGGAAAAGAAGAAAAAAAACCACACAGGCAGAGGTAAAAAAAACACACTGATGCCTAGGAGCTGGGGAGAAGAATTTACACTTTACATTTTCTAATTTCCCTCTGGATAAGAATCATAGTTTATCTAGCCTTTTATGCTGCAGAAAAAAGGGGGTATGAGTTTTTGAAGGCACTAGCATGCTTGTGCCTGCATTACAAAAATGTTTTTTTTTCCCCCCAAACACAAATGGTAGGAAAAAAACTTAAAAATCAAGCTGGCATCGAGTATTGTGGTACACAGGGTGCTAAACACTCGGGAATGTAGTGCATTTCTCAAATAGATTAGAAGTTAGCATGAGGCAAATGAAAATAACATTCCCCTCCCCCAAGATGGAGAGCAGAAGGGAGAAGCAGGGGGGTGAGGGGGCCATCTTCGAGGTTTCTCCTCCCCTTTTGTTGTCACCCCCCACCCTTTCCAGATATTGATATTGCTCTGCTTTTTGATCTCTGCACTTCTTTGTTTTGGCTTCACAGGTATCAAGGGAAAATGGCTAGCAGTGAGTTCTGTAGCTTTTCCTGCTCTGCAGCCCCTCTGGCTTAGCCAGCTGGATCACACTGAATTAGTCAAGTACTTCATTATCTCCCTTCTCTGCACATTTTGCTCCAGGTAATAAAATGCCCAAACAAGAGAGCCAATGCCTTCTGCTGCACTGTCTGTGAAGTTTCGTTGTTCAGGCCAATTCTGCATATCAGCATTGTGCTATGGGAGGGCATCACTTTTCATCCCTTGCCTGCAGTGTTTCCCAATCTCCATTTAGTCACAGCAGTTAGCTAACCATGTAGCTGTTGATAACATAGCATGGTTTTGGAGCTCCTCAGCCCTCAGGAGGTCTGGGATTTCTCTTCACAGTGTGGGCCTACAGGAGGAGCGACAGCTAGCTGGGAGAGCCAGACCAATTACATTGTGGGGATGGATGTAGTGCTACGTGAGAATTGCTCTTATTAGCAGCCAGTGGCACAGGAGTTTTGCAGTAGGGCATTTTCTGCAGTGGTGAACTGCTAGCCAGATATCTAGGTCAGGTAGAGAGAGCTGTGAACCGAAATCCAGGCATTGCACACCTTGCTTTTGTGAGGCATTGTGCCATGTGGAGGGAGAAAGTTTATCATTGGTGGGTTTTATTTCTTTTCCCTGACTGATATAATGCCAGTTTCTCTTTTGTTTGTATTCTTTTTCATTTGTATAGCTACTTTTTAATGTCCTTTTTTTAAATACATTTGTCCCCTCCCCCAACTCGATGGGATTTCCACACACACCCTCCTAGGATGACCTTTAGTTAAAGCCATAAACTAGCTTGAGGCAATCTCTGGCAGCTCTGTCATGTGATGGGCAAAATGGGCCATATTTAAATCACATGGAAGGAAACAGGAGGAAAGAATCTAGTTCACCTCTTAACAATGGTCAGTGTTGAAAATCTTTAAACTGTTATCTGTTTGAGGGGTAGGAATGTGAAAAATACAGGCCAGGGAAAAAAATGCCTTGTGTTGAAACCTAAATTGCAAGAAATCAGTTTCCCCTGTGTCAACAGAAACAAAAGTGTCTGAAAAATGAGTGTAGGTATGTATTTCTTTCAGCAGCCACCTTTCCCCTATCCTTGCTCTGTGTAGGTCTCCAAATTTCTTGCCTGGGACATTCAGCCTATAGGGACATGGGGAGAGAGGAAACATCTGCATCAAATCCCATGCTAGGGCACACAGTGCTAAAGAAATTCAAAAGCAGAACACTGTGAAAGCAGAAAAATATATGCTATTATAAATTTGATTCACAGCCTGCTGAAGTAAACAGCTGACACCTATTGATTTTGATGATCTGTGGATCAGCCCTTAGTGACAAAGAGAAGGATCTCCTGACAACTAAGGTCCAGACTGTAGCATTTAGATAAAAATATTAACAGCAAAGTACTGTTAATTTAATCCAACTTCTTTTGATTATTGATGTCCTACTGTTTTCTGCCTGAAACAACGTACACGATGCATCAGTCATTTATGAATTATTCATTCACAGTTATTTTGGCAGCATCTTCTTTCCATTTATCAACTGATAAACGTACAGGAGATAAGGGAAATGTTATGGCCCCTTGACATTTACCTTTGACACAATTTCCATATTCAATAAGATAAAATACAAACGGCATTTTGGGGATTCCAAAGCCCATATTATAAAGCTTTACAATAACTTCTGTATCCATGTCACACAAGATAGGTGAGCCAAGTATGTACAACCCTCACAGGCACATGAGTCCCTCAAGCTCACTCCCCAAGTCTGCTTCCAACAGCTCTGAAATGTGCCCGTTGTGCCACAAATCAGAGCCTTTTCACAGCTGCAGAGGGAAAGATTATGGTTGACTTCAGAGGCTTGGATAACATCCAAAAAGCCACAGCTCTGGGGACTGCTGAAGCCACTAGACATAGCCAGGTCAAGAATTTACTGTTGCCTGGCCTCATTTGTAGAGATCAACCATATTACCACTGATATGGCTCTTGGATATTTCCAATCTTTGCCCAATATGACCACAATAGTCATACCATAAAGTCAGTGAAATTACGTTTTATGCATCCTGGGGTTAAAGGTGAGCAAAATCAGGTACCAGGTATCAAAAATACCACATCTAGTCTCTGCAGATATTTAGCTGTGGCCCTGTTATGTTTGCAACCCACTGGGCTACGGTACCATAGCACACTACATGCAGCTGCCCCACACTGCCAGAAATGTAAGCCACACCAAGAAAACAAAAAGCAAGTAAAATTACTTCCATCCCAGCAAAGAATGATGGAGCCTTTGAACAGCATCTGTCCTATTTTTTCCTCTAGCCTATGAGACAATTAAAGAAAGACTTAATTTAAAAAGAGGAAAACAATAAAAAATCCCACACACCATTTTAAAATAGCAGAACAGGAATAAATTATAACAGTACCATTAATCCCAAGATCTACAGAGACTACCAAACTCCTCCACATCTGATAAAGTATCAGTAGACCACTGTGAAATTTGTATGTCACTTCTACAAGTCCTATAAGTATTGCACATTATGCATCTAGAAGTAATTACAGCACAGCCAATTAACTGTTGACTTGCTCTTGCCCTGTAATTCTAGACAGTATTCTTTGTGGAGTTGTACTTTCAGGAGTAAAATTATACAAGACACATTAGCCACTGGCTGGTACCTGCACGTACTTTAATAAATCCTGTTACTGTTCATTTGCAAGACACTAAAAACTGCATAATACCTGTAAGGACACAAGCAATCAGTGCTGATGAGTCCATCACCACATCAGAGGGGGGTTTTTTTGCCAACTCTTTCTGCTATTCCTCCAGGTAAAGGAAAACAAATTTCTGTTCTTTTGAGTTTTGCAAGATTGGGCAGCTTAAACTGAGATTCAATTGCCAAGGACAGATTTCAGAAGTAAGAAGAAAATGTTTGCTTCTGGGATCACAGTATAGCCCACCCACTCCACCTGTGCTCATTTTAAGCTTTAAGAGTCAAGGAGATTAACATAGTTTGATCACCAAGACCATAAAAAAAAAAAATCACATCAAGGCATAGTCACTGAATGGTCACCCATCTCAGCCCACTCCACCCCCACCAGGTTTTCTCCACCCTGTCCTTGAAAAGCCAAGCTAAATAGTCTCATGTTACTTGATGGATGTTAGCGTATGAAAGGTCAATTAGAAGCAGAGTTATGGAATAATATTTTTTTGATGAGTGCAAACAGATTAATGTATTTTACACTTAGGAAAACAGTTCAACAAAAACACCTCACTGCCAGAGACACATACAGACTTCACATGGCCAGCTAGGATCGAGGAAACAGGGGAGTAAAGGTGATGAGATGTACTTTCTATCATCAAACTGTTAAACATGTAATTAATTCTGGTGTTATTACTATTATTTATTCTGAACAAAAACTAACATGAGGCAAAACTCTAGAGGTTGGGATTAAGGGCTACCCAAACTCAAATTCTTACCCAAAGCTTTATATCTGGGGAGTTTCTTATCACAATTTTTCTGCTAGTGAAAGCTGCTGGATTGACTAGTCCAGGGTCAAAGGCCTCAAGTTTTTCCAAGGAAAAGGATAGTGCAGGGGAAGCTGTACACCTCTCCTGCCACAGGGCAGTGGAAGCCTCAGGTCTATACATACAGATTCCTTTGCAGGACTGGAAGCAGTGAACTAGGGCTGGAAGACACCACCCTGGTCATCTTGCCTAGAGACAGAGGTTAGAAGGATCCCCTATAAGAACCACTATTTCCCATGCACACTACATACTATAAAACACATACACCACCTCTCCTCCCTGCATCCCATAACATATTTGGATATGGAATTACAAAAGACCAGGTGTCTCAAAATAAAACTACATTTTAGCTACAGCCTCATATTTTCAGGATTCCAATTTCAGACAGGACTTTGCCTGTAGAGAGGTGATTTTCCATCTTAGCAAACCATGGCTGTTCCTTTTGGATATGGTTTGTGCTTCCATATTTGTTGGTTTCTTAAGTAAGACTTAAGTTTTATTCCAATTATATGGCAAGCCCCAGGGCTCAATTCAGATAAGCATACTTCTGTTCCGGTGCCAAAAAAAACATCCTTTTTTTTCCCCCTCTTGCAGCCATCATAAACCAGTCACCCTAGAAAAACCAGCTCTTTGTTCTTGGGGAAACAACTATTGTCAGAATATTTTACATGTAAATGAAACATGGGAGCTCATCTTCCTCTTTTATTTGTCATTGCAAGCTTTCTCCATTTACCATTCTGCTCCGATTTTCCCATTTAGCAGTGCATGGAATCTGCAATAGTGCATATTGTAATATGCAAATTGTATATAGCATTTTGGTGTCAGACACACTGAAATTAAATCAAATGGAAGAAAAAAAAAGGAAAGAGAGTGTAATAAAGGTACCTTTATGGCCTCAAGCTGTAGATAAATTGTGGTCTGTGGTAGTTAAACAACAGCTGTTCAGATTTAAAACAAAATTATGATAAGGATCCCCAGAAGATAACACCTCTTGAGGTAACAGCATTTACCTAAATGCATCTGTTAGCAGCAAACGCTGTGACTTAAGACTGTTTATGTGATAGTTTATTCCCATTTGTTTTCCTTCTCCTCCCCCCACTCCTGTTTGTTAGTGAGAAGGAGCCCTTCCATGGCAATCTGAACCTCAGGGGTCCCCATGCAACTTCTCCACCTGTGTCAGAAGGACAGAAGGCCTCTGCCAGCCACCCACAGGTGGAAGCAGGCTGTGAGCCCTCAGCACCAGTAAGCGTGAGGATTAAAGAACAGCCAGAAAGCAAATTGCTACAGTTAAAGAAAGAAAACAGCAGGACTAACACATTTTAGTAGGGGTACATACGCCGAGACTCAGCAATCTTTATACTCTTTGTGAACAGCAGTTCTTTAAGAGCTTTACACCCAATAAAATTTAAACTTTTATATATTTTTTTCTTTGTTTATTGCAACGGGGTTTTTTATTGCAGACATGTAGCAAGCCACCCATATGGAATTTCAGCAAGTGGCAACTGTGTTCAACCTCAGTGTCTCAGGCCTGCCCAAACCAAGCCTGAGGTCGGCAGCTTCGGGAAGGGATTATTTTGCTCTGGTTTCTTTTGTTCCTTGCACTCATTCCCACTCACTTATGGCTATATTGCATTGGCTATCATAAAAAGAAAAACTTGAGGAATCCCAAGGAGACAAACAGCATTAGGATTTTAGCTTCAGTCCCATGCTGGGAAAATACCTGCTGGGAAGGAAGGAGAGAACCAAGCACCCAACTTTCCCCCTTCTCCTGTCTTGACTTTCCCACTGTTCTTCCTCTGAAGGATGTGGAGGGCAGCATGGGGAGCACTGGCCATGACAGCCCTCCATCCCAGCCACTGCCCACAGGAACACCTACACACCCCTCTGTCTCCCCAGCAAGCACGAGTTTAGCAACAGCGATTCATCATTGAGAGAAACATTAATATTTTACCTTAGTTACCAAGTGCACCCGTTCAAACTTTTATCTAAAACATTCTTTATCATCTTTTCATTAAGTTCTCAAGAGCTAATGGTTTCTGAGTTCCCGGGGTAAGGATGATGTTCTGAATAATGAAAGCTCATTATTTCTCCACAGAATGCTTGTTAATTCAAATGATGATATTAAAACTATAGTAGCCTTTAGCGCTGGGGTGATTTCTAGCATACTTTATCATGTATCAATATATACTCTGTTTGTCAAAACTGCCCAGGGCTGGGGCTGACATTCTCTCTGGAGGAGTCTAGTGCTTCAAGAGGCACTGAATACACCAAGGTGACAACTTGCAGAGTTTGCGCCTCTAGGAAATGGAAAGATGAAACTTGAAGTGCCATTGTCCCCCTTGATTTCCTTATTAGTATTCATAAAGAGACAGTATCCTCCTCTTTTTCTAGTCCTCACAGGCCTTCCTTTTGAATGAAATAAAAGGCGTAAGCACATACACACACAAAAATACATGCAGAAGTTTTATATGTAAAACATATCCCTTCACTGCAATTTAAGTAATCTAAAATGTATTTCTGTACTTAAGGTAGACATGCCTATTGCTTAGGCACAAAACCTTCTTCCAAAAAAAGCAGTAATAAACCCCACACACTTAAATATGATACAAAGACATTTTTAGCACTCATTTTCTCTAACTTCTTTTCAGTATCACCCCTTCCACTCCCCACCCCTCTCTGTATAGCAAGGCTATATTCCCCAGCAGCTTAGCTTGGAGCTCCCTGACATTACTGCCCCCCTTTCAGCTTTCATCACCAGAGTACTGCAAACGTTGCCCAGGTCCTACTCCCCTCAGCTTTCCTCCATTCCACCCCCTCCAAGGAAAAAAAAAAATAAATATATATATAGAAATAAAAAGAGGGAAAAAAAAGACACACCAAAAAAATCTACACCTGCATGGAATACCTTGGTGAGTGCTAAAAATGGACCTGCAATGAAAAGGCCAATGGAAGTGGCCAAGAAGCATGTTTCTACAAATAACATTACATTTCCTGGACAAGGGCTCTTTCCCCCACTTCTTACAGCCTGCATAAATATGCACATCCTTATCAGACTGAAAATTATATCATCACCTCCTATCAGGTGTTTTGTGATAGCAGGCTTTGGCATGGAGGAGAGAAGATGCTCAGACACTCCAAACTGGCCACAGACTGCTGTGATCACTCATCAGCATCAGTTATTTCCCCTAGTGCTTGATGACATAAAATTTGAGGGCTTGCAATTGACCAAGCCCTTCCTGCCTCCACCCCAATCCCTCAGCCCTTCCTCCTCCAGCCTCCCAGAAGGAAATGTAATTCTGAGCATCACACCAGCCCCACTGGTGCAGGGAGCAGCCAGGTCAGCATTCACGTGGGCTACAACACATATCTGTACAGTCATCGTGTAATTATCTCTCTCATGAAAGATTTGCTGGACTTTTGCCCACAGGCAAGAATTTTAAGAATATGGTAAACTTCTTCCATCTTCCCCTACCAGCCTATCCTTAGAGTAATAATTAAATATTTATGTGTTTTAAAACACCTAACTGGCTGATATTTCTTCAATTTAGCACAGATGCAAGATTGAATTGCAAGTTTATTCATGCTGCCTCCAATTCTTAAGCAGAATTTTTTTTTTTAAGTGCTTTTTCAGCCCTGTTACACAAGCTCATGAAGAGAGAAGGAAAACCATGTGATTTCCACATCCCTGTTCACCTGGGAGAATGACAGACATCCCAATAGTGTCAGTCTCCTTGGGAGAGGCCCCAGGCTGGCCCAGTGCTCCACTCAAGGACACTGCTGCTGCCTTCTGGAGGCAGTTCTCTAGGAGACCCACACCCAGCAAAGGGGCAAGTTTCTATGATGCTTAAGGCTCTGTTCATGCCAGAGCCCAAATTATGTTAGTGAGAGGAGACAGAAGCAACTCCTGCTGCAAAGGTGCTAATGCTGGTCCCTCAGCCACAACAGGGAGGTTTGCCTACAATGACAGAATCACAGTCCCAGAGCCATCGTGCTGTTGTGGAAACTGTCAGAGTCACCTGCAGTGACACCAGGGCCACCTGGCAGGGACAGGACAGCACTGTAACCAGACCTGCAGGCATTGCCTCCTGACACAGCTCAAAGGAGCTACACCACCCTGAGGGCCAGAAGGAGGCACTCTGCCCAGACCTCTCCTCAAACAAGAAACTTTCGTAACATAAAACATACAGCCAGGTTTATTGCAGCGCTGATGGAGAGAGAGGCCACCAAAAAGCACAGCCACAGCGTTTTCAAGCACAGCACCCAGACCACAGCCGTATCCCGTCCTGCAGCCTGGGTGTGCACTTGTGGCTCAAACCAGGAGCACAGCCTGGAGGCTCTGGGGGTGGACTACAAACTGTTGTGAAATGTTCTTAACTGGAGGAAAGGAGTTGTGGTAGAAAAATAATTGTTTCATGCATTTTGATGGTGTAAAACAACCCAGCAGTACAGGGCAAGGTTAGTCCAGTAACTTTAGTGCAGACACCAACAGATTTTCTCTGCACCATTTGCATGCCAAAAAAGCTTGGTGTTTTTTTTTTTCATTGTTTTACTCTATTTTATGCCATCCTTACCACTCAAAGCCCAATTGACTCGGAAATATCTCATGAGAACACAGGTAACAAAAGGGAATAAATGCACCTATGTCTCTCAAGCTGTTCCTGTAGTACTTTCCAGTTTTACACAGAGCTGCATAAAAGTGGCAAAACAAGCAGGCTAACCTATTTATTACTTAGTTCTATGATAAAGGATGCAGACCTGCAGAGACATTTGTGTAATTGTACTTGTGTGAGCAGGGTGCTCCACATTTGTAGCACACCCATGAACATCCACAAAACCCTGTTGTCAGTCCCTTTTTTAGCAAATATCGATCAAATAGCCATTTTCTCTTCAGGGCTGTGAAATACATGGTCATGTGTTTTCAAAGCATACTTATTCCATTTCACAATAATTTAAGTTTTTGTACATAATCAAATTTTCCAGCCAAAAGACAGCAAGGAGGAACAAGGCATTCCTGCTAGAAAAGCCAGACTACTTTGAGAAACTCCAAGTACAGCTCCTTTTCTTTAGAAAAAAAAACTTCATTGCTCAAAGTTTTCACACTTTTTTAGCCACTCCAAAACACTTATTTTTTCAGAACAGGGCAAGTGCTGTTGACAGAGTGTAGCACTGAAAACACTCTACTGATAAATCTAAGATGGTTCTCAACACCTCTTCAGTTTCCGTGTTAAGTCTATATCCATTAATTTCTCTTGGCAAACCTGGCATGCTATCGATACCAGAAGAGTGAGAAGAGGACAAGAATAGCGTAGCATGGTGAAGAAACTGTCTCACATAAACTGTGTAGCCAGCATTCTTACTAAACCAAACCGGTGATCTAGTCTGGCTTTACTTGACTACAGTGAAATCCTGGGGTTTCAAAACATTTCTGAGGAAGACTAGCCAAGCAAAAACCACTTGCAAGCAAAGGTTTGACAAGATCAAGGCCCTAAGTAGTTCAGCGCTCAGTTCTAAGGGTGACTTTGTGTAGAAGCTTAATTTGCAGAACAGAATCCTGTGAAAAACTTGTGCAGGTTTCCTTGTTGCATCAGCATGCACAGAACCATCAAAAGGAAATGTCTGTAGAAACAGAGCCCAAAGAAGTCACCACCACTGGCCACACAGAGTCACAACAAGGAGGCTACTGCCCAGCATAAATTCTGTTCTCACCATTTTAGGAGCATTGCTTGCGGTGGCTACTGCAGCATTGCCAGTGCCAATTATTTAAAATAATTATGAGTCATTTGTTCAAGGCAAACACTTAGGGAACTCAGAGGTAGAAAATGAAGTTTTTTTATTTCTATTTTTTTTCTGCAGTCAATTTAAGCTTTTATCCATCACCAGAATTAGAACCATATTTTTTGTAGTCTGAGATTCCAACATTCAGAAGGTCTCAAGAGCTTGCACTCCAAGGAAAAGCACCAAACACCACAGGACACAATAAAAGTCAGGAAAATTGGCAATACCATCCTGAAGAATTTGGAAGAGAAGCAGGGCCATTAGAAGCCCTTAATATGATAACTTAAGTGTTAAAAAAAAAACCTGTGCAATGAACTGTCTTCCTTTAGGAAGCTGTGCTTGACCAAGAGCTCCATAACCACGACTTGAAACAGTGCTCAGCAAACTGCTGCTAACACTGCAACACTGTTTGGTGACAGCCCTTTGAGAAAAACAGGTGTTTCTGCAAATGGGAGACACAGCACATACAACCTCTGAGCTCCTCGTCTGCACCCTTCCCACAAATCGTAGCACCAACAGGCAGATACATCACGGCCCCTTTCATGATAGGCCTTGGCTCTGTGGCAGGTTGGACCAGCAGAACTGGTTCTACACGCCCTGGAAAAAAATGACAGCTTCTCCTTGCAAGCAGCACTGATCATAAAAGGTGGAAGAGGCTTCCATGCACGCCCAAACCTGCCTCTTTCAAAATGCCTGCATACCCAGCATGGCTAGGGAGAAGATTCAAGGAGGGCTTCTGGACACTCCATGTTGCTTCCCAGGTCAGCGTGCAGCCTCACCACATCACAGGTGGGGACACTGTCTCTCTAGTGCCCAGCTGCATGACCTCCCTGTTGTGCAGCTGCCTGCCCTACCTTTCCTGCCTCTTTTTCCTCCAGCCCCCCGACACTCTCCTCCTTTTGCAGCATTGGCCTCACTTTGCAAACGGGAACAAAGTGTCCCAAAGCTGGCAAGGGGCCAACTTCTCATTGCCTTGAGGTAAAGGGCCAACCGTTTTTCACAGAACACACTCCTAATTTCACACCCTTTTCACCCCCACAAATGTGGGAAAGAAGGAGAGACTACATGCACAAAAGAGTATTTTCACACACGCAGATAAATGCACGCTAGCACACACTACGCTGCTTGACACGTTCTCCCCAAACCTGAGTATTACTCACCTTTGAGAGCTCAATTAAAAAAAAATAAAATAAAACTCACACAAGTCTTAAGTCACCAGAGCTACACAAGCTCCGGACCAAGCATGCTGGTAGTGAAAGCAGAAGAAGCAAGTGAGCTGCAACCTCTCCATCAACATCACTGAACACAGGGCATACTGCGGGGAAGCCTTCACACAGCCCAGCCACCAGGTCAGCCACATCCCTTCCTGCCTCTCATCCAAGCCCAGACTAAGCACATCAGTGCTACCACTCTTTTGGAGGAGCCAAAAAACCAAGTCCTGCCCCGAGCTCTGCCACATTTCACACCTGACCACTTCCTCTGTCCACAGCATGGAACAGCACTCTGGTCTTCTGCAAGCATACGAAACTACAAGAGTGCTTCAGGCTGGGCAGCACAGAAGAAAGGGAAAACACATTTATATATACATGATGAACATGACTAGACAAAGATATAGCACCACTTCACCAAAAGAAAAAAAAACATACTAGCAAGCCACCCCAAGCTGAACAAACAAACCTCATGGCTGAGTTAACCTTTCCAGAAGTACTGGTCTTAAGTCAGAACCTTACTTGAAAGACTTTCTTAAAAAACAAAGACAAACAAGCAGTATAAGACAGAATGAAGCAAACCTTGAAAGCCATAAGGTTTGGGGCCTTAGGCTATTCCTCAATATCCCTCAAAAGTTCCAGGCGTTTTGCCAGCACAAGAATCTACCTTCCGGTGTATCTTTAACTTTGCTTACATTCAACCCCATACTTTTGCACTCCTCTGGCTGCTACAGTGATTCATTTAAACATCAGTGGAAGCCTCCTCCCTAACTTTTCATAGCCAGGTTTACTATATGATTTTTTTCTCTTCATTGAATTATCAGTATTAATGTGGGAAAAAATCATATGATGTCATCACTTTAGAGAATTGTAAAATTCATCTGGACACAGAATGAAGAGAAGTGAAAATAGCTGTCCCCTGCAAGGGTAGTCAGAGTGATTTGAGGTTTTCCTCAATGAGAATAGAAAGTTGTAACTACAATAGGAAAAAACCCAAAATAAGAACATGTACATGGATTTCCTCTCCCCTGCAATATGCAGCACATGAGCCTCTATAATCCACTGATGTGAAACATCAGCAAGGTCAGATTGATGAGAGATTTACATGTAGGTGTGGCCAAGATATGAGGGTTAACAGGAATACTTAGAGATATATAAATAGCAGAAGGTTAAAACAGCAGGGAGTGAGACAGCTCCCAAAGCAGCAGTTCCCTCATCACCCTGCTCCATGCATGGAGAAAAGGCCAGCAGGCTGTCCCTCCACATCCACTTAGGGGACACAAGAACCAAGCCCTGTGTCTTATCCCTCAGGAGAGGGGGGAACAAGCCAGCTTGGCTCACTATCCTGTCCACAGCCACAACACTACCAGATGACCCCCTTCCTTCTCCTTAACCCTACCCAGATGAAAACGCAACCCCACAGTGTCCCTGGTAATGGTTGAGGGCAGTTGTGCTCATCTGCCTTCCCTGCCCCAAAACAAGCCAAAGATGAGGCATTTGGAAAGGATGTTTGCAATCGCCTGCAGGAAGGAGCAGAAGGCACCCAGGGACACTTAAATCACACTGGGAGGTGAATTTGTGCTTCAGTTGAGATGAAATGGAGAGGAAACAGCAGGGATCACCTTGACAGCTCTGGAGGCAGTGCTGGGAGTTACCACACTGGGAGGCTGGGTGTACAGTAATCGAGGGTGAGCAGGGAGGATAACCTGTTAGCAGGTGACAAAAAGTCCATTACTACATGAAACTGAAGCTTATTTATTCAATGATAACAGCTAACTAGATCCCAGGGGAACTCCTAGAAACACCTGAGGCAGAAAATGACTCTTCCCAAACTGTGCAATGGCAGGAGTCTGACCAAAAAAAAAAACAACCAACACATTTTGTGTAAAATTTCCACAGAGCTATCCAGTAATTACTTAAGGGAATTTGTTGGTTGTCAGACTTGTTTGTTTTGTTGTTTGGGTTTGGTTTTTTGTTTTGTATTTGTTTGGGGGTTCTTTGGGGGGAGGGGGTTTTTGGTGGTTTTTGTTTGTTTGCTTTTGGTAGGTCAGTGGGGTTTTTGTGTTGGGGCAAGGGAGGTTGATGTTTATGAGCAAAAAACATGTTTGACAAGAATAAAGATCTGCATTTGAAAACTTAGCACAAAGTTTTCTGCAGAACACTGCAGGGTTTTGAATTTTTCTTTCTTTTAATATCTAGAGTTAAAAATATTATTTATATTAAAAGATTGAAAAAAATTTTTTCCTTCTTAAACTGACTGCTTTCTGCTCTAGAGTATGCTGAAGTGGTATCTTTGAAGGAAGAGTAAACATGGAGTGACTTTCAAAGGAATAAAAAGCAGTCCAATACAAACATCAAGCAAAGTCCACCCTATTTCAGCAAAACTATGTTTATGGATAACATGGCTTCAAATTAAGAGGAGGAAACTAGGAAACCAAACATGGTCAAACAGATCACTGAAAAAGACCTGAGTAAGAAAATTCTTGGAGGATGGTGGCTGAAGACTAATGGTGAACAAGTGAGAGAAGAAGAGCAGAAGGAAGCTGGACCAAAGAACAGTGAACAGATAGCTCAGGAACTAACTGTATAGAAGCAAACAGAAACTAAAACAATGGCAAAATGGAGATCACAGCCCCAAGGGCAATCTTAAAGCTGATGGGACT
The DNA here is from genome assembly GCF_020740795.1 of Apus apus. Classification (NCBI taxonomy): domain Eukaryota; kingdom Metazoa; phylum Chordata; class Aves; order Apodiformes; family Apodidae; genus Apus; species Apus apus. The sequence continues at coordinate 67,237,752 of NC_067283.1, read as the reverse complement.
GAAGTGATAGCATTCGTTTACACTGAGGCATTTTCTACAGTTTATGGAAGAGATGGGAACTGCAGAATATACCTAGAACCCTTAAAGAAATTATGATAAGTAGAGTAATGGCATTATCTTATATGCATGTATAACCAACACAAGAAGAGTTACTGTGTGTGTAACAAGCCTGGTGTATATTCAGAATGATTAGAATTGCCAGACCAGGGAAGTACTTAGAAGCTAAAGATTAAAAGAGGAAGATCAGGATTTTCAAAGCTGTTTAGACATTCAGAAATGTTAGATGTCTCTTTCAAAGCACCTAAGCAGGTAAGGTATCTAATCCTCACTGAAGTCAGAGTGTGGTGCCTGACTCCAAAGCAGTTTTGCAATCACTCTCAGGCACCTACATAGGCTGGAAGAAGCTAATCATAGAATCATAATTTATATGAGATGGCTCAGCACCCTGTCGAGCTGAGACTTAGAACTGTCCAATGTGGGGGAATCTACCACTTCCCTTGAGAAACTATTCCACTGTTTGACTTTCCTCATGGTGAAAAATTTACATCTTGTGTCCGATCAGAATCTTCCCAGGAGCAACTTGTGCCCATTACCCCTTGTCTTTTTCATGTGACTCCTTGTAAATAGGAAGTCTCCATCTTCTTGGTAGCCACCACCTTTTAAGTAACAGAACATAGCAATAAGGTCTCTGCTAAGCCTTCTCAAGGCTGAACAAACCCAGTTGTCTCAGCCTCTCTTCATATGAAGGCTAAAGCACCTTGCAGATCTGGCCCTAAGTGCTGCAGTTGGGAATTAGAGGATACTTTATCCTGCAACTACCTCCAGCCTAGATATAGCATTTGGAAAAAAGAAAGAACAAAAAAAAAGCCTAACAGGTCTGGCCTGATGAGGGGCAGCTATATAAGCAGTGCCAAGTGATTTGTCAATTTAAAAAAAATAAAATTAAAAAAACCTTACAACTCTAGACTCTGCTAGCCTTTTCCTCACAGGAGCTCTACCAGGCTGGAAGGGACAAGTCCCTTTCCACCAGGGGCAGCATGATCCCAGGGCAGGAGCCTGGCAGCAGCACTGCCCTAGCCTGCTGCCGCCCGCACTTCACGACTGCTCACATAATTGCCCCGTGAGAGGTGCCAGCTTGCAGATAATAGCTCCTCTCAATTCAGGTGGCATACGTGCAGGCCGACGAGCCAAGTTTCTCTGGAGCTGTCAGGGCCTGATTTTTTGGGGAAGGTTACGTAAGTACACTCTCAAGGAGCACCTACGCAGCACCCAAGCCAGCCAACCCCCCTTTCCTTCCTCTGCCTGCTGCCTGGGATCAGGCCTGCTGGTGGCTGGAAGAGCACGTTGCCCAGCTTAAAAAAAGCTTGGCTTGCTCTCCATGCTGCTTTGAACCTCATATGGAAATGGGGGAGGAAAAAAAATAATAAAGCAGCAAGTAAATTTGCAAGAAGTGCTGCAGAGTGACCAAACCACACAAGGCATTGCCAGTCTGATGTGCCAATTCTCTTCTTTGAAGTATATTAATTCAGCTGTGATACTTTTTATTTTAAATAGGTACAATAAATATACACTTTAATGCCATTGCTCTTAATTTTTCTTACATTGATTCCTGTCTTCTCTGCATTAGTCTGCAGTCCAACCCGTAGAAGCTGTGAATATCCACAGAATCCTTCCCCCCCTCCCCATCCTCTGTATCTGGCTTAGTTGTCTGTGTGCCTCCACAAGTGCAGCAATTCAGAAGTTTCACTGCTAAGGTCTAATAGTGGTTCTTTAGATAATGTCTGAATAAATTCCAGTATAATACATCACCAAAACTAGATTAAACAGTCATATCCACTGCATTTTTCACATGCTATGACACAGTTTGGATCAAACCCCAATTCAGAGGTAGAGAGAAGCTGATCCAACACAATTGACTGGAAAAACAGCAAGCAGATGGTATATATCAAGAGATTAATTTTCAACATTAATTTTTAAACATTAATTTTAGCTACTTTGCAAGGAAGAAGAAAGCAACTGCCAAGTTCAGTTAATTTTTGTTTTTAATAACTACATTTAAACTGCTTCTCCTGTAGTAAATAAACCACTTTGAAATGTCAATTTTAAAAATGTTTTCTCATCTAAAATTTGGTTAGAAACTATATAAGCCACAAAGCCCCGAAGTAAAAGATTTAGATTTAAGTGGAACCAATACCTAAACAATAAAACTACAACAATATAGAAGTTGCAGAGATAAAGTTGAAATTCTTAGTACGTATCTAAACAATAGTTGTAGTTCCTAAGCCCTAGACATAATTCCTCATAGCAAGAGGGAAAAAGGAAAGTTGAAAAATAGCAAAATGCAGCTTGTCAAATGCAAAATATAAACTTCCCCTAGCTGCTGTTTCTGTATGCTGGGAGCATTAAAGTAATATATGAACACAGAAAGTGACAGCTAAAGATGGCCTCAATGATTGTTAGAGCTAAGAAAACATTTACTTCTGCATTCTGTTCAGAAGTGCTGCTGAGTTTACAATGTGTGTTAGTGCAACTTTAGCCAAAGTATAGCAGTGTTTTCTTAAAGAATCCAATAAATTTGTTTCAGGTCAGTCTGTTACACAAAACTGTTTCAACTGTGCTTTGCTCCAGCCAGTCCTCCTAAGTGCAACAATTACATTAAAAAAAACCAGTATATTTTTTAAAACCTTGTTTAACACCGGATCAAATTAGACTTTCATAACTCCACTTTGGAAACCCAGAAATTCCTGTGTAATAGTTTTGCTCAGGATCTACATGACACCAAGAGCAAAGACCTATTAAATGGTATGGCAGATCTCAGAGTATGATGCAGTGCCATGCAACTAGGTACCAACATACAGGCCTTTTCTCCTTCCTAAAAAAAAAAACAACCACAAAAAACCCCCACAAACATTGAAGTATATGTTTAGCAATATTTTTCTTTACTTCCCTTGCACCACTTGACACCCATTTCCCAATGATCTTTGCTTCAGTGTTCCCATACATTCTTCCCCCAGTCCTACTACATTTCTTCATTCACAGCTCTTCAATTATTCCTGGCAGTGCTTTTAATGTAGAAATGGAAACATTTGGTTCAGCCTCACGTTTTCCAGAGAAAAAGCATAAGAGAGCCAGGTACCCCAACCTCCAAGTCTGCCTGATAAACCTCACTCAAGCAATATCCCTCTCCACTTTTAGCATCGTAACCTGAGACACATGATGATGCAGGATGAGGGACTGAAAACTGTACTTATGCTAGCAGCTCCTTGCACAGTTCCCCATCATCATCTACCAACAACGAGAGCAACCTCCCATGAGACACCAGCCTGCAAGTTACCTCAACTACAAAACAATAAAACCACAAGTGATAAGCATTCCTCAGCTAATTGCACTGGAGGAAGACTTATTTCAGGATCTGAACCAATTTTTATCCCTTTTTTCTTGCTGGGCAAGGGGTGTCACATGTTCTAGGTCATCTCCTTCTTCTGTCTTATTTACACTTCTTACTCTTGTCCTGCATCCTAACACCATTTGACCCCAACTGTTGCCTGCTCCACACCAGCATTAGCCGATATTGGTGTTGGGTTGCTCTAACCTACTTTGCTCGTGTAAAACTCTAAAGCACTTTACCACCAAATCCAAGCAAGGACAAATGGACTAACCAGTCCTAGGTAAAGAAATAGTGCAATACTGCCTTTTGTACATCTCAAGGGTTCATACCTCTGAACAGTAGCAATGCTCAATATTTACTTTACAAAGCCTTTTTGTCTATCATCTTGTTTTTACTGCCTACAGTTAATCAAGAGTGAAATTAGCCTAGATCTAATCACAAACAGTTTGAATTCCTGTAACTGGATCCATTCACACTGTTGAAGCTGTTCGACTCTCAAGTCAGTTTACTAGATCTGGATCTGAGTACAAGCCCAGGAAAAACATGTCTTGAATACCCTAGATTAATAAATACAGGATAAAATTAATAAGATGTCAAGGGGCACTGAAGTGATACTGCATGAAGAGTTACATGAAAATTCACTACAGAAAAGAAAATGCATGGTAAATGACAATTTTTCAAACTTGGCCAGCACCAGTCTGGTGAACATATGTATTTTCCTCCCACTTAGCCAAAATTTATATAGTGTTTCTGTTGCATTCACAGAATCCAGGTATTTAATCTCCGAAGCACCCAGTTCACAAAGGTCTTCCTTGCCATTTCAGACAGCAAAGGTCCATTTTGACTACACAATCAAGAGAAGTTAATTGACTTGCTTGACAAATCTTTACATGCAACGTCTTTATAAAGAGCCTGAATACCTCATCTTGCTGCTGCTAGAATCCAGAAGATAATACATGAGCAAGGACTCCATGACAAAGCAGATAATTTATTATTCGTTTTGTGGTCTAATATTTAGTAAGTTAACATTCAACGATACCTGAAAGTTACTCCTATAAAACACGCATTTTCTTTATACTTCAATGATAATATAAAAAAAAAATCTTTGTATCTTAGACAATCAAAAGTTGATTACCATAAGTCATCCTGAGAGACAGTATAAAACAATCTACCCTCAGAGTCTTCCAACCCAAAAGATATGAGGAGAACACTCACAGATTAGCTACAAAGCCGCTGATGTTTTTCAGATAGCTTCTCGGTAGATAAAATCTGAAGTCAAACTCCCAGCACCCAATCCTGACCTCACATTTTAATTGGAAATAATGATTCATCTAAACATACAGTTGACACTATTTTCTGTGAATTTTCAGGCATTGCATTCAGTCTGGCTTATTCTTTACATTTTTGCATTTTCATCCTATGCCTGACAGACACGGGCGGGACTGAAGGTAGGCAGGTAACAGCAGAATCACCTACTTCAGCCCATGCAGCAGAAGGCTTACCTGCTCTGCTGCTCAGCCTCTCCATCCTGAGCCTACACATATTCCATACTCTGTCCTGAGCCTCTTTGTACTGCCGGTGCCCAAGAAATTAGTTTTTGCCAGCTTTATTTAAAAGCTCCTATAGAGGACTTGGTCTTGCAAGGTCAAAAGAAGGCCTGAGGGCAAACCTAGCCTCTGGCCTGAGCTAACCTCTTCAGATGCTGCAAGTTACTCAAATGCCTCAAGGCTGCCAGAAACACATCCCAGTCTTCAAGAGAAATCAATAGTACTGCTTTGCTTTACCATTCAGGCCATACCTGAGTCCTGCTTTCAAGATAGTATCAGACATGATAAGAGCATCAGAAAATTAAAGCCTTGCTGGAAGGAGATAGACAAATGAGCTAAATTCCAGTGGCCTGATATCTACAAGATCTTCAGCTCATTGATCTTAACAAATTGCATTCACTTTCTTGTTCACCGCTATACTATTGTTGATCAACCTCCATTTCAATACTTTCAGGTGACTACCTCTTAATTCATTAAATAATTACAGCTAATAACCAACCACTTTGAAACTACTAATAGCATCACATATCCCAAGGAAACTCAGTGTTTGTGAAATTACATACAAATCCTACGTCCCTGATCACTTGCTGAGATGCAGCAGCAGTTGAATAAAGTATAGAATGCCTTAACCAACAGGCATTATCATAAAAATACAGGCAGATCCCACACTGGCAACACAGGAAAAGCCTAAGCAGGATTACCACTACTCACAGCTCCAGTTTTACATCTTGTCTGAAGAGACAAACCTGCTCCAGGAAAGTGAGCTATGTTACATGCAGTAAATTCACTGCCCTTTGAACACATTTCCAAATTCATTATATATTGCTAAATGCCACTCAGACTCTGCTGACATTCTTTATCCACTCAAGCCATGGCTGTCTAAGGTTTATAAAGTTAACAGAGTAATTTGATTGACTTCCTGCCTCTTAATTCAGAGGGCTGTGCATTATTCAGGTTATTTGAATAGATGAAAACCTTTATTCTAAACTTCACTGCCGTTGCACTGGCAAGACAAACTCCCTCCATATAACATTTTAATTTAGTTTTCTGTTGCCACTAAAAGACACTTCCAGAGTAAATTTTTAACTATTTTGACTTCACAGAAAACTCAGACAAAGCAGAGTTGGGGGCTTTAGCTTTTTCAGTCTGAAGTCTAACAAATTCTGAAAAATGTTTTAGTTCAATTATTTTTAAGCATGTCAAAACTTCTCCTTTTTGATTTTATGTTCCTTCCTAGCAGAGCAGTAAAAGCCCATTACAGAGTTCCCCCCGTTGAATGCTTTGCAAGTGCTCTTTATGTGAAACTCTATAAGGCACCTGTACCTTAGCATATAAAAAATTATACTTTGACACATACATTATTCATGTTTTGCTAAGGCAACAAGGTTTCAAGCTCATCCCACCTGAAGGTAGGTCCTATTGCACAGCTGTGACAGGCACCCAAACACCCGGTGTTCAAACACAAACCTAAACCACATTTCACAGAAACCACCAGGCTCTTCAGCACAGAGTTTAGAGGCTGGCAAGGGTGTTATTGATTGGAAAAAGGGAGAAAATACAAATACCAGAAAATAGAAAGTCTCAACTGAGCCCAGACCAACAGCCCTGACACAAGTACTTCTAGGCTTGAAGGGCAACATTCTTCAAAGCTCCCAGGTGACCTCAAAAACACTTCTCAGAAGAGACACAAAAACGCTAAGATTAATTTACTCAGACATTGAACACCCAAAAATGTTAGGTATTTTAGAAGTCCTAAATACCTGGTCCTTTGGCATTTAAGCTCTATTGTGAGTTACCTGGGGATGAAGCTGCTGTAGTATTTGGAGATATCTGAGCTTCCCAGCATGCTTTCAGATAGATTCAATCCTTTGGTCTCCATCACTGCAGCATTTAAAGAAAATTCTCATTGAGAAAAGAACTTGGTAACTGAAGTCTCCCAGCATTACTGTTAACAGGCTCCTAGAGGTTAAAATTATCTTTGTTTCTCTGGGCATGAGAATCAAAAACAACTTTGTTTAACTGGATGTAGTCTCACTGATATGTAATTGAGTAAGTGATAACCATCAGGTCCTTTGCCTGGAGAAGCCGAGGGGTTAGCTCACGCACATCAAGAGACTGATTTGAAAATCAATTAAAACTCTGACATGGGGTGATTTTGCCTCTTAAGGGATTCCAAACCTGCAAAGCCAGTGACAGCAATCCCACAGAACAAAGAACATGCTGTAGGGTGGTGGAGTCTGCAGCAGGCACCCATCAAGTGATGCACACAGTGTTTCTAACAGTACTAAATTGAATGTTGTTAGGCTTCAGTAGTTGAACTGGATACAAACAAGGTACCCTTAATACAGGCCTCCTTATTATGGATGGTTTTGCATAAGGGTAATGGATTCTGTGTTTTTTTTAAAGCTCTGAAAAATGTCCTTAATTAACCAGAAAAAAAGTAAAAAAAATTAAGACACCATGTTGTTAATGAGTTACTGAACTGTTGCTCATTAAGAGCCAGACACTTGAAAATACTTTTGGTTCAAAAAAAGCAGTAGCATGGTATTTCTGCAAGTCTCCTTCACCAGTGACATCTAGCTAACAAAACATACCTTACATGGGACAGAATACACCAAAACACAAAGTTATGCAGGACATCAGTTAACAGACAGAGACAAATAACAGGAGGTGCTTGCACGCTGCAACGTAATCAGGCAGAAAAATAATCTGAAGAGAAACATGGCAAAGCAGAAGAATAAGCAAGGCAGGGAATCACTGCCAACAGTAAAAGCATTCATAAAGTGTAGTCAGGGAGGCAGCAGACACTTCCCACTAGAAACATATAAATCTTTTTGCAGTCCTGGAAGGAGAGAGTTCTCCGGCCTTAATGTCCCAGCTTTATACCACATGCTTAATCTGCTCAGACCTGAGGCTGACAGCATGATAAATGGTATTAGCTCAAATACCAGACTCTAGAAGTATCTCATATCTGCATGTTGAGAGCATGATTTGTGTTCTCTATGTTACAAAAACTCCATAACCAAGCTTGCTCTAAAAAAAACTATTACTTTTCATGCTGAAATCATCTTACCTACCAGCCTTATCTAGCAGCTCTCAGGTAATGTTATATTGAAAGTATGTTTCATTCCAGTATCTAATTGATGCCAGAGTTTAGATCATGCTACTTAAAATGAAAAAACTTGGCTAAGTAAAATAAATGTTTAAAAATGAAAACTTAGATTAACTTAACAGCCTAAGAGTCAGAAGCGGTCAAGGTGGTCACATCGCATTTTTTACATGTACAAGTTTCCGTGTATAAGGAAACCCTAGAGCATGCCTACACATGCATGCTTTCAAAGTGCAGTGGATGGCACAGAAAAGACAAAATTAGCGAGACCAAGTTACCTCTTCCTCACATCTTTTGTCCCCTAAATAACACCTTCCAAAGTATTCCTTTTCAGCATCTCCACTGGACAAAATGCAACCTGCAGGATGCATTGTCTAGAGCAACACAGGTGCAGCTCAGCCAAACACTGTGCATGTTATTTGGTAGACAAACTGGCTGCAGCTCCTAGAGGAGGAGCAGCTCTGATCTCCTCCACCTTTCCTGGCAGGCAAAGATAACATCCCTATCCAGCCTCCTAGCCCAAGAGGAACTGCACCACGTCCTTGCAAGTCTGTTATCACCGAATCCCTTTTACAAGAGAAAAGATGGGAAGAGACCAGAAGAGAGACCTAAGAAATTAGGAGTTTTCCCAGCCATCTGCATTTCTCTTCTTTCCCTGGTGATTCAAGTGCTACTTCCACTTCTATTAGGTTATTTCCCTTCCCCCAGCCCTTCCTCAGTTTGGCGGAGACTAAAAATCCTTTATTAACACAGCTTTTCTCATTAATCAAGGTAACCTTTTTTTGCTTTCCAAAGTTTCTCATGTTCTTATCTTTGCATAATTGAGCATTTACACTTCAGAAGAGCAGCACCTGAGGCAATGGGGGCAGAACTGAAAAGGTTTGGGTTTTTTCCCCTTAAGTTTCAAGTTAAAAAAAAAAAAGAAAGAAAGAAAAAAGCCCAAAACTTTGAAAGGGGATAAAGTTAAATTACCAAAGCCTTAGGGTAGAGTAACTTAAAGACTGATAATGTGAAAAAGTTTCTTTCACCACAGAAACTAACATTTCACATGACAGGAAATCAACAAGTAAGAGAGTTATAACATTTTGTCCTTATATAAGAGCAACTTATTACTCAGCAGCCTCCCAAGACTTAGTTTTGCAGTTGTCCCTCTAAGGCAGAGACAATAGTGTGGTTCCCAAGCACTTGTGTCAGAGAACTCCACCTCACCAGATCTGGACCTTTCCATGAGATACCAGTTTTGAGCAACCACTGCTCAGTCACAGGCACCATCCCAGCAGAGCACTCCTTCCTTGAGCAGGGTGCTCAAGGACAGGTGTTCCGGCCTCCCAGACCCTTAGGTAACCATACCAGGAAAGTCTTCCTTTAACCAGAGTTTTTTCACAACCCAAAGGCTCTAAAAGCAGTGCAGGTATACCCTCTGTGCCCCAAAAGTAAGAAACAACCTTGAGCTTCTGTCTGTGCCCAAATCCCAGCCAGAACAATCCAGCACAGGCAGCCAGTGAGCCAAAAAACCTTGTCCATGCTTTGCACGTCTCATAAGCACACTGATTCTGAAAGCAGTCTGTTGCTTAAAGTTGCGCTCCTTTCATCCCATAGGTGAGATAACATTAACTTCTCCTACATTAGCCCTTTTATACTCCTCTTTCCACAAAACAGTAAGAGGAGGAATTTTTTTAACTATAGAAAGAAGAGGAATTAGAACAGTTAGGAAAGCAGGAAACAAATACCAACAACAGTTGTCTTATGGTCACATCTTACCACTGTCCTGAAAAATAAAGCCATAGAAGCAAAAATATTCCTTCCAAACAACAGTCACCTAAATCCACTTGAAATGATGCAACTAAGCTTTCACAGGATATTTTTTTGGTTTAGGTTTGACTTTCACTGAGGAAAGTAATGCAATTATTGCTGTGGTGGTGGGAACATAAATCATTAATATAATCAGAATCTAGAAAAAAAAATTAATCTGTGAAAATCTGACTGCTCTGGCCAGGAAAATATCTGGGGCACTGAAGAGAATCAAAAGTAGTTAGTAAGACAAGTAAGCCTCTTTCTTTTCCCTCCACAAGTTGCAGAATATTTAAAGATTACAGGATTGTTTTCAGCTCACTGATTAATTTGAGGCAGCCCAGAAGAGAGGTCATGTGGGTGAAACCCTGTCCCCAGTACTGCTGGGAAGATTTCTCTCAAATATGGGGGAGAGCTTTCTCTCTACAAAAGCAAGTGCAGAGACATACTATGCCCCAGATTCCGGCTCTCGGGCAGCAAGTCAAGCGTTTATCAGATCAAACTTACAAACAATGGCTGAATCCTACTATGGCATGATGTGAGCTATGACCTTATACATTCCCAGCACCACGCAAGCATTATGTGTTTTTTCTGAAAAGTAAAAGTCCATGGAAGCAGAAGAGTCAAACCCTTTGAGTGGGTCTAAACCCGTCTAATAATCTCAACACTGTATGAAGAGTCATTATTGAAGACTGCATGTTTTTCCTAGAGATGATCGTGCTCACTCTACTTCTCAGCCTGTCTTTTTCCTGGTCTTTTTCTCTTTGCCTGCCTGGTATCAACAGATTTCCAGTCTCACATCTAGACACAAAACATTGCTATTTGGGTGAGGCTTCTGGCTGGGAAGTATTTTAAGGTGGGACAATCCTACAGTCACAGTTAAGAAATTCTGCCCTCACAACATATCCCAGACCCCTCTCCTGACAGTATCCCACCACAGGCTACTGAAGCCCTAGTTGAAATACACCACACCAGCCTTTCTTAATGTACAAATCAGTTTGTGGCCCAGCCCACAACTCAGATCTGGGATGTTGCTTCTATAAACTGGGGATAACCTGGTTCTGAACAGTGGTTCTGATCCCAGTCAGATATTCATGGATCTAAATAATACAATACAAAATAAGAAACTCCAAAACCCCTAACTCTATGTATTGATTGTATCAGTTCCAATTTATACCCTGAAATTCTGTCGTCATTACCCATGCCAGCCCCTTCTTAAAAGAAACCACAAATAGAAACCTCTTTCTTTCTGTATCACACAAATTTATTCACTACCTCCTTACTGTGTTTTGCAGCTTCTGCAGAATTACTTACTAGAATTTTGCTTCTTAACACACCTTGTTTCAGAAAGTTTAGGGGAAAAAAAGTTGTGCAGAAGCCACGATACAAAGTCTGGCCTGCTTTTGTTTTGAAGACTGTTTAAAGAAATAAATTAAAAAGTTACAGAACATCCCAAGCACTTCTACTGCCACTGTTTCCTCTAACATATACAGGAACTGATTCAATTTGGTTTTCATTCTACGTCTTGCAACACTTGGTCTAGGCTTTTATTCACAAATAAAATTTACTGAGCATTGGAAGATTAGGAAAAGCAAGATGTGCTTAACACTTGATGCATTTTATTGAAAATTTAGAACAAGCAAGGCTTAACTTAGCTCTAAAACTAATAAATACTTTAGTTGTTTTGTGTTATGGGTAGCGTTCAGTGACTTGCATGACTAATTAAACAATCTTGAGTTTGCTTTGAAGGCTAAGCCATCCTAAATGGCTTTAAATTACATTCTATCAAGCCAAGCTTAGAATTAAAATCCTCATTTGTAATAAGGAATTTACTGTGTATAAATGCTATTAGAGCTTCTGTATTGGAAAGTTAAGTCTTTTGGGTGGCTTCTGGCACTTGCAGCAAACAGAGAAATCTTAGCTTTCTCACAGCTGAAGTCTTCAGTGGTGTTCAGATATGAAGCACCTCCAGGGAAGTATGGGAAGAAGAGTCCTTCTGTGGGAGTATTTCTTAAAATGGCAACTCAAGGAGGCAAAGGAGATGTAAGTCAAGTTGACAAGCAAAGGTAACCAGTCAGGGAGGATGGTGGAGAGAAAGGACACACCACATAACTACAACCCAAGATTTTATATGCTCCATGCCCATAGCCAGCACCAGGGAAGCTGAGTTATAATCCATGACTACCAAGCACTGTAAAAAGAAGTCACTAATATATTCTATATCAGCTTTAGTTTATGGAGTCCTAAACAAATTTTGTATGCAATACTCAGGTGACCATTCCCTCTAATTGAAGAGCACCAACAGCAGTATTTTTCCCATCTGCAAAAATACAAGAATCACCTCCAGACAGGCTGGGAGCCACTACCCAGGTGACAAAGCAGAGTCAGGCACATACACACATTGCTTAGAACAAAACCAGAATTGTGCTGCAAAGGTTTCCTACCACTACCACCAGCTATCATTGCAGCCCATCTTGGTGGAAGGAGAAAAAAATAGCTACATACAGTAAAAACATATCCCACAACTCAGTCTGATAAGTGGCAGGAGCAGACACCAGTCCCTAGTGTCAGGGTGTCTCTCATGCCACCTCTCCAAAATGGAACAGATAACCCACACCTGCTGCAAGGAGCACACCCAGAACATTTTCTGAGCATGGCAGTTTTGATACTCAAACCATTTGAAGTCAGTGGAGGCATTCCAAAAATACAAACACTTTCAGAGGAGGATGGTTTTCACCCTTCAAATAATTAACTCATCTTTGTCATTCATCCAGCAGGACCGGAGCTCAGCCTGCTATAGGAGAGGCGTAACAGACCACTCATCCTTCTAGCTGCAGCCTACAGAACACAAGGTGTGTTTAGGCAGTTTGAGTCACTGCCCATTAAACTACAGTTGTTCCTCCTCTTTCATTAAAACCATCCTCAAAACCATCTCCCTGCAGTTATGTGGATTTTTCTGTGCCTGCATGCATGGAAGGGAGGAGAGGAAACCTTTTTTCTAGTGATTACTTTCCCCATTGACCTGGTGTTTGAGAAATACCATACATTTACAGTGTTTGTCTTTATTTTCAGCTCTTCCACAAACCAAAATGTGAAGCCATGCATGCTTTCACTGGCACGGCTCTGCCTTGTTTTCTTTCCCCCTTAATGGACTCATTCATGTGTAGGAGGCTTTTGATCCTGGGTTTAGATATTCATCCTTACTTTACATAACCATAAGCAATAGCTGGTACTTATGTGAACTACATTTGGGTCCTTGTGCCCTGCACACAAGCACAAGTTTTAAGCCATCAACAACTGCCCTCTGCTTCAAGCTGCCCCTTTGCAAAATAAGCCACTGGCAGAAAGAGAAACAAGGTATGTCTCAACATACAGAGAGCAAAGGCAAGAAACTTCTGGGACCTCCTGTTCCCCAGTTTGTTTTTTGGACTGGTGCATAGGTTGCTGAGCAGGGATTGAGGCCACCAGTTACCTCCAGTACAGACACATCACCTCTGTTCCAACCCACCACCCACCTGCTGGAAGCTGCAGTAAGGTTGGAAGGGTTCATTCAGTTAAACTGGTGAAAACAGGCACAGAAGGTTGTTGTTTTTTTAAAAAAAACTACTATTTGCTACCCTGGTGATTATCTAAAAGCAAAAGCGGGGTTCGGTGACTTTCAGACTCTAAGAAATTAAATCCCACAACTCCTACTTCCATAGCAAACTTTTCATCATACCACAGGGGCAAGAGACAGGTCCTAGGGAACAAGAAATCTCTGGAGGAACAACTGGAATTGCTGGGCCACAGAAATGCCTTTAAAAACAGCTCCAGAGTTCCCCACTTCACAATATAAAAGTCAGATAAAGGGGAATGAAGATTAACAGAAATAAAAACACTTGACATACGTTAATTAACTTATTTCAGTTACTTTAACCACTGAGTGCTTTTCAGTTCTCAAATTCATCCTTTCCATAGCTGCACTTTGGAGAAGGCACAAGATTCCCTGCACACACATTTTATATTTACCCCAGCTCATCCCTACAGGAGTATTGGGCTGTATTAGGAATACCAAATACAAGAAATTAAAATTACTCACCATGTTCCTTAAATGCTCCAGCAAGCCCACCTCTGAAGGACATCCTTGTGCTCCACTATATTTGAATGCACAGCTATAGGATAGGAAGAAGCCTCTGAGGCTTTGAGTGCTTTGAATAGCTTAAGGACTCCTGTCCTCTCCAGTAAGACTGCAAAAATCTCTCCAGGCAAACAATAACACAAAACCATGTTTGCTTCCAGAATCAATGTAATCAGGTTACAAGTGCACCCTAAAAAAACCACAGAGCTCAGCTCTGTTCTGCTGCAAACCACCAAAGCCAAAGAAGCCCAGACGAACAGCGGCATTAGCAAGAAGAAGCAAACAACCATTGAGCACCAAAGCAAAAAGCAACCAACAAGCAAACCTAAACACAGGGAAAGGGAAATAAAAGGTGAAGAAAAGAAAAATAATTAAAAGCTGCTAACTAGCCACAGGTTCCGCCTTAACTACAGCAGCTGATTGCAGTAGACAGGAGGCAGCTGTGCCTGTCACCTGGGCAGCCTCACCTGGGGGTGATCTCAGCTCAAAGTCCCTGGCCCCCCCATCCATTTTCTCCTGTCAAATTCACATTTAAACCCCTTGACACCAGGGCACAGAGATAACACTTCTGTAGCCCCTAAGCAGCACTACACCTTGGCCTCTTCTATTTTCTGATGTATCTTCTTTAATATCTGCTGATGACATCTTTGAGCACCTGTAAAACCAATAGGAGGTCTGAGAGAAATCAGTGCATTACCTTCCACTACACAGCAAGAAAAAGAAAGAGAAAATAAATGCTGTTATTAGATATGGATTTACTTAAGGAAAATATTGTTAGAATCTGAACAAACCCCTACAGTTCTGTGCTGTGGATGGTGCAATAATGAAAAACATTATTGGATATAAAGGAAAGTTATGACACTGTGATGTAACACAGACAAGTGAGAAAACATATCAGTCACCATCTAGAAGAGAGTGGACTCCTGTGGCTTCATTTTTCATTACTAATTTAATGTACTTACAATGCTACATGATAAAAAGCAAAAAAGAACAATAAGAAGTGAGCATCATGAGAACAAAACTACATGTATGGAATTCAGAGATTTTGGAAAGTTACTTGAGAAAATGTCCAAGATCCCTTGAGAGCTGAAAAACACCCATTAACATCCAATGAAAGATCTGATAACAGGAACATAAAAGAAATACAGAACGAACATTTTAATAAACACAGATTACACAATACATTTCTTTACATGCACAGTTATAGGAAATTTTTTCATAGAGAGAAAAAATCAGTTTTGCCAAGAAAGGATGCTTTGCAAATGTTAACTTAGCAATCACTCTCCTGTGACTCAAGGTAAGGATACTCTGCATCCTCTCATGAACCCCTAACATTTAGGGTCTTACAGTATACTCTCTCACAGCAATGTCACAAGTAGCCCCATGCAAGTAAACAGACCCCAGTAAAGCTGGCACGAGAGGATTCCCTTGCATTGTTTGCTGGGAAAATGTTACAAATGGACTCTGTACATCTTCTGGGCCAGATCCATAATGCAGCAATTATAAGCCAATGCCACCTGTAGTTTGGTGACAGGGCTGAGGTCAAACAGGTTTCCAGGGCTAACTGGAATGAAAGCCCATAAGAGCCTATTTAGCTGCAAATCAGCTAGAAGTAATACTTTGGAAAAAACAGTATCAGGGAAAAATGAGGGAACCCTGACCAATGCCCCCATGAAATATGGCCGTAGGTTGCCTTGCAAGTGTTTTTAAATCTTCGTATTTTCTTAGCCTCAAGTGAGAGTTGCTGGGTGTTGTCAGTTTTTTAAAAGTCTAAATTAAGGCTTGTGAGCTCCTATTTTTGTGAATGTTTTATCCTGTACCCCATTGGAGAATGTTTCCGTAAACTTAAGTGACTTCACAGAGACCTTTCAGTGATATTTAGGTATCAAACATAGAATCATAGAATCATAGAATCCTAGGGGTTGGAAGGGACCTCGAAAGATCATCTAGTCCAACCCCCCTGCCAGAGCAGGGTCACCTAGAGTACATCACACAGGAAGGCGTCCAGGCGGGTTTTGAATGTCTCCAGCGAAGGAGACTCCACAACCTCTCTGGGCAGCCTGTTCCAGTGCTCTGTCACTCTTACAGTGAAAAAATTTTTCCTGATATTCATCTTAAACCTCCTATGCTCCAACTTGTATCCATTACTCCTTGTCCTATCACTGGTCATCACCGAAAAAAGCTTAACCCCATCGTCTTGACACTCACCCTTTACATGTTTGTAAACATTGATGAGGTCCCCCCTCGGTCTCCTTTTCTCCAAACTAAAGAGACCCAGCTCCCTCAGCCTTTCCTCATAAGGGAGATGTTCCACTCCCTTAATCATCCTTGTGGCTCTGCGCTGGACTCTTAACATCTTGCTATGATCTTCAAAATCTTAGCAATAAACATCCATATTTGACCATTGGTTCACAAAATGGAAAATACAGAAAGCCACAGCAGAAACCACTGTGTCTAGGAAGAAATGCTGCCTACTTGTACGTATGGAAGGTGGCTGGGAGGAGATAGAAGATGTTGCATTAATATGAATTAAGCAAAACTCCTCTTGGCTGCAAAATTATCCTCACCAGTAACATTTCCTTCAAACCAGAAACTTTCCCACAGCTGTTTTGACCAGCTTGCAGTGCATTGCTGTGTCTGTAAAATGTAATTAAGGACTGCCTGCTTGGGGAAAATGAAGGGTCTGATTTTAAGTTATAGAAAGCAATGGGATAGAGGAGCAGGTTTAGGAGGAGATGCCAGGGGAGAAGGAGCAGGCACAGCAGAATCCATCGATATTGAAAATAAACAGTAAAAATACTTTCAAATATGTAACATTTTACAATGGACCCAGTTTCTCTTCATGCTGCTCTTACCTGGCAAAGAGTTTTTTCTTTCAAAAAAGGAAGTCTGGTGGTGGGAAAACAGCAGGAATGTTGCTTTATTCCAGGTACAAATGATGCTCATGGTCTCTGAAATTACACACAAGGTTTCCCAAAATAACCTGCAACAGTGGCAAAAGCCGTTGTTTTCCTGTATACCTTTGGACATATTCTTTTCCACCAATTTCTGATGTTGTTTTTCACAGCACTTTGGGACACCTGAAGCTTGTAATATTCATGCCAGTGATGCAAACCATCTGTCTCCTTTCCAAAGAGTCAAGTTTTCACTCACAAACTCTCCCCCTCCTCTCTTTCTCACGCACTGAGGTGAATTTTCTCCACCTGAGTTTTGCTTCTTTTTTCAGCTTTATGAGCTGTGTCATCTGTGACTGAATACCGTCAAGCATCACTTCAGCCTGTTTTCACAGTAAGGAAATACTGGAATTAAAAACTGTTCACGAAATGCTCTCTGGTCCCCTTAGCAATGTAGAGCTTGATTTGCAGCAGTGGTGAACAGGAAAAATTCTGGCTGGAGTTTGTAGGAGTAATGTCTGCTCAGCATCCCTGAAAAATCATACTTTGGGCATCTTGGGTTGAAATCCACAAACAGAGGCAGCAGCATATGTTTTTGAAAATCTAGCATTATGTGCATTTAAGACGAAAAGTGTTCACACCAGTGTCCCCATAAAAGAAAAAAAACTCTCCAGAGGATTTAGAACATGCTGTCAGATGTTTAGTACCTGGGGAAGTGGGGGTAAAAAAAAAAAAAATCCACTGATTATAATAGAATATTGGGTCATTCATTTCTCTTGGAAAAGCATGTTGAAAAGATAATGTTAAATGAATCTCAATGAGCAGTACATATGTTTGGTAAAATCTATTTTAAAGATGGATTTAATTGACAAGCCTATCACTATTTAAAAAATGAATGAAAAACATATGGAGCCAGACATCTTTTTTAAACTATTAAGTGTGAATTCGTAGCTGGACATAGTGCCTGCGTATGCACAGTTCATTAACTGCACAGCTATTTTGTCCAAGGCATTTACAAGCTCTTCTGTGGAAACTTGAGAAGAAGGAACTGATGAAATCTTTCGGATTTACAGAGCAATGAGCAGAGCTTTTAAATACAGCCAACTGTTTGGCTGCAGACTAAACTTCTTAAAGTGCATTTGTAAACTAACATCCCCACTAGGTACAGAGAGAGAAGCTATTGAGGTTCCTCTGGCAACATCTGTGGGACTTTCTAAGTCACACAAGCCTTTCAGTTGTGGGTCAAGGACTAAACAGCTAACTGGCAACAGACAGTAAGTGAGGTTCTTCGTCACCATTAAAAAAAAAAAAAAAGTGCAAAAAGAACATCAGTGAAAAGCAAAGGCTACAAAAAATCACATGCTTATAAGTCAGGAACGTGTAAGTAATTAGCAAGTCTTGCAACATTAACGGAACCAGTGAGTCTTTGTAGAGTCTTTTTTTTTTTTTCAAGTGAATTGCTGTGTTTTACTTGTTGTGCTGACTTCACCTCCCATGCAGCTGTGTTGAAAGCGTTAGTCTCTGGGATTTCCTGGTGCTGGCATTACATTTGATAGGGCAGAGGGATGTCCTGACTTCTCGGTAGGACACAGAGGGCATATGAGCAGCAGTTACACCTGGGCTGCCACCCTTGATGATGAAGAAGGAGCAAGCTGCACAAGGGGCTGCCCCATTCTCCCACCCTCCTCTTCCCTGAGTCATGCTCCACCACAGAGTGCAAACTTGGGTACAGCTGGAAAAAGCTTCTTAAACTTTGCCACAGCTCTGGGTTTGAACCCACCCTCAAAGGAGCCAGCAGCAGAGGAAAAAGCACCAAAACTGGGATAGACTGATGGTAGTACTGGGTTCAGCTGGATGTGTGCAAAGGCAGCTTTCCTCTCTGCAAAACCTGAAAGGGGACAGCAAGGGCAGGGGAGCCAGGCCACCCCGCCAAGCTCTTCTGTACTGCAGAGTCACCTTGGCCTTTTGAGGCAGGCTGCCTTAAGGAAAAGGGCCAAGTGTTGAAAAAGTGAAACCACATCTGAATGGCATTGAACGCACAGGCTTTTAATTTCTAAGACATGCAGGTGATCCCTGCTTTTGAACACATTCTTATTCCTATAGCTGGAAATTGTTGAAAGCAGGGGTCCATCCCTTGACTTTGGAGTATGCAGGACTGGCATGTTCTCCATGAGCTGCAAACCCATTCCTGCACTAACCAAACACAAGCACTGGACAGGTGTAACATCAGAAATCCCACACTTAGTCCTCCTTTGGTGAAATATTCAGCATCCTTGCCATGCTATTGAAAGCATATTTGCTTTTTTACTACCCCCATTGTTTCTTTTCATAGACAGATCACATTTGTTAAAACTATTTCAGAAATACTACATTCATTTGAAGCTGAAACAGCTTCCATAAAGATTGCAGTTAGACCACACATTTACACACAGAAACCAGATTTGTACTTGGTATGTATTGTCTGCATATTTACTACAATGCTCATTTTCTTCTTTGAGTAAAAGTGCAGACTTTCTTTCTCCATTATGTGCCAGTGCTATTAACTAGCTGCATTCTTCCTTTTGGTTGTATAATCTGTGTCCTTCTCTGATCCTCTCCAAAGAAAACAAGGCATTTTTTTACTCCAGGACACCATGCCATTGCCACCACAACCTTCCCTTTGCAACACCTGTGCCGTAATAATGAGCAAAGGCAGTGTCAGGTCTCCAAGAAGAGACATTTTTGGCTGGGGTAGTAGCATTGCTCTTGGGGGGCTGCTACTCTGCTGTTTACCCTGGCTAAGCTCCTAGCCTGGCTCTTTAAGCACATGGTCTTCACTGC
Source organism: Apus apus (assembly GCF_020740795.1). Classification (NCBI taxonomy): domain Eukaryota; kingdom Metazoa; phylum Chordata; class Aves; order Apodiformes; family Apodidae; genus Apus; species Apus apus. Next base: position 67,218,086 of record NC_067283.1, on the reverse strand, counting down.
CCAGCATGACCATGTCCACACTGGAGGATGGAATTGCAGCGTCATCCAGGACAACACCGGCAGAGCCAGGGCAGGCAATACCACAGCCCTCCCTCCCGGTCTGCCTTTGGTTTAGCAGACTGGGAGAGAAGGGCTCTCTTTCCCCCCAGGGACCCCAGGGTCGGGAAGTGGGAGCTGGGGCTGATGCTCAGGGAGGAAGGGAGTGTGGGATCAGTATTGCCTCAGGAAAGCGAGCCTGGAGGCTTTGCAAGGGTAGGCACAAACTGGTTTTAATGGACTGTGTAGAGTCTGAGAGCTGGCTCAGCTGCCTGTGTGAACAGAGCCAGTAATATCACTGATGTAAAACCCGTGTCATGAGACAAGAAGCAAACTCTATTTATTCCCCCTGTACCTTGTTCAAAGCTTTATCAGGCAGAAGAATCAGATCTCAGACTTCTCATGTCACAAGCATATGGTTTTGTCAAATTTCCCACTCTTCCTCAGTGTGGGTAGAGCAAGAAACCAGCGTATCAGCTCCAGGTCACCCTTCTTTATACTTTTACTGGGAATGGAGGAGCCAGTCAGATGCTATTTATTCCTGTTCCAGCCACTGTGTGCCATGAACAGGCTTATAGCTGGAAGATCTACCTAGGGGAAGAGTATGCAGCTTCTTGGGGCTGATTTGGGAAGTGCTGACAGTTTTCACTCTGCACCTGCATCACTGACCAGATATTGGAGCCACCCTGATCAGGTGCTGAGTGACCCCTTTGCATTGCTGGTAGTCCTCAGGTTCCTGAAATCTGAAGAATTCAGGACCTCTCAGGGGTGATTTTGGTGGAGTGTGCTTCTGGATCCAAGAGGGGACACTCTGTCAAGAGGTACCCTGATGTGTGAGAGCAGACGAAACTAAGAGAAATTATAATTTCTGGACCTTTTTCATGAATGAACACATTTAAGGACATATTTTTAACTATGCAAAGAAGCTGATTTGAGCTGTGCCCCATTGCCCACTCTTGTAATCTTCCAGGTGTCCTATTTGTTAGTGGTTTTCTCCAGTGCCCATAGAGGCTCAACACCTCAAATCCCACCAGTCTCCTGCTGGGCAAAAGCCCCCACTTAAACTACATCTCAGGAGAGTCTGAACATCTCAACAAGGCCCACAAGAGATGTATTTGGAAGAAATCTGTAATTTCCGAGTCACCAAGTGCAGCAGCTAAATTGTTCTCCTTTGACACTACTTTTGTGAAAGTTAACTTCTATGCCTTGGTAACACTACTTGAGGTGAGGAAACCTAGTCCTAAACCTTGTGGGTGTGCTGCAGTGATGTAGGTTTATGGCTTACACCTTAACTCACTGCAAGTCAATTACAATTATGGATGTTTAAAAGAGTTGAATAGGGAAACTAGGGAAGCACTGTTGATTTGGATTGTTTTTCAAGGACAGGAATAAAAAGAAAGGTATTTAAACAATGTCATACAGGTGGGTCTTAAAACAATAGACATTATTTCTGTTAGCAAAGTGCTCCAATTCCATGAATACTTTATTTCCACTCTGAAGATTGATACTATGATTTGGTAGCTCAAAACCATTTGTGCCTTTCTCACTCTTTAGATAGACAGATAAAATTCCAATTCATTTCAATTGAAGGGTTTCTATTTCAGTGCTGTTGGTATAATCAGTCTATTAAAATGGGAGGTGTTAATTTTCCAGTAATCACTACACTTTCTTTCTCTTCCTATCTCCCAATTGAAAGGACAGCATCATCCTGCATGGTTAAAATGTAGTAATGCATTTAATGCCAGGCCATGATTTTAGACCTCCAGCTGTTTTACTGGTTGTGTAAGTAAAAGTAAGATAATGCTATGCTTGGTAACCATGGTTTTTGTAGGCATTCACATTTTACAAATCACTGCACAGTATGCAAACCATTATATATATTTAAAATGTTTAAAATCAAGCCTACCAGGAGTCTTCCACTTCCATTATTTAAGGAGGGGGACTGCTAGACTGTGAAGAGTGATATATTCTATCAAGCTACTCAGTGGAGTTATATTATCAGTGCAAATCATGTGAAAATATGTGCTTCAGCAAGACAAGAAAGGAGTATTCTCTGCTATAAAAATTGGCTCTGGGAAGCTAGATGGAGTCATCGGTTTGGTGTAATATATGAGTAAAATCTTATTTGTTCAAATAATAAAAAGGGGAAAAACAGAGTGCAGAGAGAAAGCAACCATGAAGTACATGTTTATTCTCTCCCCGTACAAAAAATCGCTTCTACTTCAAACAAAGGAATTGAGTCTCATCTCCAGCAATTTTAGCCAGGTGCAACTACTCATCTGAGCAGAGATCTTCCTGATTTGTACAGGCAGGAGCAAAAGCAAAACCAGGGTCATGAAGAGGCAGCTTATTGATTTGTTCCATGCACACAGGCAAAAATATTATACCTCACCAGCGTGATCATAAGCATGTGGTTAAATCCAAGCAAACTTTAACTGGAATATTTCTTTGTAAGAAAACACGGGTAAGTGTTGCTACTGACAGCTACATTTTCAAGAGCATCTGCTTTCAGAAACAGCAGCCGTTCAGAACAATTGTTTTTGGAAGCAGATTTTGCTGCCCTGATTAGGTGTACAGGCAAAGATAATGGATAGCATTCAGCTTACACCTGAAATTGCCTTTAAAGTTCAGTGTGAAATTTGTAGCAGGAGTAGGAAAAAAAATTGCCTCTGCTTGTGCTGTAATCTTTCAGGGAACACACATGTAGCACTCTGGACAGTTAGAGCTCTCAAATTTAATTAAAAAATTGTAAGTATTACACAGTACAGTCAAACCTGATTAATTGGGGTGGAGCTGGTTTGTGCGTGTGTCTGGGAATATAAATGCTTTGGGTATTAATCAGGCTTACTGTATTTATTTATTTTATATATTTATTCAGTTTGACTTCTGTTTGCCATCCTCCAGCATTAAAAAAACATCAATCAGGGCAAAATCACAGCTCTGGCTTACGAAAGAAAAAAAAAAAAAAAGGAAAGGAAAAAATGAAAAATGTTAGTTTTCAAATAATGGTCTTCGGTCTTTGTGTTAGCTTCAGAGCTCTTCCTTCACCACTGAAAGGAATAGAAGTGTGTCCTCTTCCACAGCTCAACAAAGAAAAAATTTAATAAATAAATAAATAAATAAATAAAAACCACCAAAGAAAGCAAATATCCCATCATCATGAATGGAAGTGGCAATTAAAACTTTGACTACACCAAGAAAAGCATGAGAGTGGTGGCAACACTGGCTTTAATAGGCATCTCCTGATCCATGCCCAGAAGCTTCCCCAAAGGTTATTGAAGCCCAAAAGCTCAAAGCCTGTATTCTGTCAGCAGTGCTCTGCATTACCTGTTTGAAGGTAGATTTCGGCAATGTAAAGAGTCCATTTGCTTAGCTTTAAATCAGGAAAATCCCCAACTGCTGCTCTTAATCAGAGGAGTTTCAGCCCCAAGTCCTGTTCATCTTCCCATTTTATTGAGAAACAAAAGATGGGCAGGACACAGAGAGCTCTCCTGAGCCTCTCCTGCCTCTGGTGCAGTAGGTTGGCTGTCTCCTTATCCCAGCAAAAAATATCTGATGCAGGGAAAAAGTGTTTTGCCAGCCTGAGCCAAACAGGAGAAAATGTGGGTTTAGCCTGGCACAGCAAAGTGAAAACAGAAGCAATTTCCATCAGGAGTAACCACAATGTTCCCATATCATGAAGAGGTTTGTTACTGACTTCCCTGGATTAGTGCATTCAACTATCAAGACAAACATCTTCACAGTAGACGATCTGGAAGTCCCATAGAAGGAAAAACACATACAGAGCTAAACTCAAATTCTGACTTTCTCTGTGTTTTTTGCAGCAACAGAATAATTTCATGAATCACTCACACCTTATTCATTCTGCTGGAAATGTATTAGAAATGCTTTAATGATAACTCTCACACACTACATCTGTGAAAACCTGCTATACAAGCATCATTTCCTTTTAACAGACATCTGACAACTTTGCTCAACAAATGCACCCACACAGAGCAGGATTTTATCTATATGCTTTGCATTTGTGAATTCCCTAGGATAATAGAATTAGCTACTTAGATAAACAGGTTCCCAATACAAACTTGCCACTACAGACTCCTGTGTGCAAACTTTGCTGCAAATTGAAAATAATAGTTGGCCTTTATAGACCGTTTGCAACTATGAAACAACTTGCTGCTTGTAGAGTAGTAGCTGTGTCTTTACATTTGGTCAGCGTCCTGCAAACATAAAAATAATTAAACTATTGTCATTAGGATGACTTCAAAATCTCAGACAAATAACATCTGCTAACAAGATGCCCTTACACTGCAGTTGGCACTCGCTTCCAAACTTATACTACCATTGTAAAATATGTGTATATTCACAAGTTAATGAACATGTGGTCTTCTGTGTTTTAACTTCAGCAGGGATCGCTTGAGATTACACAGGCTTCCATCTGATGAAACAATGTGGTCTCATCACATTGTACTTGCTGTGTTCCAGAGTAAAATGCTTTTATGCGCCTGAAGAAAGTGAGAAATAAAAATGCACGTGCCATTTCAGAGACTGGAGAGATAGGTCTGAGCTATAAAGGACTCAAATTTGAATCCAATCTTTTACTGGCCCACAACTCATCACCAGCAATCAGAATAGCTTATGTCATCAACCTCTTTAATTAAAAAAATAAGATTAAAAGGCCAGCTTATCTTCCTGAGTTCTCATCCTGGGAAATCTAGGCAACCTTCAGAGCCCCCAGAGGATCTCCAAGGGCTCCTCCAGGGCAGCTGCAGATGAAGAACCTCTGTAGCTCAGCAACCTCCTGCATTTGGAGGAGTACCCTGCGGACACCTCGCAAAATGGATTTGTCCTCTGATGTAGGCATGCCCCTCCAATTAGCTTCAAGAAACAAAGGAAACCTACTTCTTTCTCTGCTGGAGCGTGATGTGAATTTGTTATGGAAAAGTTCTTCCATGCAGGGTCCTGCAGATAAAAAAGCAGCTGGGCTGAACCCCCTAGGTAATATCTGCACTGTTACTCCTGGTCAGTCCTTGATGGGACTTGGAGGGGGCATGGAAATACCAGATGATGCTTCTGAAAAATTTACCTGACCTGCAGGGATTCCTATCTCTAGGCTAACCTCCATGCTGAGGAATTTTTTTCTAAACATCTCAGAAATGCTGACAGTATGAAAGGCCTCAGCATACAAAGACAGGTTCACTTTACATGCAACAACAGGCCAGGGGCACATTGCAAGCTCTCCTCACCACTGAACACCCTGTTAGCACTGGTATGGCACAGGAGAGAGCAGAGCTGCAGCATGGAGCAGCAGCAGTAAAGTTTGGTAAGGGTGACCCCTGCAACAGCCAGCCCATGGCTCTGATTTCCTAGGGACACATGGGGACACATCGTGGTTAGACCTATCTGTCCCTTCAGCTTGCCCAGAGGCTTTTGAACTTGTTGACTCAGTTCAGCCAAGCACAGCAGAGAGGTAGAATAAAAATGTCCCTGTATTTTTTTATGAAAACAGGTGGACGGGAAGATACAAGGACTTTCTGGGGTCAACAGAGAGAAAACCTAATCAGATAGGAAGAAATTATTTTGTGTGAGGGTGGTGAAACACTGGAACAGGTTACCCAGAGAAGCTGTGGAAGCCCCATCCCTGGATGTGTTCAAGGTGAGGTTGAATGGGGCTCTGAGCAACCTGATCTCATGGGAGGTGTCCTGTCCACCACAGGGGGTTGGAAATAGCTGATCTTTCAGGTCCCTTCCAACCCAAACCCTTCTGTGATTCTATGACCTGTCTCTCAAGCAGTAGAAGACCTATGCAGGAAGTAGCTATTGGAAACCAGGCTTCATTATTTCTGGTGCTCATGGAACTATTTGTTTAATTGTGTTGTGTATTCATAAAGGATTTCTACAAAAAAGACAAACACCAAAGCAACACTTCCTTTGTAACTGGCCCATCTTTATGAAATCCACACAGTGGCTGATTGTATTATTCCATGCACTCACATTCTGTATTATTTAATGCACTCACATTCAACAGTTTTGGATCCTACACATGGTGTCTTCCCATCAGTCTGGCAACTTGCAACTTTTTAACTTAGGCCATTGTTGTCTCATTGGCTGTCTGACCCAGCCAGTTTTGCTTTGGTGTTTGTGACTTCAATACCAACAACTGGATCCATTCTAACTACTGGGATTTACCAAACTGCAGTACCATCCACAAACAGGAACACAGGGAGGAATAGAGGACATTTTTTAACTTATTACTACTACCATTATTGTTGTTATTATTATTACTATTCCTATTAAGAACATAATAAAAATCCACCACACCAAACTTCTGTTCTGCAGAAGTACAGGAAATTATCACCCTATGAAGTCCTAGTATGCTGATGTCCTAGGTGGCCTGTGTAGTATCCCACTTCACTTCTTTCCAGAAGGGAGAAATGCTCTAACACAGAAAGGGAGAAGGCAGCAGAGTGATTTTCCCTGCCTATTAGGTCCTGGTACCTCACAACACTTGAAAGGACTTGTCAGGGCAAGAGGGATGGAGCTGAAGATCAGGTGGTCTACGTGAGATGATTCCCAGGCAGTTTGGGAGTGTCTTCACTCAAAGGACTTAAGAGAAGGTGCACGGCCAGAACCTGGGACATTTTCTTACTCTGTAATCTTTGCAGGGTTTTTTTTTACAAAAGACAGGGAAGAGGTAGCAGTCTGTCCTGAATAAATCCTAATAGGAGTTTTGAAATATATAATATAATGAGTTCCACACTCTTTTCAGATACATCCCACTTTCTTCTTCATCACCAAACCCGCAAGAGGAGTTAGTCTTAACCTTCTGCCTGCACTTAGCTTGCATACCCAGCAGAATGCTATGCAGCCCCTCAGGCACAGAAGTCCCCCGAGGTAAGGTAATTTTTAGCCAGGGAAAGTTCTGCAAAAGCATTCAAATAGCACAGACCTGCTCAGTGGAGAACCTTGCTTTTTGTCTGGAAGACTCTTGGAAGACATGGCTAACTGGGTGAGTGAGAGCTACCTCATTCCTGATATGAGAAAGTTTTGCTAATAAGTGGGAACCAATGTGAGTTATGTGGTGGTAGCTACAAGTTTTCTTGGTAGGCTTGAGTAGGTCCCACACTTGCACACGTGCCCTGGTGAGTAGGAAACAGCTTCTTCTCTGCAGCCTCCAGCAGCACATAAACCACAGGTCTCCATCTCCCCAGTCTCCCACCCAAGCCCTGAACTAGGAAGAACTGTTACTTGCTCTGACCCCAGGAGCATCCCTAATGTGAGGTTTGTAAGGAAACCAGCCAAGATAGCAATACAGCATGGTGGCACCTGACCAAAGAGGCTTTGTATGCAGCTGCAGAGATCTTGCCTTTCAGCGTCACATTTCTAGCCTGAGAACAAACATGGTGACATTCCTGCAGTTGATCAGCAGCATTTGGCCACCAGGGCTGGTCAGTGCTCCACCACCCTCCACCTCACAAGGCTATAAGGTGTGACTGTGGGGACAATGCTCATCCCTCTGCCAGTGCCATCTTCAGACTGCAAGGCACCAGAAAATGTTCTCTCAGATGACTCCTTGGTAAAGACATTGTCATGCTCTGAAGAAGTTTTAATGACAGACTTTCCCTACGATCTTCTGCTATATTCTAGTTTTGATTGGTTTTGCAGTCCTGGCTATTTTGTAAGAAATTCTGTAAAAGTCACTACCAGGTAAAATTTCAAGCAGAGGCTTCAGTAGTCCACACCACCACATCTTTTGGACAGATCTTCCTTTTGGGCACTGTGGGCAGCCCTGGAGGGACACTGGGGGAGACTTTCAGGACCCACCCACAGGCAGCTAAACCAGAGCTCTGTGAGACGGTGCCTGTCTATAAGGTGCTGCTGTGGGTTTCTCACCAGATAAGTGGATTATTACCCTGGCTTGCAGCTGCTCCAGAGAAATAGGTCAGCCTGCAGAGTAAGCTTTGCCTTCCCCTATTTAGCATCAGAATCACTCAAGAGGAAAAGGGGCTGCTTGCAGGGTCCTTGTCCAGAGACAATTAAACTTCTGAAAAACAGGTCGCCTGTGTCAATGTGGCCTAAAGAGGGAAGTATGCCTAAAGTCAGCACCTGTGGTTCTTATCGTATTAGATTTAGGAATGTGTCCTGTAGCAGTGAGATATTTTCTGCATTTATGCTTGCTCAGCCCCTGTTAAACTTATTCTGAGTAAGGCAGACATTTGTTGGTCATTCATGGTAGCATTTCACTCAAGGAACATGCAGACCCCCCTCATCTCTGCCTCCGACCCACTTTTTGGATGGGAACTCCCACGCTGAGGAAGTGTGAGGGCAGCACTCATGTCAAATGTGCCAAAATGGGAGCGAGAGGGGTAAAGCCTGTGCGTGGCCTTAACCTTTCCCACATCCAGCAAATGTGACTCTGAAGGAAGAACATCAAGCAGGCTTGGAGGAGGCTGGTTTTGTCCATGTTGCCCACAGGCTTGGCAGCCAGCCTTGCAGGCTGCAGCCCAGCATGCCTACTCCACGCAGGAGCCAGCACACTGAAAGAGCTGTCACCCACTGCCTTACTCCTCCAGTTTCCCAAATGAGCTCTGCAGGACCCTGCCACCGAATTTTCTTCTGGTTTTCTCAGTCCACCAGCTCAGTAACTGCAGCTAACACCCCAACACCAACCACCTCCCCTCTCTCCTTACCCACAACATATTTGCAGCCTGGAAGTCTGCTTAGCCTAGATTTCAAAGTGAGGTTGCAGCCTGAAGTAAAAAGGAGCTACAGTGCAATACTGATAATGCAAACTTGAGAACCAAGTCTCATGTCAGTCATGCATACCACAGGCAAAAAAAAATAACAACAATAACAACCTGTATAACAGGTAAGAAGAACAAAACACAATGTGCAACTTGGCTTTGATGTAAAGATTCCTCCATTCTTTGCACCCTTTCCATGCCGTTATTGCCTTTATTTATTTTTCCCCTCATTCCTTTGCCCACATGCATTCAGGTTAAAATCACTGAAAAATATTAGGATAATGGGAAAAGGTTTTTATATCTGGTATGGCTGGAGAAAGACATAGGGACAGTCCTACAGGAAACATTCTTGTAAGAATTCCAGACCAAGAAATTAGGGTAATTTTCCTGCTTTTGGAGAGGTTATCCAAGCAAACTCTATTTTTGCACATATAGCTCCCACAGGCACTTATGCAGCAAGGACCTGATCATCAGCTGGTGTAAACTGCCTTAACTCCATGAATTTGTAAGAAGCTGATCCAGTTCCCCGCAGCCGAGGGTCCATCCCTTGGATGCTCACCCCACGTACCTGAGCTGCTCTGTGCCAACAGAGAGGCTCTGTGCACCGTTTTCCCCAGGGAAACCATCCAGGAGGCAGACGCCGGGAAGTGCATCCCTCCCTGCCCGTGGCCCAGCGGCAGGTCCAGCGATACCCATCCTTCGGCTCCACCAATTCCCCTTGCAAAGGGGCACGTGTGACTGAGGCTGCCACGTGGGGAAGGTGTCCGGAGTGGCATGCCACGTTGGGATCAGCCTTGGCTGAGCACCCCCCCTTTCCACCTCCCAGTAACCACATGCTGGGGAGTGTGGGAGAGCCACAGGTGACTGACCCCGGAGAGCGTGGCAACAATTTGCCCTGTAAAGCTGGCAGCTGAGCAGGGCCTGAGCCCAGCTGGAGCGGGCGGCCGAAGGAGGGAGGGAGGACAGGCTGCAGCAGCCCCGGGAACCGCGCCACGGCCGGCAGCCTGCCGAACGGGTCATTCCCAATAAAAGTGCCTCACCACCGGATTGAGGCAGCAGATGAATTAATTGTGCCATTTCCATGACATTCTGCTGCAGCTTGGACGTATTAATAACTGTTCATCCCCGAAACAGCTTTTTCCTCCCACACGAGAGGGCGGGGGGGGGGGAAAGATCCATCTGAATTTTTTAGATGATGTGACAGGCTTGCAAACTGTTGTTAACTTTATCATTTGGGATATGGATTAGACTGCAGCACATTAATTTATCGGGAAGTAAGAGCTGCCTGTTCATCTCTTTTCTGTTATGACATCTGCAGTGAAAGCACGATGGGGGCCAGGCAGACAGTGAGTAATAGACTCAAATATGAAGTTTGGTGGGGGAAAAAATGGCAAGGTTTGCTATGGATATAATTGAACCCATTAAGCAAAAAAATAAAAAAAAAGTCAGTGGTCCTTTAGCAGATATCACTCTTAATGAAATTGCAGATAATGAAACCTGCCAGTTAAAGGTGGTATCAATTCGTATCTATTAAAGTAGTATGGAAAAGTCAAACAAAAAAGGATCCTGAGGTCTAAGCAGTTTTGCTGGAGACCTCAGAGCTTTGCAGCCACCCTCCTTGCTCCCCACCTCTTCAGCCCCTGCAGTCACACACACACTGCTTCCCCCTGGGCAGGGCTGGGGCACACAGTTTCCTCCTGCCTTACACTCCTGTCTGACAGACCTGGCTGCAAGACCACGTGGGCAAAACGGTGGGAAAAGTGAAGGCCTGTGATCTGTGAGCCAAAAGAATTCAGGAATCTTTAAAGACAGCCTTGCCAGCATCCTAAACTGTTGATGCAAACTCTCCAGTCACTTTCATTCCCCCTGTGGCCTGTTAGTCTTCCAATTATGTGAACAGCGACACGTGAACAATTTCATGGCACAAAAAGTGTGAGGATTAGATACTTAACTTTGGCCCCTTCATGCCAATGGGCAAATCTACTTACATTATCTGTATTTAATATGTAAGGGTCAGTGTCCATGAACTTCTAGACTGAACTTGCCAAGTCATGACAGTATGGTAAAGTTATCACCTTGCAGCAATTTATAAGCCTGCATTTTATGTCAACACTTAATTCTATAGACAAATCAGCTACAGGGCACAGGGTACTCTGCCACTATGGGTGCCACCCCTCAGTCTCATTTCCCAGCTCCCCAGGGACCCGACCTGCTGTCCCAAATCCTTTGGAATTTCATTTCTTATTGAGGTATGCTTGCATGTGCCTGGACATGGTAAAATTCAGCACACAGGGCTAAAAATGGTTTGCACACATTTAGTCAAAATAAACTCAGTTAATTCATGCTGAAAGTGTTCCTGGGCACTTTTTTATTCATATTATGTAAACAATCCCAGCAGCAATTTTTTCCTTTGTTCCTATTAATTCACTGGGTGCGTCTGTGCACAAGAGACAAAGCTCTCTGTCAGGAGTATTCACATAGTCTCCTTGTAACGTCTTTGCTTTTCCCCTTTTTATTAGTAAAAGGTACCCCTAGTCCATCCCAGATGCAGAGGAACATCACAAGGAAACCAAGGAATGGCCAGGTGCTGGATCAGGCCATCGTTCTGCCACACTTGGTGCTGCAGCCAAGACCAACTGGCTCACAGGGCAGCACAAGAACTCCCCTAATGAACCATCATGGAATGATCTGCCCATAGGGAAAGTTTTTTCTTAATTCTCATTCATTTCCTAACATTGTGAAGCATGAGAATTTGTTTTTGTTTTGTTTGTTTGTTTTTCAATCTAGCCTAATTCTTGCTATCCGTACAAATGTCCAGTCCATTTTGGATTCTGCTGATCTCTTGGGGTCAGTGGTATTCAGTGGCAATAATTTCCCAGGATTAATTAGGTGTTGTCTCAAAATATTTCCTTATTGGTTTTAGATCTTTTTTTTTCTTTCTGTGCTTCCTTATTGAGTGACTCTTGCTCATGAATTTTAAAAACTGGTCAAATGAGCTCCTCTTTCAAATCTTTTCAGTATTTCTCATTGTCCACCCAGTTTCCCTCCTTTTGCTTATCCCTAAATAGAAACAGTAGGCACCTTCTGGCCTCTTCTTGTGATGAGCCCTTTCCTGGACTAGATCACACCTCCTTTTTTTGTGCCATACAAGCAACCATCTAGTCCATTCATACAGCCTGGCCCAAAGAGCCTCAAAAAGCTTCCATTGTCGTAAGAAATAAAACAGAAAGTCTCCAAAAGCAATGGCCTGCAGAGTTAAGCAATTCAAAAGCAATCCACCAGACCAGACAACATCCACCGAGGACAGATCATTGTTCATTTGAGGCTAATGAGCTCAAACCCATCAGAACCAAGACGTTTGCGAGGAACTTGCAAAGGAGGCAGCCGGAAAGGTAAAATCGTCTATGCCCATCAACAAATCAGCAGACTGGTTCACCCAGCTTTCCTTTGGTCATGCATCCTCGCTGGGCCGTGTAATTGCCGCCTTATCAGAGAGATACGAGCCTGCCCGTCGAACAGATGCAAGTTTCCCCAGCTCTCACTCTGCTGGGAACCCGCTCAGCAAAGCAGAAATAAATCACGGGGAACTTGCTGTCATTTCTCCACCTTCCCGCACACCCTCTACCGCTGCTGCCTGCCTGGCTCGAGCTGGCATAGTTTTTAAACGAAATCCGGGAGACTGGCATCGACAGCCCTGCCTAATTTTTAGCTAATACCTTGGTGGGTTCTGCGTTCGCATCTGGCCGGCGCTGTCACGCTGAGCCTGATGGTAACAGGCTGCTGCTCTTTGCGAGCAGGAAGCCGGGTACTGTTACCGACAGCCTAAACAGAGCCTTGTTCCAAGCACAACAGCACATCGCAGCCAGGGAAGGGGCCGCGGCGTGGGACTTCTCCCAAGGCATTAAAAAAAAAAAAAAAAAAAAAAATAGAAAAAGAAAAAAGAAAAGGGGGGAAAAAAAAAAAAACACCACCAAAAAAAAAACGGGGGGGGGGCGGGGGGGGTGGAGAGAGAGAGAAATGTGTTAACTGCGTTAACAGTGCCAAGTAATATGCTTCGTTAAAAATTTAATCACCTGCAAGTGCAAAACAAGTGCAAAGCAATCATGTTGTAATTAGCACAGCAATTAACACCTCCCTTTTCGATAGCACATGCATCCTAGGAAGTGCATGATTGCAAGTGTTTATGCTGCTGACAGACTAAGTTCCTATAGAGAGGAAAAAATTGCTTGAATAGATTTTTTTTTTTCCCCCTCGTCTTTTTGGCATTTGGGCTGTTATGTGTCCATGAAACCCCAGCACCAGCTGCCATGTTGGTTTTGTGTGAGTGCTGCTCCATTGCATAGCCTACCTAAAAACTACAACTTGATCTGGAGCCTCCTGGAAGACAGCTACAAACCTCTAGAGCCCTGCTGTGAAACAAAGATATATGTATTAAAATTACCAGATAATTTTTTTGCTGACTGCCGCTTGCCAAAGACCAAGACCACACTGAGATCCTAGGGTCTGGGATGCTATCACAAAGGGGACAGGACAAACAAGAGCTGTGGCTTCTGAACGGGTCTGTAGCTAAAATATGCCCAGCTTCATCAAACCAAGGTCTCTCTTTGATTTGTCCCCCATTCAGTCACTTCTCTCCCTAAGGCCATGCTGGAAGCAATTTGATTCCAGCAATTTGATCTGGCCAATGCAGAGCTGGATTGGGAAAAACACCACCCCAACAGCTTTGCCCACACAACTGCTGCTCTTTTACCCTCACACTGGGGTTTCTGTGCTTGTCCCAGCAGGCTCTCCTGCCCCTTGTCACCCCTGAAAACCTAGGTTTGGTAATCCCACTCCTGTCCCTCTTCCAGGACTGGCTGTCAGCTCCTTGTGAGACCACACAAGGAAGAAAAGCTGACTCTCAACACTAGTTTGGAGAAGATATATAGGATTAAATATTCAAATATATCCCATAAGATACCCCTATGTAGAGGCTGTTCAACTTTAATAATTGGGCTGTGCTCATAATCATACACCACACTCAGCAACACGGCAGAAACTCAGCGGTTCTAATAGTTGCTCAGTACTGCCAAGAGCTTCTCTGTGAGCTTGACATCCAAAAGCTGAGCACCAAAAAGTAAAACCCAACTTTGAAAACATAAACTCTGGGGCCAGTCTTGATGTTCTTCCCTTTCCAAACACTGAGCTGGTTGAAGGGTATTTCCATCACATGGTTCTGTAACAGGATTCCAATTTGCATAGTACTTTGAAGATGTTAAAGCCATAAGCAATGTTACTATCAAGTCTGAGCCAAAGTAACAAATAACTCTGCAATAACTACAACTCCTGAAAAAGTTGCTTCCTACATAAGTTTGCTACATATCCTCGGAAATTCACATTTTCCACATCATTAATTCCATGACTAAAGACAAACCTGGAGCACAAATTCAGCAATTACCATGAAGCCAAGTGGAAGGCAAGTGAAAACAAAGGGCCATGTTACTTTTGCTATCCCAATCTTTTTTCCTTTGTTGAGCCACTTCCACACTGAGACAGAGCCAAGACTGAAACGGTACCAGTTTTGATTCAGCACAGTTTCTGACAACACTGGGGCTCTATGTTCACACCTTTTCCTCCAGCCAATCGACCTATGTTTCATTACAGACCTTTGGGTACCCTGATTGTATTTTAATTGAGGTTTTGTTTGCAGCTCTCTCTGGCCTGCTGACACCATTTTCTGCCTCCAGTGAGCACTTCCTTGAAGCCAAAGATTTTTGAGATGGTTTTGTCCCCCTCTCTAATAGGATAAGAGCACATATTTTTTCTTTTTTGGCATAGTCTCTCCATTTCCTTCCTGTTGTTCAGGCTAAACATGAGCCTGCCCTGTCTTCCTGCACACAGCTGAAGCATCCAGGTTTTGATGCTTTCAGCTGGCAGTGACAGGTGATTACCTCCAGCAAACCACACATTTTATGTCACTTTCACAAGTCTCTAGTATGATGTGGGCTATAGAGACCTGAAGATCATCCCCTAGTTCTGCCTGGGGCTGTTCTGGAGAGAGGGGTGAGAAAGAGGCTCTTGGGATCTGTGTTAAAGGTCTGCCACCACCTTTGTGAGAGGTTTGGGGTGATTTCCCTGCCTCTGCTGGCGTTCACCTTCTCAAAGGCATACTGTTAAATCATCCCTGCCAGAGATGACTTACCCCCGGGGCTCATAAAAGTACTTCTGAAGAACAGTCGTGTTTGTACTTGAAATGTACTGAAATAAGCCATGTGTGAGGGTTGGGGGGAAAGGGGGGCTGTATCCCAAGGAGAATACCCCTGAAACACCAACCAAGGATTCTCATGTCAGCTGACAGCACATTTTCAATGACACAAGTACAACACCATGCTGTACACACACAGACACAGCATGTTTTTCAAGATCTCCCCGTACAATGTGCAGACAACACTTACACTAGTGAGGCGTGGTTGGATTCCCTGGTGCCAAATCCCCTTCTGAAGGAAAAAAGTTTGTGTGAGTTGCTTGTTAAAATGTTTGCAGCACAGCAATATGTTTAATGCGGGCCCCTGTTCTCTTCAAACCACGAAAAACTGATAGTTATCACCAATGAAAGGCTAGGAAAACCACTGGGGGTGAGGAGAGCCTCTCACACATAGAAAACCACAAGCTACTGTAACTGTACAAAAGCTCACAGTTCAAAATCTATGCAAAATACATCAGAACACTCTCATCCTGGGAACAAGCAAAACAGTTTGAGCCCATGGGAGGCAAGGGAAAAGCCTCTCATGGACAAGGACCACAGCAGAGAAAATGGCTGGGAAAAGCTAGCGGGCCAGTCACATGCCAGCAGCTGTTGGCTCCTGTGGCAGCCACATCTGTTTGGCTCTGAACAGAGAGGATGATTGGGCAGTTAGAGGGGCAGACTGAGACCCGTAGCCTGCTCAAGGACATGATCATCAGGAAATTGCCTGGTCCAGGAACTGCTCCATGAAATATTGGAATCACGTGTCTCTCAGTGGTCTTGGTTGAGTCAAAACAAAGAAACAAAAAAAAACCCCAAAAAGAGAATTGTGGCTTTACTAAGTATGAACAACACAGCCTATGGCCTTGGACTAACCTGTGACTACTTCCTCACATGGTGGAAGCTTTGTTAGACAAATTAGTCTTCAAACAAATCCTTACAGATGGACAACTCGCTTGCCCAAGCTTCACCAGTAGGATTCAGCTGTGCCCAGTGTCCTCGCTTCCTGAACTGTCAAGTCAAGAGCACCACTATGTCCCTTGATCATGTTTTAGGCATAGTTCTCAGTACCACATCATAGATGTTGTACTCCTGGCATTCAAAGGGGTGAATGTGGGAAAAATCACAAGGAGTTATACAGCTTTTTCAGTTAGCAAGGCATACACCTTAAAAATAAGAGAAGAGATGGGAAAAAAGCTATCACAGCTATCAAAGGAGATGGGAAAGCCAAGAGTAGCTGAACTGCAGGTACAAAAGGCTTGGAAAGTATTTAGGCATGGGAGGTATTTAGGAAAGCTAAAATACTGCTCCATAAACCTATAGAGCAAATTTTACAGACTTTGAGTATGCTAGGATCATGAATAAGATTTCAAGTCTGTGGCTTGGCTCCCTCTTAGTGGGAACCATGGAGTTTGGGAGGGTAAGACCCCCCCACCCTCTCAATAATAAGCCACCTAAGCTTGACAGGCACTGCTCTCCCACAACTGGGGAAGATAACCCTTCTCACTGATATTTCAGAGTCTGGAAAGAAACAGGGTGAAAAACTCAGAGAAACAACAGCAACCAAAAAAAAAAGTCTGAATTCCCACTCATTTTGCATATCCAGGTTCCCAGGCACCCATCCCTTTTTAACTGAAGGGGGGAAGAAATATATTTAATAAAGATCTGGCAGGAGTATGATGAAATAATGAGTAGGATGAGACCATGTTACATAAATTGGCAAGGCTCCAGCTTGTAAATGATTAAAACAAAAGAAAAAGGGAGTTTCCATGAAGAGTAACGTAAAAAGCATTTTATAATCAAAAGGCCTGAAACTATGGGGGCTGATGGGAATGTCTAGCAAAACAAGCCTGTTCTGAAGCATCTAGATGATACATGGAAACTTAATCAGCTCATCTCAGTCAACCTTAAATCAAAGAAAAGACTGATTGGAGGTTCAAAGGGAAGAGTGGTTTTGTGGCTCAAGAACAAGAGCGGGACGTTTTCCCGATGCTGCCACAGATTTCCTTTGAGATCTTGGGTAAGTCACTTACTTGTGTGATATTAAATTTCACAGCTATTGGCTACAATAGTTTGCCTTATGTGCATATTCCAGTTTGTCCCTGGAAGTGGACCGTTGTATCTATCTGCCTGACTCTTTACATCTACATATACCATTCACACAGAACTATTGCTAACAAGCAGGCCTTCAAATTTGTTTCTGTAACTTTTCCTCTGTAAAATGTAGAGAAACCCCATATACCTTTATAGCAGTGCTGTCATACTAAATTAGTGCATAATATTCCTAAAGATCTTTGAGTAGATAACCTTAGAGAACTGAGAAAATTTTCTGTAATTTACTGCTATGAGATCAGCAGTGTTTCCCTCTCAGGTAGACACCAAAAAAGAGAAGCCATTCAAATGGTTACAATCTCTGTTGTTAAGAAAAGCATCCACTCACAGTTCACCAAAAACTCTTACTTCTTCTTTATCCAAAGCCAAAATCCCGTAACATTAAAACTGAGAATTATAACATCAAGAGAGACACAGATCTAATTTCTGTTGGAAGAGAAAATTTGTTACTCAAAATCAAATGCTAGTTGGCTCCAGCCCTTTAAACTAAGCAAGCAAAGAGAACATGGAGAACGTACAGATCTTCAAGGGGAGTTTGCTAACCATATGCAGTTAGAGCCCAACCTTAATGTCTTTTTATCTTCCAGGTTTATAAGTGTATGTATATGTGTGTGCACATTTCTGGAAGTCTGTTCTTCTGTACACTGAAAATTCAGATGAAAGTCAAGAAGAGGAAGGTTAGATCAGGGAATGAGGACTCCTTTATACTGCTTCCAAGCTCTGCCCTGATGCATTGTGTAACCTTGGGCAAGTCATTTAACTTGTCTTGCTCATCCATCAGATAGAAAGATGATGCTTATCTGTTGCATGAAAATGAGTTAATTGCTGTTTGCCAACTGCTTTCATCTCTTTGGATGAATCAGATTGAGTCCATATATATGTGAGTGTATATAATTTTGCATGTGTATTTTTATTTGGAGCTTGCTTATGTCTTGGAGCATAACTTCTTCAGGTCAACACTGGTTATCTGCTTGGCAGGGAGCCCCTATTGTACATCTCTGATGTAATGCAAATCACAGCAATGAGAAACACGTAAGTGAAAGGTATTACTCTTATCATCATCATTAGTTGTTGTTGTTATTATTATTATTATTATTATAGTTTCACACTTGGATGTAGAGATAGGACCACTTTAAAAAATATGGCCCCAAGAAAGAAGTCTGCTGTTCTTGGGAATAAGTCTCTAAAAATAAAAGTAATGGGAGAGGCATAGACCTGGAGCTGCCTCTAGACAGAAGTGTTGATGTAACGTTTCCCAGGGGCATCACAAAATCTCTAACCGAGCTTATTTGTAGGCTTTGCCACTCAGGAACTGACCTATGCAAGTGCTTGGCCAGTGGGTGGTTCTCGCCAAAACACTAAATCTCCTCCCTCAGGGCGGAGTCATAGTATTCAGGACTTGTTTGCTTTTTGGAAACAGAAGGAAATTGGAGTGAGAGGCTCAGAGAGAAATAATAGGAAGAAATTCTCTAAACCATAGACACAGCTCTGCAAAGAAGTCCAAGGTCTGTATTAACTTTGGGAACAAAGTCCTTTCCTTAACCATCAGTGGATGCACCATGGACTGTGCCCTACTTATGACACATGGAGCTGATGCTGCTGTTTAAGGATGTGGAATTGCCTGCAGAGGCCAAAGGGGTCACCACTGCTTTGGGAAGCTGGGCTGGATTGAGCAGCAGACAACAGCAATCTGGGGTGTTTGAAAGGTACGATCTTTAAACATACGTGCTAACGATAAACTGCTGTCATTCTTTCATGCAAGGCACTCCACCGCCAGAAATTTTCTCCAAAGGAGAATGTTCTCCAGTCCTGTCTGACCCACGTCCTGTCTACTGACACTGCTACATTTGTTGTGCATTGACAGTCACTTTTGCCTATCTGGAGTGGTAGCACCAAAGCCACTAGTTCTGCACCTAAGTTTAGGCTCTGGAAAAAGCTATAACCTAGTGATGTTTCTTGCCAAACACAGATTCAATGGGTAAAAGGACCAAAACCCAGATTTGCTGATCATCCTCTGCCCCAAGTACCAGGTAGTTTTTAATTTGGGGTGAAATCTCTCCATTTAAGTCTGCATTTCAAAACACTGCAGAGATGTTCCTCCCCACAAGCAGGCTGCAAAGCTTTGAAACAGCTGCTCTTCCTGTCTCATGAACCACAACAGCAACACAGCATACTCCATATCAAGGTGTTGTCATATCATGTCTGGACTCATTCCCAGACCTCAAGGTTCTGCCATCTCTCTTTGCCTCAGAGAAACACACATTCTCTACCCAGTGGCTCTTCTAGTTTCTCCATCCATAGGACTTAACTAATGGGGAAGATTTTATCCAGTGTTTCCATGTGTGGTTGAAATTTGCCCGTAAGGACTTGTTTTTACTCATCCCACACTTTTGTTACACCAAATGTGAAAGACCCAATAGACTGGGATGCATTTCATGCTTATTGGATAAAATGGCAAATGCTGCCAAAATGTTTGCATGATTTTTTGTTATAGATTGCAGTGTTTGTCATTATTTAAGTTAGGTTGGTTAGCTCATTTTGTTGTTTCATTCTGCTTGCTTTCCTTGCTATTAATAATGAGATTGATCAAATTAATGGATTTTAGAATGTAAATTAGTTTCCACTAGTGTTTATTAGATACGTCTATGGGTAGGGTTTAAATAAAAACACAGTCTGAAATCAGAATTACAGTGCATTCTAATCTTGATGGATGGCATGGATTTAAGTTGCGATTTATTACATTTGAATATCTGGAACACTCTTTTTAGTTTGCCTCTTTAGTCCACCTCTGAAAAATGCTAAGACCAGATGCTGGTGCAAAGTACTTTTTTTTTTTTTCAGGGGTCTAACTTCTCTCAGATACAGATATGAAGCTCTCAGTGATCAACTTTTGCAGCTAGAGAGGACTTACTCACTCTAGTAAAGGCTCTGCAGAAGCACTAAGTAATGACAAGCTTTCAGCAGAGGTTAGAAAGTCCAAAGGATGGCAGCAGAAGATACTGGTTTCAGTAGCACAAAATAATCCAAAAGGTGCCCTTTCTCATGCTTCCTGCACCTCCTAATGCCTCTCTTTTTTTGCTAGTACCTTTTGCTTTTGTTCCTTTGTTGTAAAAGATCACTATTCATTGACACCATCACACATGCATTTCAGTCTGAACTGCTTTGTGGCAGCAAAAAGTCAGTGACATTAAAAGTGGCGACTGCCATGGGTGAGGGACACGTGCACATTTCCATGCTTGCATAACATCATCCATTATAAACAGGGATGATTCTTGTCTCCCTGGAGCTCTGGAAAGTCACATTCATCTGGATTGTCACGCTGGAAAGCATCAGGAAGAAGTGGTCTTACCAAGGCACCTTTGCAGTTATTCTCATTTATTGGTATGATACTAGGTCTATTGGGATTTCAGGGAGGGTCGTCCTAGCTTGTCATACTAAACCAGACCCCATACTCCAAAGAATCAGCTCCCTGGTTCACACCACAACCACTGACACTGAACTAAAAACTATGAAGTGTCCCTTGCACTGCCCTGCTTATGGAGAACTGAGTCCTTCCTTGCTCCTTCCCAGCTTTCCCTGGCCCTGCCTTCCTTGCCCTTTTGCACAGCCACATCAGCCCAAAGAGTTTTTGCTTCTCAGCGAATTCTGCTCCTTTAAAAGCAATTACTGAGAGAATGTTAGTGATGCAAACTTGTTTAAACCTGAGCAGGCAGTTAAGTCAGCTTTGTAATTAATTGCCTCATCACTGCAGTCATCCTTCAGGAATGCTGCACCGCTGGTTCGCTATCAAGAAAGAAAGAGCCAGATCCCCAGTGGAGATCCCCAAAGCGAACAAAATCATGAAGCTCTGCAGCATGTCGAGCTCTGATCCCCAGAGAGGACAAAGAAGAAAGAGGCATTATCAGCCCACCACCACCCTGGCATGCAGATGCGGGCAGGAGTGCACCATGAGAACCCCCGGTGAACTTGTGGTTTTGTCCTAGGGGAAGGATTAATTTCTCCAAGACATGGCCTCTGCCAACATCCCCAGGGGTGCTGCATCATGACATGAGCACTGTCCATCATCTCAGGTGCCACAGAGCACTCCAGGGCTCACACTCATCCCTGCTGTAAGGAGTAGAGACCTTATGTAAGGAAGGTACTAGCACTGAAGCCACTAGCACCACACAAGAGCTGATGGAAACAGCATGAAACTGAAAATCACGTATTTGGAGGCCTCTCTAGAGAGACAAGCAGAGGGTGTGGTAGTATGGTGGTGGTACCTCCTCTCTCACGTAGCTGCAGTAAGAGCTAACCAAGGTAAAGCTGACTGAAGCCATAAAACTTCATTTATAATTATCTTCTTTATACTTGCATCTAGGTTTGTGTGTTCTGAAGATGGTTTTACCCACACACTCTCTTGTTGAGGCTGGTCTCTCCTGTGCATGGGGAGGAGAACAGAAGAAAAAGGAGAAACAACTTCTCTAAGAATGGCAAGAAAGTGAAGGGAGAAGAAGAAAGAAGAAAACCAGTAAGTAATAAAACATAGGATGCAAGGAGCTGTGCCTACAAGGAAAGAGCAGAGAGTGATGGACAGGGGTACCAAACTGAGAAGAGACCGAGACAACTTCTGGATCAGTTCATGGCCATCTTTCCAGTCTTTGTGCCTCCTAGAAGGCTGCTGTCCATTAGGAAAGAAAAAAGGACTGAAGGGGAGATACCTATTTCAGATAAGAGCTGCTGTTAATGTTTGTGGCTACTTATAATTGCTACTTACACTCCAATTAAATGACTGCATAGAAGAAAAGACCAGGGTCTAAATCAAAGGTGAACTGAATGATGTGGCCAGTATAAACCTCAGCACAGGCCCAGGACATACAACATCTCTGTGTCTGCCAGTGACCGTTGCAGCCTCTAGATTTAATGCCTCCCATGAGGAGAAGACACTTTTGCATGGATTTCTGGGCAGACTTTCCACCGCCGGGGGAAACCAGTAGCTTTTACCAGTTCTCCTACGCCCCTGTCATCCCGTACAGAGACATCAGTTCACAGTCCCTCTCCCACTCCAGCAAGCAGCTCTTCTGCAGGGATCTGGGGGAATTCTAGCACAGGGAAGTAGAAAGGGCAATCAATGCCTGTGATAAGATACACTCCAGCAAACTGTTTATAATTTTTCTCACTGGGTTGCAGATGACCTAATAGGCTCTTTTCCCATCTCTAATTTCTATGAATCTACAATCCTATTATTTATATTATATCTTGAGGGTTTCTTCAACAGTAAATGATGTAATTATACACTGCACCATAACATTTCAGGATCTAGTGTAATAGAACTAAATATGCAATTATGTGGTTAGTAAATGTAACAGTACAAAACTCAAAATCTATATCCATGCACTGAAGCTTCATAAGAAGAATTAGTTTCCTGTTATGTACACAGCAGATGTAATGTAATTATTGCTAACTGAAAAGTATCACCAGACATTCATATGATACCAACAAAAAAATGCCCCTCCAGCCAATTCTTCATTCAAACATATGAAAATGAGAGAATTCCCATAATTCTGTCTTACCAGTGAAGCCTAGGCACATACATTTAATCCTCTGCATATCAAATCAATACTTCACAGGTTTATAGATACACGGAATCCACAAAGAATAGACACGCATATGCAAAGTGAAGGAACAGATTCACCTCTCGTGTTATTCCAGCAACTTCAGCTGAATTACAGGATGGCAGAAGACAGTCCATTATGCAACCTGTGTGGAATATGGTTGGAAGAAATAAAATTGGCCCCTGACATTTATACAACACTGTGTGACAAAACAAAAACAACATTAAAGGAACCAAAGCCCTGTGGTTAAGGAGCTAATCCTGGACTTGGGAGATACAGTTTCTACTCAGAGGTTTGCCACAAGTTTCATATACAAAAAAAATAAAAATACAACAAATAAAACAAATTTTAAAATAAGACAAATTTTAAAAGAAGTTGAAATGGGGAGGAAGAGGGGAATGAGAAGGGGAGAGAAGTGGAGATCTGTATCATGGGCCTTGTCTGCAAGAGGACACCTTACCAGTAAAGTATAATTTTGCATAGGCTACATGTGCCCAGAGCAAATGCCCTTTAAAACCAAACATTAAACGGGCCCAGTATCAAAAGACAGTGCCTTCATAAAATGATTAATAACTCTAGTTTTTTTTTTAAAAAAATCATTTCAAGGGTTGTGACAGCTCTAGCTTTCAAAATCATACCTGGCTTGAGATTCCCCTTCCCTTAAGTAAGGCAGCTACCCGATAGTTAAGCAGGTGTAGTGGGAACCCTCTCGTTAGGGGCTTCAGCTGCAAAACTAGGTAATTATGAGGTAGGGCCCTTTGGTAAGGCCTGTCCCCTTGTACCAGGCCTGCTGGCTCTTGGTGGAGGGATGACTTCTCACAAGGCTCTTCAGGACCAATATGCCAGAACTTAAAGGAGCAAAAGTATTGTTTTCCTGTAGAAGCTGTACTTCAATTATCCAGGTGTAAAAACATGATACTTCAAAGGAGTATATTATTGCTAAGCAAACATCCATCAGGTTTTCAGCAGCTACAGACATGGAGCTAAATAAGTCTCTCAGCAAACATATGCTTACATCCCCACATGTATATTTGACCTACACCTAATAGGCAGTAAAAGTCTGGTAAACATTCCACACCACACACTACACCTTGTCCCAGCAAGTCGCACTTGCTGTACACCAGTATTTGTTCACAGCAGTCATAACATTTAGCCACAGGCAGGAGAGGAGACAGTCGTAGTGGAATTGTCAGTCCTGTTGGATGCAATGGGAGGATACTAAACTTATGTGAATATTGTGTGTCAAACATAAACACTGAATGGTCCTTCTTCAGACTTCAGACCTGGCAATCGATTCTATCGCAGCCTTACTCAAAATGTCACCTTTGATGAAATCAAACACTCAGGAGCATGAGACCCCTTTGTTTTGCATTCAGATAATGGGCACAAGAAGGCACGTGCTCATATTACAAGGTGTTCAGGAGCCTCGGCGTTGCCTAAGAATATTATCTTACAGCTTAGAAGAAAGGTGAACCAGCCACTACTCCATAAGCTTGAAGACTGTAACAGAGTCATGAGTTTTGTTGCATTCTACTTTTCCTTTGCAAATTTCCACTTAGCACAGGAGGATGAATAACATACCACCCCTGCCACAGAGGGACAATTTTCCTGGATGCCTTAAAGAATGGCACTGTTTGTTCTTTCATGCCTTCTCTACAGTCACTGATGGCTTCTACTGCATATAGCTGAACCATTAGGATAAAGGTTAACATGATGTGCTGTAACAATGTGTAGCTGCTCCACTTTGGGCTGAAATAGTCATATTTCCCCTCACCCCGTATTTCTGTCATGCTGTTGGCAATGGAAGCATTAGCTTTGTAGTCACAATTACATGAGAACTAAGTAAACTGCAGAAATTTGTAAACTGTTGCATTGCTAAATTAAATGCTGTTTTAACTAACAGTTAATAGTGTTTACTGCTGTGTAATAGTAATTTTCATTTTTTACTGTATCTAATGACTTTCTGATGACTCAAATTCTCTGTAGGGATACCAAATCATTACATTAAGGATGAGTGATTTTAGTATGCAATGACTGATCAGTACAATAATATGTAGACTCATGCTTCAGCTAGTAAATTAAATCATTTACACCAGAGCGTTTGTCAACCAGAAGAGTTCTATTACAATGTTGCATTATAATGTAGAGTTTGCTCAAAATAAAACACATGCCATATTAAATCTGTGCTACTTTATGTAGAAAACCATTAAGGAACAAGGGTTTATGATATAATATGGCCATGGAGAAGGACTGGTTTTCACACAGAGTGGGTAAATCCAGAAATTTTGTCATTAATTCAGAAAATCACCACAGGCAATATACAGGTATGAGCCTCTTAAGTTGCATTAGGCATCCAAATATCACTTGAACAATTCATTTAGTACTAATGGGACCTATGGGAGTTAAAATGGCCGCAGGTCAGAGCTTGTGAACTTTCAGATAAACATACAGGTGAGCCAGCATCAGAGCTTGATGTGATCACTGCATTGTCCCCAGCTACAAGGAATAATAGGGCAGTTTACTTTGAGATACAAACACTTGACAGGTCTGCTGAAATTGAGTGGTAGAATGTCTCTTTGGTGAACAGCTCATAATGGTCTTATTTTAAGATATTAGATAAAACCTTTGCTTTTATAGGACTTAAAATGTAACCTCTCCCACCATTTAGCACCATTTCCTAGGGTAGGCTTTGGTTTGGGCCCAATAATTATTTTGAAGTCAAAATGTTCAGAATTGAGAAGATACTTTAGTGCTTTGGCATTTTAGGAACTGATTTTAGTGTTTTGCTTGAGACACCAAGGGGCCTAATCATCAGAATTTCCATTCACCAGAATTTGAACAGAAGGTTCTCTACTATTTGGAAAAAATCAGGCTCCAAAGTGTCAACGTTATCTTCCAAAGGCCATGCACCAGTCTTCAACCATGGATTCCTTTTATTTTGACCAAGTCATGCCCATGTAAATAAATATATGCAATGAATCAGAACCCCTGTTTCCATCACTATACGATAATGCTGGCCAGAAAATACCTGTAGGGACATAATGTTCCCTTGGATTAATTTCCCTGTTGCCTCGTGACACATCCTGTGACACAGTCAGAAGAAAGCCTTGGAGAACAGTAGGAGATACTGCATCGTGTTTGCTGAGTTCATCTCCCAGATGTGGCAGCTTTACTGTCAAAGAGGGACTCTGAACTTCTCATAGCCGGAGAGTCGTGACAGAGGGAAAGGCTTGCTTTGTGAAGATATTTAAACCTACATTGATATAGTGCTTTTCAGGAACTTAATGACTCATTCAGTTTTTACCCTTGGGATATCCAGAGTCACAAAAACAGTGGTATTTTGACTTGTGAAGTCTTCATCATAAAAACGCTTTCTGTGCTGCTGCATAAGAATCAGGTTCCTCTGGCAAGAGCTGAAAAGTCAAGTTATCACAACGAGTTTACTACTTAGCATGCCTCACTGAAAGGCAGTTAATCGACGAGATTGGTGACAAGTCTACAGTCTTCAGTGGTGTCACAACACCTAATTCAGTGGGCGTCTCCTGCACAGAGTATGAGCCCACATCTGTACCTCTGCATGAAACATCTGCGTATAACATATACTTTCTCCTCAGCAAGCACTTCCATACAAGCCAACCTGAGCAAGATTGGCCCCTGGAATTTTTTGTTATTGTTGTTTACCTAAGCATCCTTAAAAAAAAAAAAAAAAAAAAAAAAAAAAAAAGCACAGCAAATGTTTTTGATCTTTTTGTTTAAAATGTAAGAGTGCTAAAATGTCCTAATAAACTGGACGCTTGCCAGTTTGTAGGCAGGCTCTAAGTGAGGTTTAATTTTTGCACAGAAATCAAACATTAGCAAGGGGAATACGAACACACACAAAAAGACTGCTCATCTGGCCAACATCTGGTTTGGGGGACATTATTTCAACAAAAACTTATGGGCAGTTTTTTGTTATTGTTGCTTCCTCCCAGAGCAGCAACAAACTAGTAGTAGAGATTAAAATTTCTGTATCAATCCCACACACAGTAGTGCTGTACAAGCTGCCCAGAACTCCTAGTACTTCCCCTTCCCTTTTTGTTTGTTCGTTTAAGAAACACTATCATATTTAAATAGGTGGGAGAGAATAGTGAGAATAGCAGTTAAAATTGTTACTTTCCAGCACATTTTTGTATGACAAGATATGAGAGTGTTTATTACATGTGCTTAACAGAAGAGCTAGAATGTAAACCTGAAAACACTTCCTCCATGTGTAGGTTGAGAAGTGAAATCAGAAACCTTAAATACACAAATACAAATATAAATACACAAATATTTGGAAGTTCAAGGTGTCCCACTGCTAATGCTGAGCCTATTGATCTCAATCTGGAAAGGTGTGTCCATTTTTTTTATCACCAGAAGAGAGGTATTCTTCCTGGAATCATTTATGGTGATTGGCAGGTTTAAATGCACATACAGCAGATTTATCTGTGCTTATTTCCAGAACAACTTTCCTTTCTTTCAAAACCTTGGTAAGTGTGTACCTTTCTTGGTAAAGTGAGAGCCATCACCAGTCCTCTGAAAGCCACACATGCTCTGCTGGATGGTCTGTATCTACCAGGTCTTCCTGTGTTGCAAAACTTTCAACAACTTCGAACAACAGCCATGCTCTCACAGTCAGTCAAATATGGGGAATTAACCAACCCCCCCAACACATTAAAAAAAAACAAACTCAGAGCCCAATCATAACATGGATTATAGATTGTAAACTAGTGACAGAAAGAAGAACAATGCTGGAGCTCATCTGTATGCAAAACTGGACAGGAGAGGTTTATCTCCATCACTGCCCTGATTAATCTGCTTTTCAAGGTAATGCCATTGCTTCTGCTCATAGCATCACCTGTCTTTATGCTTATGTCTTTTCCTCCCTGGCATGGCTGTAACCACTTCTGAGGTTTCCCTAATGCACAAGTCAAAATCATGGTTAGACTTCCCCAGAGCAGCTGCATGGTAAGTATGCACATCCATTTACTACAATCAAGCCATTCCACACAACTTAGGGACATAAAGGGAGACAAAGGCTGATCTGTCATGCTCATGACTCTAGATTTGAACTGAAGCTCTCACCTTCTATCTCAAACTCTCATCTCACCCAGAGCTAATGTTTCAGCTCACCACAGTGGGATGCTCCCTGCATGTGGTGCAGCCTGGCCATCAGATCTCTGAGGCAGAGGGTCTCCTCACTCCTGAGCTTGATTCTGCTGGCTGCTTGTAAACAGCTTTCTCCAAAACAGGCAGGTTATCATTCCAGCACTATTTTTAGGTGGCGAGAAAGGAGGCAAAATGAAACTGCACAGCTATTATTGACTATTGGTTTGAGACTGTACATAGCTTTCCTTCTGATGGTATTGCTACATCTCTAACTGGAACTAGTCTCAGGTTTGAGGGGAGAGGCTGGCAGGTGCATGTTTGTAGGGAGAGATTTGCATGGGGCAGAAGGTGGGAAAGAGACAACGTGCTGCTACTAAAGAACAGGAGAAAACAGACAGTGCCCACCTCAACTGGAGCAAGTGTGGAGTCAGCTAGGAACACAAAACCAAGGCAGTATGTGCCAGGCCACTTCAGCAGCAGGAAGGGAATAGTGCAGCAGTGGGGCTGAAGCTTGGAAATTAGCTTAGGGGCTTTCTCTGCAGGCCTGGATAAGGCTCTTTGCTGCTGGGAAGTCTTCTTTCAGGCTTTCTTTGCAAAAATAAACCGCTAACACAAGAGGCCCAGAACATGCCTGAGGTTCAGCTTTTCTTCAACTGCATTCAGACAACTTGCTACCCTTCACTCTCTGTGCTTTCAGCAGGCTGTCTCTCTGCTTATAGCAACTTTGGCAGCTCCGTCAGTGGCTGGCTCTGCTTTCTGTACATCCCAAGTGATAATTAGTTGGTTATTTCTCATCTCTAATTGACAGGGCTCCTATTCTAGCTCAATGCAGAACTTGTTTCCGTCACTCTGTGACTTTCTCAAGATGCCATTAGTGGGCAACACGACACGATGTGAGGTAAATAACACAACAGCACCACAAACACAAGGGCAGGGCTAGATTCATGGCTCCATCTTTGCAGTTTCACTCTGTGGGAATTCTGTTGAAATTAATCTGGTCACATGCAAAACCAGAGTTGCATATTCAGCCCACATGTGATCATGACACAGCACAATGGAAGAGTACTCCTTTCTATAACTAGAGAGCACTTGCACTATACAACTATATCTATGTTCTGTGAACAAGTAAATATAAAGTAGAAATACATGCACAAAGAGGAATGGAGGTGGGGTTTCTATGGAAACTCAGAATTCCTGACTTCATAGTTAAAACGAACCATCTCCCTTGTTAGTGGAGTTGTGTGGACAAAGAAATGTTTATTTTTTTTTTACTTTATTACGTATGAACACTCTTGGTTATCTTTCTCTTTTCTCTCTCACACATACATGTTTATGCACAGTTTTTACATTATATGTATTTTATATACAATGTCTATTGTGTAGCTTTCCTAACTCCCAATAATATTAACAAGAGTTACTCATGTAAATCTCTCATTCATTGTTGGGACAATAAACCTCAGAGAGTGTGAAAGCAGTGCATTAAACTCACTCTTTTTCACTACTAATACAAATACAGGACACTAACATGCAGATTAAATGGCACACATAAACCTAAGGACCTGCTGTCACCAGATATCATGCATTATGCACTTATCTCTCTGTCATACACAACACTGAGGTAGAAAGTTCTTAACAAAATACATTGGTATTTCCCAGAACAACATCTCTTGCTGAGCAGATGGAAGCAACACCAGTACTTTAAAGCTTTCCACACTAAAACACCCAATGACTGCCTATAGCTTTACAAAATTTGGCTCTAATTGTGCCATATATCACATCTTAAGTAAAAGTGAAACTGATCCGAGCTTGAATAGAGGACCTCCAAGGAAAGCTTCAGTACTGGAGAACATGGTGTTAGTGGCTCACTATGCAGTGCACACCCCTAATACCCAATATTGAACCAGAACTCCAGTTGTGACACACTGGTACTGATGGAGGTCATACTTATTAAAAGATAAATCAAATCCTTGCTCCAGACTTTTTTTGAGGAGAAATGGTAATATATTGCCTCAATTTTTGCACAGAGTTTGATCTCAATTGTATTGCTATGTATAAGTCACAAAACCAGTGCACACAAGCCCATTAGTAGCTGCAAAGCAGTGACAAATAAGGAGTATACTTAGGGACACCGTTGTCTCCACCCACCAATGACCGACAGATAAAACAATAAAAATCGTGAAATGGGAGGATTTTGGTGTACTGGAGTTGAGAAGGAGAATATTCTTCCCAATAAAGTTACAGACACAGTCCTATTATCATAATAAGGCAGGATGATAGTCGTATTCCAACCCCAAATGGTTTATTTCAGCAGTGGGCATAAAGTGAGCCCTCGTCATACCATCTGCCAAGTACCTTTGGGATCTGACAGCACGGAAGGATCATTAAAAATGTAAGAAGTTGCTGTTCACATTAATAAAAACACAGGTTCAAAAATTAGGTTGAAAAAGCAACAACATTGTAAACATGCCTTTAAAATGAAAGCCATTTCCTCTTGTTGTGAAAGGCACGGTTTGTTTTCATCTGCTACACTGTGACTGTGCTGAATCTGCCTTCTTGCTGTGCCATTCTCTAATGGAGTTTGCTCTCACAGAAGCGAAGCATGACTTGTACATGGGACAGTCTCTACTCTTTCACCTAGACAGAAATAAAAATAAAGCTCTCCTGTTAACTGTATGTCAACCCCTATGCCATTACTTCCAGTGTTCTTATAATGAGGGCTGGGTAAAATTGAAGCCCATAATAAGAGTACACTATTCCTTTTTTAAAGGCTGACCTGCAGTTCTGGTTTACAAACCAAATGACTGTAGTCAGGCATATTAGTGCTTTAACCTTTTTATTACATTACATACATGAAAACAATTAAGGCTGGGATTCTTTCCAATGTATTATCATTTTCTGTTCCCTCTGGCCTTTTTCCATCCATTTCAAAGAAAGTACATAGCATCCACAGAACATTCTCTCATGTTTTATTTTTTTGTTTCTTTTCTTCTTAACAATTGTCATGCTTTCAAGACCAGCCAACTACAGAGTATCATGCAACAGCAGCAGCCGACAGCAGCGGCAGCAAAAACAACAACAAAAAGTTTGGGGGTTTAAAACTCCTCATAAAATTAAAACTGAGATTTAAATTCTCCCTCATATTTTATTGTCTTTTCTTTTCTTTTTCCTGTGGTAAATGGTAATTAGAGTCAATAATCTTTTGCTGAGAGAGCACCTTGTCCTCACAGTGTTTATATCATCATCATCAAAGATCTGCCTTAAGGCCCTGGCGTGTTAATAATTTAAGGTGTGCACAGCCTAGTTATAGCAGGAAGCCTAGTTATTGAGTTTGTAAACCAGCTGATGATTTATGGGAACACCTTGCATGAGTCATGCTCATTAAATAAAATACTTCAGTTTAATAAGGAACATGGGGTAAACAGTTCTTCCCGTTACAGGGTGACTGTGCAATTGGAAATTGCTGAGTTTTGTCACCAGCTTTGCCACTGCTGTTTTGCCTTAATTGTAATGTCAGGGTCAGCTTGTCTGTATGCGTGTGCACGCGCGTGCATGTGCATGCACATTTCCCCTTGAAGTACAGATAGAAAGTCTTTCACCAATGCTCTTTTTTTCTTCCATCTTCTGTCACTCCCTCTCTCTCCTCCATACAGCTGTTTCATAAGTTACCCTCTGATAATGAAAATGTTAAATCTCTCTTTAAAAGGCTACTAATTAAGAAAACAGAAATGTTCATGGAAATAAAATTGCAAGGGGAAAAAAAAATCAATATATGGTTGTTAAATGTAGCTTGCGTTTGAGAGCCATAACCATATTTTACTTTTAAACACTAGTGTTAGCTCTGACTCATTAGAAATTCCTTGGGAAATTGAGGCAGTAAAATCCTTACACATCGGCCTTTTCTGTTTTACTAAAAGCAAGTGTGCTTTGCCCATTGCTTTAGAAATCCACTGTATCTCCAAGAGATTTCAGTGAGATAAAGTAAAACACCAGCATCCACCTTCAGATAGCAAATGTGTAGATAATAACACCCTCTGCATCATCTACTTCTTACTTTCTACATATCCTAGTTTTTTCAGATACTGGGGTATGATTCCTTAGGGGCACTGAAATTCCTTATTTCCTACCAAAGCCGGTGGCACTTGAACATTGGGAATAGAAGAAGCTGGTGTAGCCATGGCTGGAAGCTTCACTAGGTTGGAGGATACTCTGGGGCAAAATTACCATTGTCTTCCCTGGAGTGAAGGTCAGACTTGTGGAGTTTGAGTATATCTGTGGAGTAAGGGGAGAAAGAAATTGAGTGATACCATAAAAGCAATATATATATTTTAGTTAGAAATACATATTATTGTTTAGAATTTCAGTTTTATCATCCCAAACCAAAAGCAACTCAACTGGATTCAGTTAAACTGATAACCAAACAATGAGAAATCAGGTCTTTTTTAAACAACAGCCAACTTTTCCCAGCAAACACATATTAGCAAACTTCCCAATGCCCCTGCAATATTGATTTTTTGTGTTCTTTATGGTCCTTTTTAGATGTACTTTTCTGTATTCTTTTCACATGAGTGGTACAGTTGTAAGATCAATTTTCTGACTAATAACTGAAAATCCTCAAATATAGTCAGCCTGTCAGGCATTATTAATACATTTCTTAGAGAATATTGGGCCAGACCCACTTGTGGTGTAACTTTTGGATTTAACAGCACCACTCAAGCAAGTGATCTTACTGGCAATTTGTACACAATGGTCCCTTTTTTCCTGGGAAAATCAAGCGTGACGTAACAGGGTACACTTACCATTCAGGACATCTCTTTGAAGTATCTAAACACCTTCCATTGCTCCAATATCTGCATTTTGCAATCTTTTGTCTGTTTTACACTCATGCCAGCATAGGGGAGCACTGTGATAGCATTTTTCAGAGGGAGAAGGCAGCATGGAGCACTGCTGGTGAGACCCACAAACAAAATGAGGCACCACAAAGGCAAGAGTTTCAGGACTTTATGCTGACTAGTACAAGGCAGCTGCAGGGGCAGAGTCCTTCAGAAGTGTCACTGGCTCTGATGGCCAAACTGTGCAAACAATCAGACCAGCCAGCAAAAGATTCAGCAGCTGCCACACTGCAAGTGATGCCAGCCTCATGGCCCTGCTCAGAGGTGTCCTCCCAATGCCTTAAAGGACAGGAATGACAACGGTTAAGGGAGAGCAGAGCAGGCAAAGGGTTACTCCAAATTCAGCTCTCTTCCCACACTCTGCCCCAAAACAACCTTTACCAGTCATCCTTAATAACAGCACACAGAACTGGTCAGACCTTTAGGGATTCAGGGTATTCCTTCAGGCATAGGCATTGGAAGGGCACCAAGAAGCTGACTTCTTGGTGCATAAGAGCCTAAATGACCAAAACCAAGGGTTTTTTCTACACAGCAGGCTCATGAAGGATTACTCAGCTCTCTCTGCAGAAGCTCCTGGTTGCAGAGCTGGAATGAAGTGAGTTGCACAGCCCTCAGCTGAGTCCAGGGGTTCCATTGAAGCCTGGTGCTCCTGCAGGGTGGTACCTTGTGTGCATTGAGGCATCCAAGCTGCAGCAGCTGTACTAAAGGCATCCTTGGGTGCTTTCAGATGTCAGTTCTCTCTAAGTTAGGTGGCAGCTCAGTGAGATGTTTGAGAATGTAAATTTTGCAAGTAGTAGGAGTTAGGTCTGTCCTCTTCACCAAAAATGTCAAAGTCACTGACTCAGAGGCACACGAGGAGCCTGAGGCAGAGCAGAGAGCAAAAATCAGCTTCTTCAAGGCCTAGAATAAGTACCCTAATTCATAAACTTGTCTTCTAAAGGGGAGGAATCTTTGCAATCTCTCAGCCATGACACTCCTTAATCCTGGAGGCTATAGCTAAGGTGATGTGCGAAGGAAAGATGGAGTGGGGCAGGAGCATTTTTACAATTCAGTCGTTGAGGATGACTACTTCTTCGGACTTTTTTGGTTTAGCTTTTCATCTTTATACAGTATGGGTTGTGGTTGCCTTTTCATAACCACACAGAAGGCAGATAACACTATATATTTCCTTCTCATCTTTATACTGTGCTTAGTGGATGCAAGAGTTTCATCAGATGAACCTCCACTGGAGTGACCACCTCCTTCCCTGGTGAGCTCCCAGAGACTGTACTCAACTGCCCTTTGCAATCTGAAGGTGCTGGCAAAACATGTTCCTGATGATACCTGTGAGTGCTAGAGAAATTAACATCAAATTCAGAAAAGCAGTTTTATGGAGTTGTTTCTACAAGCAGACTGGCCTGAGTGCATAACAGGGCAAAGGAGTTCACCCAGACAAGGGACTGGGAAATGCTCCCAAATCTGGTAATACAGAACCAAACTGAAGATTAATGCTTTTGACTCTGTGTGTGTTTCTGCCCATCTTGATTTCATATTATATACAAATAATTTAGATCCTATTGAGGTCAATGAAATTTTAAGCTCAAGCTTAACCTTAGGATGAACTGAACCGAGGCCATACAGCACTTTTAACTTCCAGCACACTGCTCTCTATCTCTCTTCACTTTATCCTCCCTTATGCTGAGGCTCAACACCAAAACTTAGCTGTTAATATTTTTAACACCAGCAGATATTTGGATTTTCCATTGCAAAAGTCAGGCCTTTACTTCCCTCTTTGTGGCTGGAGTCAATGGCAAGAAGTTTGGATGACCTAATTACAGACATCAGCCAGAAAGAGTGGTAATCTAAACTAACTGTCTCCCTCCCATAACATTACTCCTGACTGCTGTGGGATCCTGATCCCTGCCATACAATAAAATGTAATCTCCAACCCTGCCCCATACCAGGAGATTGGAGGCATGATTAGTTCCTAGACTCTCTCCTGAGTGACACTCTCTTACTGCCTTGGGCCCAGAATAAACTAACTGTTGGCAAAAGATGACCAAATTCAACCATTTGCATCACTCTGCCTTGAACTGGTAGAGAACAGCAGAGGAACCCATGCCCAAGCTGCACTAAAGAGGAGTGCTTCCACTGCTGCAGGCCAGCAAATGCCTTTGGCTGATCTGAATTGCTACAGGAAAAACATACCATAGCTTCTTCTTTTCATGGCAGGTATGATATGTGGGCAAGTGGCTTCCTTTGGAGATGATCAAACAGGTAATTATTATTATTTGCATCAAAGTAATACCTAGAGACTAGATCCCTATTGTTCTAATCTATGTAGCAAACAATCTACACAGCAAACATAAAGGATTTTCAGCTCAAGTATAGAAACACTATGCTTCAGGTCTTGGAGGTTTCAGATGAGCCGTCACAGTTTCAGATAATCCTTAGAACTGAGGTCAAAAATAGTCACAAGAGAGGTGTGAGTATGGAACTGAAAACATGAGAAGAGGGAAAGCTAGTTTAGGCCATTAACTTATAAAGCAGGTACTGAGTGGAAAAGGAATTTGGCAAGATCTAAGCAAATTGTAGATTACATAATGGAAAGATACCAAAGCAAGGCAGTCTCCTCCGCATTCACAGGCAAGTTAACATACCTAAGCAAATTCATCCTCTAACTGGCTTCAGATAAGTGCTCTATTCAGGGTATCTTTGGGATAATTCAGAGTGTCACTAGGATACCTGGCAAGTGAAAAGCTTCTGGGAATTAAGCAAAAGAGTCACAGAAACATCCCTAATGAATCATCTGGAAAGTAACAAAGAATGTGATATAACCTCACCTGGTTTTGAAGGCTGTTTGTCAGCAAGGCACATAGGATGGCAGTCCAATTGAAAAAGAAAATTCTAAAAAAAAAAAAACAACCCTGCTGATGAAACTCTTGGATTTATGAACATGGGCAGAAATAAACGATGGTAGCAATGAGTAAGTCCATAAAACGCTGGAAATCATATTAAGGACATCATTTATCATATTCTGCCCAAACTGCACAAATCTGTCCAGAAAATTGCAAGATGAGCTCATACTCAAATATAAAGGGAGGAAGGGATTTCAAAAGACTAATATGAAGCAAATGTTAGCCCTGCATATCCTCATGCCCTATCTGAACAAAAAGGTAACTTGCATCTGTGCTTGGGCGAACTCAGAATTTGACAGAACCTGACTGGATTTTGAAAGCATGCCTCCAGATGAGCAGCCAGAAAACAGGGGTTAGGAACCTCCAGATAAAAATCTTTCCTAGGCTAACAGAAGATAAAGGCACCAAATCGCATGTCATCCTGAAAGAGTCAAAAATCTTAGTCATAGCCTTCAGTGTTCAGCCAAGGCATAAAAACAGAGCTGGAGATGTACCTTTGTAGATACCAGTGCACCCATCAGAGATAACCAAGTGATTCTGTAATAAATAGTGAAAGCAACATGCAACAGAATCAGTGAAACAACAAGATATTCCTGAAAATTTTTGATACATGACTCTTGGTTGCCTGATGGGTGGAAGTTGAACCAGAAAGGTTACCAAGTAAGCTGCCTCTTATTTGTCATCTTCTGGTTCAGTTTTTGGTGTTTTGATAAGGTGTTGCACAGCATATAGCAATGGATTAACAAATTATAAATCCTAGCTTGCTCCACATGCATTTCCAGTTATGATAGAAATAAATAGCAGAGAATATAAGTGGTTCATCTGACCAATTCTTTTTAACGTATCAGTCAGGAACACCTTGCCAAGCCTACACTATGCAACGTCAAACAACCCGGCAGATGGCAAATTATAAAGAACTTGATAACAGAAAGCCTTAGTTGATTAAAAAGGTTGATATTTGTCATCATTAGAATATCATAGCACACCTCACAACATTTTATTAGGCTATACAGTTTGGGGCAAGTAGGCAGAAGGCAAACCACAATCCTGCCAACTTCTTGAGCAAATACAATTAATCCTGAGGTATAGTTACAGAAGAAGGTTATGCCGGGACAAGAGCAACCTCCAAAGTTGCCAAATAGCTGCTATCTAAATAGGAAAGATTTCAGCGAGTAAGTATTTGGGAACCTGACATACTTCTGACTATTGTGTCTGTGCCAAAGTCAAATATGAGCAGTCTGCGTTACAGGAAGGCCTGCAGGAGGACCTGGAGCTGCCGGCTGTACCTTGAGGACATCCAAAAGCAGCTGGCATGGCTCCTGTGCTGGCAGAAGTGACACATGCCCACCCCGCTACTGACGACAAGACACAAAATGTGAAGGCAACACAGATGCCAGGTGCTGCTGAACAGATGCTGGAGATGTGGAATGGAGCACATGACAGGAAAGTCCCAGGAGTGCTCAGGACGTGGTCTCTAACCCAAGCCCTGTGAAGCTGAACAGTCTCTCGGCATCGTGGGGTTTCTGGTCTTCTCTCCCACCCCCTCCCCACATGCACAATATGTGCATTCATTTGAGCACGTGTTTTGAAGACAGAGGGAAGGGGTTGCTGCTGTTTTGTCACATTTTCTTTCAATTTTTTTCTTTTCAGAGGTATACTATAGCAAAAGTCAACAGACACTGTCCTCTGCCATGTGGCAAGGACATAGTTCTTACCCTTGTCCAGTGCAGGAGCTCAATGCACAAACTCAGCAGAGCTCCTCTCTGTCAAAGATATAAAGAGCAGCATTCTCCAAAGACTGGTAAAAGGCATCAGCTCAGGTGGCAGAAAAGGAAAGGTGGTGGTTCAAGGCTTGAAAAAGAACTTGCATCATTCCCGGATAAAAGGGACAGAATCAGTGATCAGCTCTTGCTAACGTGGGGGACAGAAACAGCCAGAGATTGAGTTGTTATTATTATTTTAAAGATCTCCCTTATAATATGACATATAACAAAAAAGCAAAACATGAGTTTTTTTAGAAAAAGGACCCTGAGGAAGAAACATGACAGCAGTCTCTCGGATCTGGCCCACTGCTGGGCAAGCACATCCCAGGTACAGACCATAGACAGTGCTCTTACTACTGGCCACATCGTGAACACAAGACACACAGGCTACATGGCTACATCCACAAAAATACCAAGTGCACTGTAAATCATGTTGAATGGTCTGCCTAGAGATTTCTGAAGGATTGAGCTCTCAGGGACTGAAGAGCAGACAGGGACATGGTTAGCCCAGAGTCCTGCAGGAAGAGTGGCCACAAAGCATCACTGGGAAAGATGGGGGAGCTTTTTGAGGTATCCAGCTTGGGAAACACACCTGACACATTATGCAGAGTGGACTGCATAGGTGCTGCCCATGCTGCCATGACAACACAGTGTGCAAAGAGAAATGAAAATACAGTGTCCTGTGCTTTGCAGAGGTCTTTCAAACCAAGTAGGTGCAGGGCATGTGTTTGGAAGCTGGATGCCCTTATTGCCATGCCTTAGCAGCTAGGGACATTCCAGCTCACTAGATTAAAAACTAACATGCAGTACTTGCTCTGAGGTCAGACTCCTAGTTGCAATGCAGACGTACTCTGACTCAGACTGAGGAAATAATTGACATGGGAACAATAATGAGAAAATCAATTGCTAAGTCAGATATCATTGACTGCAATGAAAATTTTGTGCATGAAGGGTTTGCAGGATAGAGACCCAGGTTTTCTTGTAGCCTAGATGAGAAGGTAGAGATGCAAGAAACGATAACGTGGTTAATATTGCTGTCCTTGTTCCCCTACACTGACAACTGGAATTTAAAAGGAGTATGGCCTAATGGCTTCCCAAGGTGATTCTTCAGATGAAGTTTTAGGCTGCGATTGTGTAAATGTTCAAATATGTGCATGATTAAGACCTTGTGAGAGTGGAACATTACACTAATGGTCTGGACCACTGCACAGTTTCATTAAATTTAACATTAGACCTAATGTATCAGCAAAAACAACAGCTCAGTGCCACCCTGCATATCTCTGCAGGTATGTGGGACATTTCATTACATAGGGCCCACTGTTCCG
Organism: Apus apus; assembly: GCF_020740795.1. Taxonomy (NCBI): domain Eukaryota; kingdom Metazoa; phylum Chordata; class Aves; order Apodiformes; family Apodidae; genus Apus; species Apus apus. The sequence continues at coordinate 67,179,379 of NC_067283.1, read as the reverse complement.
GTGTTATTTTCAGCAGTTTGCAGCTGTACTTGAAGTCTTTAATCAGCGCTCAATTAATTCAAGCAGACTCCAAAGTGTAAAAAAAGCCACCCTTTCCCCAAAATGAACCCTATCTGAGAACACTTAATGCCATCATGAGCCATTCACTCTGTTTTGCATGATGTTATCTTCATCTTCTGTCAACAGCATCTACTGAAAGATCGATAGTAATCTTCAAGAAATGTTTATTGTTGTCTTGCCTCTCACACCTGCCCCATCCTACCTTTGCTCTTTGTCTCAGAGGCAGTAAAAGCACAGGAAACTACAGCAGAGGCATGCCTTCATCTTGCAGGCTTGTATTTTTTGTTGCAGGATTACAATGCTAATTAAAGGCTACGTGTACATCACCACCACTATTTCTTGACTTGGAAGTGTAGAGTATTTCTCCACCAGGAGCTCTCTCTAGAAATGCATCTATAGGTACTTACGTGTGCTTGTCAGAGATGTAACACAGAAAATGCCAGGCATGGTTTTAACCTGGATGTATTTGTGAGTATGAAGTACTAGGATTAAATTCTTCCTCGTGAAATAAAAAGCAAGGAAGAAAGAATCAGGTGTGAAGGTGGCAACCAGGTAGGGGTGGTGGGGGCCTGTATGGGTACCTGAACCGCTTTAGCAACAAACCCAGCAGGAGGCTCCATCCCTTCCTTCCCTGCATTTCTCTCTTAGAGGGCGGCTAAGACACTCCCGGGTCAGGAGCATGTCGCGACAGGGACCGCCCCCCCCCCCGCCCCCCCCGAGGGCCCCTGCCGGTGGCAGCAGAGAACAAAGCGGGGCCGGGCAGTTTGCGCCTCCCTTGGCGAGGAGGAGGGGGGGGGGGGGGGGGCTGACGTCATCTTATCACCGATATATTTTTTTAATTAGGTGGCAGCTAAATGAAGAGTGATGTAGAACACTGAGAGCAGGAGTATCCATTGTGCTGCAGAAAGCCACCTATAGATGTTTGCTTTTTTTTTTTTTTCCCCCCTCCCTCTCTGAAAACTACCAAGAACCTGGGGAGTTCAAATAATCTTCCTCTCTCCGTGCGGGGATGGAGCCTGTCATACCCTGTGCGAGGGCTACTGACAAACACAAAGGAGCAACAATAACTGCACTCCACTTACAGCACCGCTAGACTTGCTCATTCATCGTAACATCACCATTTGAGATGGTCGTTGAAGAGAAGCATATGTTTCGGGCAGACATCAAAAGAACAGCCAGGCATTTAGATAAGACAACTAAAACTCGGTTTTAAAGTTTCAGATCTAATCCCGGGTAAGGAGCAAACAAAGAGTCAGAGAGCAGAAATTATGTTATTTAAACTGACACCACCTAAATCGGATCCTTCCTCCTGTGATCTCGCACCAACGCAGCGCGCTCGTCGCGTCCAACCAGCTTCATTACTATTTATATTACCGTACACTGGCTGTGGTGCAGTCAATTCATAATTGTCCAGTTTTTCTAATTAATCACAAAAGATTTTTGCTTCGCCTACAGCTAGTTCTGGGGTGACTCACAATGGCAAGCCAAAGCTCATACATCAAACGCAGACCCTTTTTTTGCTCCAGCCTTCTGCCGGAGGAGGCTGCTGGGCGGCTCAGGGGGCATGCGCGGCCCCAGGCGAGAGAGGAGCCCGGCGCTCTGTCCTCTGCTGTGTGACTTGTTATTTTTATCTGATGCTTGCATTCTCAGCCCAAACCCGGCCCAGAGATTTTTGGCAAGATTTCTTCATTCAGAGCGTTTGATTTCCCTCTCTCTCTCTCTTTCTCTCCTCTGTGTGCGCATGTTCCCCTCTCCTGCTCTAGCAAGCTGTTCGAGAGCTGTGCAGCTTCAAAGGCAGCAGGCTGGAGCAAATATTGCGTAAACTTCGGCGCTATCAATATTTCCTTAATGAGCTCCATGTAACCAGAGGATGCTAGCAGAGAGGCTGAGCCAGCTGCTGCATCTTTCCAGCTCCGGTAGCGACAAGGCTGGTTGGTGACATTTGCAGCAGGTCAGGTCTCTCGTGCCTCCTCAGCCCACACCACGAAGGGCAGCTCCTCAGACGAGTAAAGCCTTTTGGCTGCGAGGCAGTTACTTGTGGAAGTCGCAGCTTGCCAACCTGAGGCAGAGGACAGTGATTTGACCTCTATTTCTTGTGCTGCCCAAGGTTTAGGCACAGAGGAGCTATTCCACGAACAAAGAAATGGGGCAATTTGGCTGGTAACGATATGAAAGTATGTTCTTTCTCCACACACACTAAAAAAATGAAATCCTCATTTAAAAACAAAACAAAACAATCAATTTTTTATTTTTTTTTAATCACTGATGATGTTTGTAATACCAAAAGTCGGCCCAGTTAAGATCAGTTGGATTCACCTGAAGAGCAGGAAGCAATAGATCCATACTGCCTCTAAAGTGCATGCCAACTTAAGGCTACAAATGTTGTTAATTATGTGGAAGCTTTCTGGTAAGATGCATCTATTGATGCAGTCTTCCTTGATCACATTCTGCCCACTGCTGGGTTTTCAAGGAGTCAGCACAGTGGTGTGAGACAAGCATTTTATTAATAAACACTGTGCAGAACCCTGAGCTCAGTCCAGGCATTTTGGAGTGAAAATGGCTGTGAAGCCAAAGCCGGTCTCTATCTGAGGAAGCACAAGCAAGCAAATAGCTACTGAGAGCAAAATAGGTTTTTAACAGCATGGAAGAGAAAAATGTGTTTTCATATCTGATGGCATAGAGGAAAGGGTATCTCAGATTTATTACAAGAGATTTCTGGTGGAGTTGTTTGGGGAAAAAATGTTATGTTTAGAAAGGCTGAAAAATTATGAACTAGCAAAAATTAATGTTTTCTTAAACTTCTGTTTTATATTATTTAGCTAAAAAAAGAATCCTTTCTCTGCAGACTATGGCATTCGAAAAGAGAAGGGGGAGAGATAATGTTCCTTTTCTCAGGTCTGGGGGATACACTGTAATGTCAGATTTCTGAATGTATAGCCATACCTCCCAGTGTGGCCCGGTTGAAGACATCCTGGTCTCCTTGGCTGAGAACTTAGAGCACGCCCAGTAATCTTCTGTCATATTTAAAGTCAGCCAGGAGAAAATTACTCCACAGAAACTCCCACAGGACCAGAGTAGGGTTTACACCTCCACAGATTAGATAAACTGTCAAAGAGCAAATCAAAAAATAACCCATGAGAAATATTTTGAGGGATGACGCCAAACTGCTTTCTTCCCAGTGCCAAACCCTAGTTTTCCACCACAGAGTCTGCTGCTTCATGCAAACATGCATGGACACTGCATGTGACAGGAACATGTCCATCATCCCATCTTAGGGGCCTCTCAGATCCTCTGCTCTGATGCCAGGAACGGCCTTTCAGGAGCACCACAAGCCCAGACAGTGTACTCTGCTTTCCCTTTTCCCACACACTGTTCCATGAGTTAACGATAGCAAAGTCTCCCCTCCTTGTTGCCAACCCATTTGCTAGGACCAGCCTTTGCTGTGGCATGTCAGCCATGATCACAGATGAAACCCTGGTGATAGCAAGGATGTGGATCCTGTGCTCCCTCCTGGCTCCTTTCAGCCACAGGGAGCTAGATCCAACCTTCATTGAGCCCAGGGGAATATTTTTCAATCAGCTTGGGCAAGCAGGTGAGGGTTCTGTGGTCTATTGCCACCTCACCGTAAAGACCATAATTTTGCTGGGACAAACTGCTTATTTACCCAGTTGCAAGCTTAATAATAACCATGGGCTGTGATTCCTCCTGAGGAACTGAGGACCTGATTTAAGTATTATTAATACCAACAATATTGCGCTAGCACAGGAAAAATAGCAGTATTAATAATAATGTTATCTTAACAGCAGTGTAAATATAAGGTAAGTAGTGTACCTGGCTCCTGAGGAGTGTGAAGCCAAATGATTATTTCCTCTCAGGGCAGTGATAAACAACTCAGTCATACAGAGTTTACAGTTTTAGTAATAATTGGCTTGAAGGGAAAGAAAAAATATAAAGTGCAGTCACAGCTTAACTACATTATAATTACAGGGCGTAATTTCAGCCCCTGCTCCTGGAGTGGAAGGCAGAGTTTTTATCTGATCAGCCTCCATGTGTAATTCCCTACTAGGTCTGGGGCTAAGCATTGCTGTGCTGGTTTTAAAAATGACTAAGCGGATATAGAGAGATTGCAGCCTGCCCCAGGACACGATGAGCTGGCAACAGGCTCAGGAGTGGAACCTCCAGCCATGGGTACCTGGTGGCTGGGGCAAAAATTGGTGGCAACAGCTGCATGGCCACTAGTGCATGTGGGTCCCCATGTCACCTAGGCAGGGTTTTGGAGCTAAGCCTGGTGCTGTTGCCCAGGGTTGTTCCAGGAATGCCCAGGCTCTGCAGGTGATGGCCCTGACTGGCAGCAATAACGGCTCCTGTTGACTTGCCAGAGCCTAGACAGGGTGTCCGGACAGCTTAGGAAATCCTGATGCCTGGTCATAGAACTGTAGGATGGTTTTGGTTGGAAAAGACCTTTAGGATCATGAAGTCCAACTGTTAACCTAGCACTGCCAAGTCCACCATGAAACCATGTCCCCAGGCACTACAACTACACATCTTTTAAACACTTCCAGGGCTAGTGACCCTGGGCAGCCTGTTCCAGTGCCTGACAACCCCTTCAGTGAAGAAATTTCTCCTATTATCCAATCTAAACCCCCCCTGGTACAACCTGAGGCCATTTCCTTATGTCCTATAGCTTATTACTTGGAAGAGGAGACTGACAGACCAAAACACTCTGCCTAATTCCTCCTGAAAACAGCAAATAATTGGTCACACCACATGATTGAAAAAGGGAGCTCCAAAAAGGCTTGCTTACAAATAGCTGCAACAAGCAAAACTGAAAACTGAGAGCATTATCAGAGACCAGTCATGACTTGAGTGATGTCCCCTGGGGAAATGGTAGGAACCCATCTTCTGTTGTTGTTGCTTCTTGAATTTTCACACAGATACTTGTCTGTTTTAACTGGAAAGCTGATTGTGAAACCAAGCTCCAGAAAGGGGAGGTGGGATGGATGCTATTTGTATTTCTCAGCTCCCCAGCCCCTCCCACTTCCACAAGGGTCAGCTTAAAGAAAGGGGAAAGGTCATCTCTTTTGCCATCTTTTTTTCAACTATGCCAGTCTACACATTTTAGTTTGGACTAGTCAGTCCCCTTTTAGCATGTTATCAGGTACAGGGGCACCCAGAAGGATCAGATGGCTTTTCCTGCTGTCCTTTATACGAAGTCTCAGCTAACTTACCCAGCTTCTCATGGCCTGCTGCTTGCAATGGTACATGCTGTGCCCTGGCAGCTGAAATATCTGATCATGCTCCAGTTCATGAGCTCATCCCACGAGCTAACTCAAGACATTGAACAAGAAAGCTGAATTTTACCTCATGGTGCAACTAATGCTTCTGTCTCTGCTTGGGGAAAACAGAAAGGTGACAAAGGTTTGCAGCACCGCTCCCCTCCCACCAAACCTGAAACCTCTGTGTCAAGCAAAGTCCCTCTGTCCCTCACCACTGGTGCCTTACACAGACTGCAAGGAAGGTTGGAATAACTCTCAGCTTCCCTTTCCAAGGAGCTGGAAGGCACAAGCCTCTCCCCAGTGGGTGGAAACGGGGGTCCCACGTTGGTCACTGTGCAATACTAGAAACAGGATAAAGGTTGAGCGTAAAAGGGGAGCCCAAAAACCCACTGTAACTGCTTCCCAGTGGCATTCTCTCTGCAGCAGCATTAAGTTCTTCCCTCCCAGCCTCAACTACTCAGCTCAGCCTCCTCCTTTGGGGTGCCCCAGGTCCTTTCTTGTTTGGTCAAAGCGGGTCCAGACCCAGAGGAGCTGTTCTGGCAGTGCCAAAAGATCCTGCTTGCTGGATGCTTTGACAGTGCTGTATTTGGTTTGTGTTGCAAGGCTTGGGTAGTAGGGAACTATAGAGGTGGCTTCTGTGAGAAGCTGCTGGAAGCTTCCCCTGTGTCCAACAGAATCAACACCAGCCAGCTTGAAGACAGACTTGCCACTGGCCAAGGCCAAACCCTAGGGTAGCAACCCTATGATAACATATTTAAGAAGGGAAGGGGCGAACTCCTGCATGACAGCAGCCAGAAGAGAAGAGTGAGAGTAGGTGAGACGAACAACTCTGCAGACACCAAGGTCAGTGAAGGAGCAGGAGGAGGTGCTCCAGGTAGCAGAGCAGAGATTCCACTGCAGCCTGTGGTGAAGACCATTGTGAAGCAGCTGTTCCCCTACAGCCCATGGTAGAGTAGATATGCACCTGCAGCACATGGAGGACCTCACACTGGAGAAGGTAGGTTCCCAAAGGAGGCTGTGGTCCTGTGGAGAGCCCGCACTGGAGCAGGCCCCTGGCAGGGCCAATGGAGAGAGGAGCCCTTGGTGGTGCAAAGGACTTGTGACCCCACGGGGGACCCATAGAATCATAGAATCATAGAATCATAGGGGTTGGAAGGGACCTCGAAAGATCATCTAGTCCAACCCCCCCCACCAGAGCAGGGTCACCTAGAGTACATCACACAGGAAGGCGTCCAGGCGGGTTTTGAATGTCTCCAGAGAAGGAGACTCCACAGCCTCTCTGGGCAGCCTGTTCCAGTGCTCTGTCACTCTCACAGTAAAAAAAAATTTTCTGATATTCACCTTAAACCTCCTATGCTCCAATTTGTATCCATTACTCCTTGTCCTATCACTGGTCATCACTGAAAAAAGCTTAACTCCATCTTCTTGACACTCACCCTTTACGTATTTGTAAACATTGATGAGGTCACCCCTCAGTCTCCTTTTCTCCAAACTAAAGAGACCCAGCTCCCTCAGCCTTTCCTCATAAGGGAGATGTTCCACTCCCTTAATCATCTTAGTAGCTCTGCGCTGGACTCTTTCAAGCACTTCCCTGTCCTTCTTGAACTGAGGGGCCCAGAACTGGACACAATACTCCAGATGCGGCCTCACCAATGCAGAATAGAGGGGGAGGAGGACCTCTCTTGACCTACTAACCACACCCTTTCTAATACACCCCAGGATGCCATTGGCCTTCTCAGCCACAAGGGCACATTGCTGGCTCATGGTAATCCTCCTGTCTACCAGGACCCCCAGATCCCTTTCACCTACACTGCTCTCCAGCAGGTCAGCCCCCAACCTGTACTGGTGCATGACATTTTTCTTCCCCAAATGCAAAACTCTACACTTGCCCTTGTTAAACTTCATCAGGTTTTTCCCCGCCCAAGTCTCCAGCCTGTCTAAGTCTCTCTGAATGGCAGCACAGCCTTCTGGTGTGTCAGCCGCTCCTGCCAGTTTAGTGTCATCAGCAAACTTGCTGAGGGTACATTCTATACCCTCATCCAGGTCGTTGATGAAGATGTTGAACAACACCGGTCCCAGTACCGACCCGTGAGGGACTCCACTAGTCACAGGCCTCCAACTAGATTTTGCCCCATTGACTACAACTCTCTGACTTCTTCCTTTCAACCAGTTCTTGATCCACCATGCTGGAGCAGTCTGTTCCTGAAGGACTGCATCCTGTGGAAAGGACGAGCAGTCTGTCCATGAAGGACTGCACCCTGTGGAAGGGACCCACGCTGGAGCAGTTTGTGAAAAACTGCAGCCCATGGGAAGGACTCTTGTTGGAGAAGTTCATAGAGGACCATGTCCCATGGGAGGGATCCCATGCTGGAGCAGTGGAAGAGTGTTAGAGTTTTAGTGGAAGAGACAATATCTGATGAACTGACTGCAGCCCCTATTCCCCATCCCCCCTGTGCTGCTGACAGGGAGGAGGTAAAGAAATCATGAGAGAAGTTAAGCCCAGGAAAAAGGGAGGGGTGAAGGAAGACATTTTAAGATTTGGGATTATTTTCTTATTACCTGACTCTGATTTGATTGGCAATAAATTAAATTAATTTTTCCCAAGTTGAGTCTGCTTTGCCCATCATGGTAAATGGTGAGTGATCTCTCCCCATCCTTATCTCAACCAAGGAGCCTTTGATCCTATTTTCTCTCCCCTGTCGAGCTGAGAAGGGGAATGATAAAACATCTTTAGTGGGCAGCTGGTGCACAGCTAGGGTCAACCTGCCACAACTGTGATGAAGGAAAATGTTTCTCCAAAAGGCAAAATAGCAGCTCTCCACATCCAGGCTAGCTGTGGTGACGGACAACCCACAAGGAGTGGGAGCAGGGCAGGAGTGGGGCACAAGCAGCAGTAGAAGAGATCCCACATCTGAACAGAGCTGCCTTCCACTGAGGAGGAAGAAAGTACAGAGCTTGCAGAAGGACCTTTGTATAACAATTTGGGAGTTTCTACTGCAGTGCCATGTGAAGTCCTCTTCTGTATTTTCTTGACTAAATCATCCTCTGTTTGTGCTGTTTAATAGGGAGCAACTCAACATGTTGTGCTAGCTGGCAATAGGTGTGCTTAGTCTCTAGCATCCATGCCTGTAATTTTTTTCCCCTCCATCTTGTATGCAGGCAAGTCTCTAGGCATTCTGTCACCTCCTCTTGTCTTGTAAGTGACTTTTCTCTCATCTTCATTTCTGCTACAGAGAAGCTCCATGACAGGAGATCCTTGCCCCATTTACCATTACCCTTGCCAGCCTCTTTATTTTGTAAAAGGAATTAAAAGACACCATTATTTTTAAAAAGCCCTAGCTGGGTGAGATCAAGGAAACCTGCCCAAAACGTTGGTATATACCCTCTTGCAAAAGGCATTCAGGCAGCAGTGAAGCCCACTCTGCCTTAAAACTGCCAGAACTGTGGGTTTCCTCTTATTTCTGTGGAAACCTTTCACAGGAACCCAGGTAGTTTAAGCAGCAGGGAAGGTGATTGGAAGTGACTTTCCGTCACTCGCACATTAATGTAGCAGTAAGACAAATGTAAAGTCTTGACATGCCAAACGTTTTTGCCTGCTGGTGCTAAGCTGGCTGCTCTTCAACAGGGCTTGACCTGTGCAGGGATGCCTGCTATGCTGCATTTCTGCCCCTGAGTCTTTGCCCTCTCCCTAGTTAGTTGTCCAGTTCCCCTTAACCAAGTCTTTAAAATTCAGCATTTCAGTAAGACCCATGGTCCCACCTGGAGCGTATTTATATCACCAAACACAAATAATTTCAAATAGGTGGGCTGACTCCAGGCAAAGCCAGGAATAACATTAAATGGACTCCAAAATACCGGTATTGATCTGTAGGGAAGGAAAGCTGCTTTCCCTGGGCTGCTCAAGAACAGGGCAAGACTGACATGCTGTCCAGACAAGGATGATTTCTGTTCCTCATTCATGCCCCCCATGAATGACAGGATGGATGTAATTCTGGTCAAGCCTTACATGGCTCACAGCATGCGCAGGAGACTCCTCACTACACTCAGTGTCCTTCCTTGGAAAGCAGGCCTTATGCTGTGATTTATTTTTTTTTTATCAGACTAAAGAGGATATATTTTATCATAATGATTTCAAATGCAATGTGTACAGGCCAACACAAATAGGGTATTACAAGTTGAAGAACTGTACCTCAGGCACCATTTTATTAGAACTAGTGTTTACATCAAACAATACATCCAAAGTACTTCATATTAAGCTTGGACAAATCATTTGCCTGAGGATTAGGGTGTTGTGCCATGGAAATGTAATCCTTCTGTTGATTTTTTTTTTTTTAACTGCCAAACCAAACATGGTAAAATCAGTAACTTTTAAAAAAACAGAGGGGTGAAAACCTTGTTCTCAATTTGACGTTAAATAAAACAAAGGAAAAATTACAAAGATGGGTTTGCAGACAAGTGTCTGAACAGCTGGTCAGATTTTCCCCTGTGTAGATCAGCAAAACTCTGCAGAGAAACAAAAAAAAAAAAATCGTAACAGTTGGTTTAATTGTTGCACCATTATGGGTGAGGAAGGAAGAGAGGGCTGGTCTGGCAGCTCCCCTTAATGTGCAGGTGACCCTGGCATGTGGGTACTTGTGCTGAGTGGAAAATTTGGGGAGCAGAGCCAGGGGCAGGAGCAGCCAGGGCAGACTGTGTCCCAGAAGGCAATGTCCCATGCTCTGGCATGGCCCAAGCAGCGTGTCCTTCCCAAAAGAAGGGAAGGCTGGCACAAGGGAGAGCCTCACTCTTCAGGGGAAGGGGGACCTCTCCCAGAAATGAAGGAGCAGTGTTGAGATATGCTCACAGATACCTAACACTGGCTGAGCAGAGTGGCTCGTGGCAGGAGCCCAGCCAAAATTTGTGATTTTAAACAAACTGGAATCCAAGCTCATCCCTGCTGGCTTTAAAAAAATCAAGATGTGGCCCACAAAGAGCCCTCTTCCTTTCCACTACCTAGAAAAGCACATTTATCCCCATGTCTTAGACATCCATGGCATTTGCTTTTACATGCGTGCACTGCTTGGGCCCCTTTTAACAAAAGGCCCCCCCAGAGGATGAGTCCTAAGACACACAGGATGGGAGCTGCTATTGTGCACTGAAAGGCAAAGTTTGACATCAAGATGATCACAATGCACCTTCCTTCTCCTGAAAGGGATTTAAGCTCGAGTCAGAGGCAATGGGGCTGTTACAGAGACACAGTCCTGAACCAAAACCCACAGTAATGCCATGGAGACTGTTCTCGACAGAAACCCCACAGAGTCAAGAAGGATACGTTTCCTTCCCAGATAAGAAAATACAGAGCACGGTTCAGATATAAATGTCTAGTTGTATTGAGAGCGAGGACTGGATCCTGGCTCCTATGCAGGCAAAGAGAAAACTTCTCTGGACTTCTGCAGAACCAGCAGAAACCTGAGTGGTTTCTCTCACCTCTAGCAATGTGGTGGTGCTCAGAGACTCATGTGCACCTCAGGCACCTCTCCCCTGCCATCTCTCCCTCCCCTCCTTCCAGAGCCAAGTCTCACCTCACTTGTGAGTGCCCTCCATCCATTTCCATACTCTTTGCCTGGCTGGGCATCCCCAGACCTTGTTGCCAAGCTGTCAGCTGACTGAAACTTCAAGAATCAAGAGGGAGGAGTAAGGGTGGCAGCAATTCTCTGTCCTCACATCTACTACTCCTTTGCCAAGCAGGTTCAGGCTATTAAATCCCCAGTTTCTCTAGAGAATCAAGAAGGTGGAATAGATGCAATGTCAGAAATCAACATGAAACACAAAGACTTGCACTCTTGCATCATTGGGAAGAAAACCAAGGATTATATCTAAGACACTAACTACTAATTTGCTAACATGCTCCAAGACGTGTGCACATACATGTCTTATTGCTTATTTAATCATCGTTTTTTAAAAAATATTAATTTCTGTCCTTCTACCAGCTGTGAGTTACAGGCATTGCTAACTAAATTCAGCAACAGCTCTTCACCTGCTGAAATTTCTGGCTGCTGAGACACGTTGCAGGCCTGTGAGGGCTCAGCAGCTGAAGCTGGGTGTGAAAGCCACAGAGGTGTATCACACCCTGCAATCCACCTGCCCTCTCACCAGCCTCCAGAGCAGCTCATGCCTTGCTGTAGGGGGGCTGAACACTCAAACTTGTATTTGCTGCAGAGTGCCCACTACCTTGTACCACATTCCCATACTTAAGTCTAGGACTTCTGGACTCACCAGAATTTGTGTAGGGGCACAAAGCCACCAGGTTCGTTGAAAATCCAAAAAGTTCTGCTCAAGCAACACTCCCAGGGGGCATCTAGATGCCCCAGCATTTGAAAGTCTTGTGGCTGGTATCATGCTTGCAGGGTCTCCATCCATGCATCCGGTTCGAGGGGGATCCACAAGATGCAGAGTAGATGCTTCCCAGTCCCTGCTCATAAACAAAAAATCATGTATGAATATCAGGGCATAACAGAACAGTTTTCTTGCCAACAACATAGTTTCAAAAATAAATCTCAGGCTCAAAATTCTGTTCTCAGACTACAAGCACTTTTGTGTCAAGTCAGAGCTGCTGTGCACAGCTCAGTATTTTGTTAAACCAAGCCACGTACTGAGAGTGTCTTGATATTTCCCCTCCTTATGGGCCCATTCCAGAAAGCCATGGCTCCCAAAGTAGCAGAGGAGAAGGGGAGCGTTGACTCGTTGAAGCAGGGCTCGTACTAATTGCATCTCCCGGTAGGTCCCATCCTGTCTGCAATCTCTGCATAGTACCTCTGAACAAGGCACTACTTTAAAAGCCCCGCTTTGCCAAGGCTCCAAGTAGCACTGGTGGTTGCTGCTAACTTGGCTTCAAGCAGAAATTTCCCAGAGATGACATATGGTGAGCAGGTTAAAAAAAAAGAAAAAAAAAAAGACAACAAAACCAAACAACAAATCAACACAAAAACAGGAGGTAGAACCTGAAAAATTAGGAAATTATAAGCAAAGAGGGAACACAGGCAGGAATATTGCACACAAAGAACATAAACATATGGAATAAATCAGGGGAGTAAGCAATGGAAGTAAAGCATGTAAATGAGTTCCACAGACACCTAGGTTTGGCTGGAGAAGGAGGGGTGGGGGAGGAGGATGGAAAAGCAGAAAGGTGGAATTAAAAGGGCCTTTTTGTGTTCCTGTGGCCTTTTCTGGTGGTTCTTATACTCTCTGTATGCTTAGTTACTGCTGAGAACCCAGATCAATAAGTATATTATATTTGTAGGTACTACATATATAAGCATACTTAGACACACAATTTCTCTTGCTTTATATCAAATGCCCAACCCACCTTCAAAGAAGAGTATTAGTCTCTATCACAATTTAAAATAAGTGTCTTAGTTTCCCTGAAACCATGAACTCTCAATTTTACTGTCCTTGTAAGAGGAGAGGCGATAATGTTGAGATAGCCAAAAAAAGGGAAAGCAGAAGAGAAAGAAATTCACTAAAGCATGTTCTGAATTGAAAGAGCAAAATACAGCATAACTATTCCTGGGAGAGCAGAAACAGATTTTCTAATATTAAAAATAGCTTGGTCACAAGCTGAAGCTGCCAGAGGTAATCTTATAGTACTGGTTTTACTGGCACTTTGATGTCTTACCCAGAATTTAACACTCTATTATTCACTAAGAGGTTTCTTCCCACCATGGGACATACAGATGTTGCTGCTATTAGCACAAACAGGAGAACCATATAAATGCAGAGGAGAATAGCCCCTTGTGCACATATACTTCTTCCAATAATGCTACAAAGTTAACTTTTGGGTTTGTTTTTTCCCCTTGAGCCCCACCGGGTTCACTTGTCATGATGTGGTTGTAGCTGAAGATGAGTTTGGCTCCTGGGCCTGAGCTCCTGCACCAGGACCAAGGGGACATCACCCCATCGTCAGAGCAGAGCAGAGGTGAGACAGGGCTGCCCACTGCAGCGGAGGAGACAATAAATACAGGCGGCCCATCTCCTGGGTTGTGCAGGCATTTGAATTTATCCCGGTGCTAATAAAGCATTTACTTGTCACCCAGGCAGCAGACAGAGCTGGGGAACTGTGGTGATGGCTGCTGCAGACAGAAAGAGCTGGCCCCAGCTGTGCAAAGCGAAGGTTTCACATGCTCTGCAAAGACTTTGGTTTGAAGGATATAGAGAGGTAGGAGATCATTACAGATGGCCTAATCCACAGCTCGCATGAGGGGGCCAAGGCTGCCAAACGCTGTGCCAGCCCAAGCAGTTCCCTGTCCTTCCTGAACTGAGGAGCCCAAAACTGGACACAGTATTCCAGATGTGGCCTCACCAAGGCAGAATAGAGGGGGAGGAGAACCTCTTCTGACCTACTAACCACACTCTTTCTAATACACCCCAGGATGCCATTGGCCTTCTTGGCCACAAGGGCATATTGCTGGCTCATGGTCATCCTCCTGTCCATCAGGAGCCCCAGGTCCCTTTCACCTACCATGCTGTCCAACAGGTCAGTCTCCAACCTGTACTGGTACATGGGGTTGTTCGTTCCCAGAAACAAGAGTCTGCACTTGCCCTTGTACTTCATTAAATTTCTCCCCGCCCAAGTCTCCAGCCTGTCCAGGTCTCACTGAATGGCAGCACAGCCTTCTGGTGTGTCAGCCACTCCTGCTAGTTTAGTGTCATCAGCAAACTTGCTGAGGGCACACTCTGTTCCCTCATCCAGGTCGTTGATGAAAATATTGAATAGTACCAGTCCCAGTACCGACCCCTGAGGGACTCCACTAGTCACAGACCTCCAACTAGATTCTGTCCCATTAATCACAACTCTCTGACTTCTTCCTTTCAACCAGTTCTTGATCCACCTCACTACCTGACCATCAAGAGCACACTTCCTCAGTTTAGCTACGAGGATGCTGTGGGAGAGAGTGTCAAATGCTTTACTGCAATCAAGATAAACCACATCCACTGCACTATTATCATCTATCCACCTAGTTACTTCCTCATAGAAGGCTATAATGTTGGTCAAACATGACTTCCCCTTGGTAAAACCATGTTGACTGCTCTTGATGACCCCCGTGTCCTTGATATGCCTAGAGACAGTGCCAAGGACAAGTTGTTCCATCACCTTTCCAGGGATGGAGGTGAGGCTGGCTGATCTATAGTTACCTGGGTCCTCCTTCTTGCCCTTCTTGTAGACTGGAGTGACATTTGCTATCCTCCAGTCCTCAGGCACCCCTCCTGTTGCCCACGACTTACCAAAGATGATGGAGAGTGGCCTAGCAATGACCTCCGCCAGCTCCCTCAGCACACGCAGGTGCATCCCATCTTCACCCATTGATTTATGGATGTCCAGACTGCTTAACTGATCCCTAACCCAATCCTCATCTACCAAGGCCTCATCTACCATCCTCCTTTACCCTGACTTCTTCTGGGGATTTAGGGATCTGAGGCTCCTGGGGAGAGTCTGCAGCAGTAAAGACAGAGGCAAAGAAGGCATCAGCACCTCTGACTTCTTTATAACCTCTGTCACCAGGGCACCCACCTCATTCAGCAGTAGACCTGTATTGCCTCTAGTGTTAGTTCTATCTGCAATGTATTTGAAGAAGCCCTTTCTATTGTCTTTGACCTCACTGGCAAGGTTTGGTTCCAAGGAGGCCTTAGCTTTCCTAATTGCCTCCCTACATCCACTGACAACAGTCCTATATTCCTCCCAAGTGGCCAGCCCCTCCTTCCATGATCTATAGATTCTCTTTTTCCACTTGAGTTTGCCCAGCAGTTCCTTGTTTAACCATGTGGGTCTCCTGGCTCCTTTTCTTGATTTCTTACCCATTAGGATGCTCAGAACCTGAGATTGGAAGAAGTGGTCCTTGAATGTTGACCAACTATCTTAAGCCCCTTTACCATCTAGTGCCCTGTCCCATGGGATTTCCCCTAACAATTGCTTGAAGAAGCTAAAGTTAGCCCTGCTGAAGTCCAGGGTTCTGGTCCTGCTAGGTATTATGTTCCTCCCACACAGGATCCTGCACTCCACCATCTTGTGATCACTGCAACCAAGGCTGCCATTGACCATCACTGCTTCAACCAGACCCTCCTTGTTGGTGAGTACAAGATCCAGCAGTGGCCGTCTCCTAGTTGGTTTGCCAGCATTTGCATCAAGAAGTTATCATTGATGCATTGGAGGAACCTCCTAGACTGTGAATGGCTGCATTCCAGCAAATATCTGGGTAGTTAAAATCCCTCATGAGGACCAAGGCCTGTAGTTGTCAGGCTGCTTTCAGCTGCCTGTAGAAAGCCTCATCAACTCCCTCATCCTGATCAGGAGGTCTGTAATAGACCCCCACACCTGTATCACCCATGCCAGCCTGCCCCTTAATTCGTACCCACAGACTTTCCACTTGCTCCTCATTGGCCCCTGGACAGAACTCAGTACATTCTAGTTGCTGTCTCACATAAAGAGCCACTCCACCACCTCGCTTTGCTAACCTGTCTTTCCTAAAAAGGACATAGCCATCCATGACCACATTCCAGTCATGTGAGCTGTCCCACCATGTCTTTGTAATTGCCACCAGTTATTCTAACTTTCTTTTGCTACTAGGTTAATTTGGTCTAAAACACGGGAGATTTTACAATCCCATTTGGATTGCATCTTTAAAAAGAAAACGGTGCAAAAGAAATACCCACCACAGCCACCACCATTTAGGTACTGCAAATTCACCCACTAAGCAGGAATTAAAGTTGAATGAGAAAACTCTTACTCTCACCTTTTACATTTGCAATAACATTATATTTAAGTTCTGTGTGCCTGGAGCACTATAGTGTACTTCCTGATATCAGCAATACAAGAACACAAGACAGGTACCTTAGTGGGATTTAGTTCAAGCAGATTTGTTTTAATTATTCTGTCCACAGACGCAGGCCAAATCCTTCTTTGTACCCAGTAATCTAAAAAAAAAAAAGAAAATAGAGTAGAATAGAATAGATATACGAATTACAAAATGCTTGTAGTTTTCTTCCCAAAAATTCACGCCCTGGTGCAAACTCTTTCATATCTTCCTTTTATTCTGTATCTCTCCCATTCATATTTCCCCCAGTGAACTGGAAATCCTATACCGCTCTACAGGGGGAACAGAGAAAATAGGCTTACATCAGAGTTTGAAAAGCAAGAGGCTTGCATTTCTTCCCAGCCCTGTGTGAGATGAGATGTTTGGCCTTGAACAACAACTTTAACAGCTCTGTGCTTTGATTCCCCTCTCACTAAAGGACTAACATCAGCACTGTCCTACAAGCCTGAGACAGAGGTGTCATGAGCTGTAAATGCACAGGTCTCATCTGGCTTTTATTCCTGCTGGAACTGCTCTACTCACGAGCCAAACAGGAGAAGCCCCTGCTTCCTCTGTTCAAGGCTGCTCCTTGCCCCAGATCCCACATGGCCTGATCCCAAGGCATTTTCCTGCTAACAAGATCTGCCCAAATAGAGGCTAATTTAGAGGCAAGTGATCTGAATGCGCCATACCTTTCCCAGGGAAATTGCTTCTGTCTCTGTAAGCCCCAGCAACAGCGAAGTTTATCAGCTCTCCTGTCTAAGGGGTGTTGCTGCAATGGGAGGAGGAGGAGTAGCATGCTCAGCTGTGGTTGGGATTAATCAGGTATCTCAGTGGACACTTAACCAACTAAAACCTCTGGCCAATCACTAAAAAAAATGCCTAGCTAGGGGATCTTTTTTTTTTTAGGAGAGGATAAGATATGTGTGCCTTCTGCTGCCTCACAAGTAAATTATCATGGAAAACTCCATCCTTCTTTCCCTGTCTTCATTTAATACAATATCCTGGGTTTAACAGTGAGTAAAATTAAGACCAATCTTAACAGGAGTCTTGTTGAAAAACTGATTGACTCAAACACCAAGTAACAATGGAAAGTTAAATTACTTTTTTAGAAAAAAAGCCTGCCTCCTACTTCGGTAGCCACTTCATGATGATTGGCAGCAAAGTCACTTCTGGATTTCATTATCTGTTACTAAGACACCTCTGTATCTCCAGATGTAAATACTGTTGCAGAAGGTACACCTAGATGCAATGACAACTCTACTTTTACAGTCAAGGAACCTGTGAAAATCACTACATTCAGAGCCTGCCAATCCCCTAGCCCCAAGACTTCAAAAGTCCTAGGGCTAGAATATAAGCCTAGGCCAACATGGAGAGATACAGATAGACAAATTTATAAGAGGACAGATACTTGTATCATCCACTCCACAATCAGTTTTAGGTAAAAGCAAAAACTACCGAAGTCCTCTGGTAGCAAAACCAGCCTGACATCAGTGGGGCTGCCTGGCTAATTTCCTGGGAGACACCTTGGACAGGAAACAGGAGAATTACACACCCTGACCACCTTATCCTCCACCAGATACAGCCTCAGGTGCTGGGGTGTTGGTAATACCGCCCTGCATCCCAGCACCACAGAGGCTCCTGGGTGCATGGCCCCAGAAGCAATTTTCCCTTTCCAAACAGGGCTGTGAGGGACATGTAAACACTGCAAGCCACTGCTCTCCCCTGACTTGCAGAGCCTTTCCCTGCCTAACTGGCTGACTCACTCAGAACAAAATTTGGAGAAGAAGGACCGATCATGCCCTCACTTGCCTGGGAGGCATTGCTGAACCATCATCAGAAATGGCCTGATTGCTATGAACAAGGGGAAGCACATTTTGAAGAGGTCTAGGCAGGGATGCCAAGATGTATCACGCTGCTCAGCTGTGTTCAGAGTCCTTTTGTGGAAGTTCACAGAAGGCACTTAGGGACAGGACGAAGGGCAGCAGCTGAGGAGCCACAGGTCTGTCCATCATTCAGAGGACCCCACAGAAAAGGCCACCGAGATGCATTCTGCCAGCAAAATCCACATCAAATACCAGAGACTGGGTCTGGAGGAGGCCGTTGAGTTTAGGGACAAACAACCTCTTTGAGGAGCAGCCAGAGAAATGTGACACAGCCACAGAAGAAATGCAGCAGTAGAAGCATGCAACCGTTCTTAGCCTGGACACTGCCAGGGAGACAGCAAGGAGGGAATCTGAAGTGACAGCACTGATTTTTTACTCAACAGGGGGAATCCAGGACACGGGCACATGTGACTTCTCCATCACTTTGGGTTCAAACCTTGGTGTTATTTATAAGCAGGGTTGTGGGGTTTGCTTCTTTTCCTTGTGAATTTTTCCTCTCATGAATTTTTTTTGGTAAAACCAGAAGAAAAACAATCTGTTGGTAAGGGTGTGAAGGATAATATGATGCCTTGACAACTCATCCTCTTTATCCAGATGTCCAAATGCTGAGGCCTGGGAGTAGCTTTCCTAAAGTGAAGTTTTCCCCAAATTCAGCTGGTGCAGGCTGTCCCATGTATCATCATCTGCAGCATTCATTATTAGATGTTCCCCTTACAAGTGTAAGCTTGAACAGCATAGACTCAAGGTACCACTTTTTGTCTTTATTTTCTATCATCTCCTTAGAAACAGGCCAGTGAGTATTTTTGGTGAAATTTTCACCTGCTTCCAAGTCAGTTAGGCTGATTTTCAGATAAGAACACAGACACACAGGGATCAGATGTTTAAAGCCCTGAAGTACCTGAAAGTGCAGAGAGACACCTAGCTGCTTCCCATTGCTCTCAGTGCAGAAGAACTGGGCACACATCAGCAAATTCAATCCCAGTACCTCTATACTGAAAAACTGTGAAGAATAAACTGTAGCTTACAGAAGGGACACAGTGCTTTTTGCTTCTCTGAAGTGTCAACAGCTTGCAAGTCACGTTTTGCAACTTAACCCACACCAGACATCCACATGTGCTGGGGACAATCTTACTACAGGAGCCTGTGCTAATCATTTAATATCTATTATATTCCTCAAACAGGCAACAGAAAAACGGCACTCATGCCAGGAGTGTTCATCCTAAGAAAAGTGAAATGTTGACAAGTTTTGGCCCTAACTATGTCCTCATTTATTCTTACAGTTTAACTAGTAATCCTGTATAATGATGGTTGAGAAACTTTGCACTTCCCAGTGAATAATGTGTAAATGAAGATTCACACAAGGGCAAACTTTTAACAAAAAAAAATTTAAAATAAAATATAAAAAGACCCACACCAAAAGCAGTAAAATGCTTCAAAAATTATACTGGCAGCAGAACTGCAAGCAGCATGGCAATTAGACACAACGTTAATCAGATATGAGCAAAATTAACCAGAAGATTATTTTATTAGCCTGGGAAAGATGGTCAAGCTCCTTACAACTCTCATTTACCATTTCTTTTAAGGTGATGATGATGATAATTGTATTATTAGATTCAAATTCCTTCTGTTATTTTTATCTCTAGAGTCCAACTGGCTTTACAATAGGGAAGTTAAGTCACCCTCTCAAGAAATTAATTGTATACAAAGCTGCTGCTGCACTGAATCACTTTTCTTTTCAAATCCATCTGTCTGTTGCCATTTTTAATCTACTCACGTTAATGAGAGCTGCACCCACCCAACACCATACTGTGCCTTACACAAAGGGGACTAAGGAAGCACACCTCAGCTTCTCCAAAATCAGTGTTCTAGGTTGGGAGCTTCACTTACAGCCTGTCTTCAGAAGGCAGGCAGGGCACTACGGGCACTCTCCTAGCTTCTTGCTCAGCTCCTAAATCACCTGGGCACCCTACCGCAAAGAAAGACATGATGGTGTTGGGACAGCCTTGCAGCACACGGGATGCTTGAAGCCCTGTCTGAAGTAAGGCTTCTCCCCTGACCTGACAGCTATCTTCGATCATCATGGTGCAGGAGCCCACATGCCCTGGAGGGATCCAGAGCAGCCTTCATTACAGAGAGTGTGTGGGGAGCAACCCTGAAACACCAAATATTGGGGTTCAGCTCCCCGAGCTGCATTAGACAAAGAGCACTGCAGGATTAAGTAGTGCAAACCTACACCTGCAAGCAGGAAAAGGAGCTACAGCATGCCTCCCTCTCCACTCCTGCCAGAGCTCCCTGCAAAGGGCAGTGGGATTGCTCTGCAGGTGTTCACTCAAAACAGCACATAAATGTTTCAAACGCCACTGCATAGGTGTCAGTCCAAAGCCATAAAGAAAACAGAAGGTGGAGAGCCCCAGCTCAAGCCCTCAAATATCAGATATCCTTCTTCCCCCTATAGTGTTTTACAGGCTGAGGAGTATGTTAGCTGAAACCTCCATTAGACAGCTTTTCCTTAAAAACTCAGCATAAAACCAGCCTCAGAAGTGGTAGTGATGTTGCCTGGAGAAGACCCCTTAGATTTACAAGCAGTAATTAATACTTAACCTTTCCCTCCAGTGAGGCAGCTGTGCTGGTAGGGCTGGTAGGAGTCACCGTGTTGATAAATGATAATTGCACAACACATCCAGCCTGGAGCTGAGCACCCTACAATTATGGGGGAAGGTTTCCTGGGCCTCTTACAAAGGCCCTTAGGTTAGGAAGGTCTCAACAGGCAAGCTGGAAAGACCCTTCTTTCCCCTGCAACACAGACTCTAAGGCCAGGGTGGCTCAAGCAGATGAAACCTCTGAGGACAAGGCACAGACAGTACCTAGGAAAGAAGGATGCATCAGGCCTCCCCATGTCCTGCTGGTAGCAAGAGTGGGGTGTGCTCCTTGCTATTTCTTTATACACTGAAGCATTAACTTAATACATTGAGGCACTCTGAGCTCATCCATCAAACCAATGGAGGGGGACTAAATGGGCCATGGAGCTCAGGTGCGCCTTGCTGCCTGCGATTGCCATAACATGAGAGAAGCACTGCTCACTTCTCTCTGACTTCCCTTTTGATTATGTCCCTTTTCTGGGTGGGATTACCATCCATAGATCTCCTCAAGTGCTTTGGCTGAAGGAACCCCATCCCGTCACTTGCCACAATGGGGGACTGAAATACTTTGGGTGAAGCCTGAGATACCTGCAAGCACCAAGAAAGTCTTCTGCACAGATGGAAAAGGGTCTATGCAGAGCAGCAATGCTGGTGACTCTTCATAGAAGACCTGTCTTACTGGCAGCTGGTGAAGTCTGGCTCCTCTGGAAATAAACCAAACAAGCATTAGAAGAGTATATCTTCCATATGAGCCAAGGAAAAGACAGTTTTGACTACCGTTCAGCATCAGTAATACCAACCAAACACCAATGCCAGCAAAGCAGCATTATGGTTATTTTAAGGGGCCAAATCACGAAGTCTTGAAGTCACTGATGAGTCACAGCTGTGAGGACTTCATCTGACCTCTCTCATACTGCAGGCTGTCATCTTTTACCATACTACCTCTATACTGAGCCCAGTCATTTGGACTAGACTTTGTCACATCTCCTCTGCAGGCATCCACTTCTCTGCCAAGATACATCGAGGGAGGAATGGACCCACTGCTGCCCTCAGTAGCTTATTCAAGCGGTTAATCACCTGCTTGTGCCTTATCTCGAATTTAAATTTGTCTGGCTCCAGCTTCTGGCCCCCAGTTTTATAGAAGGTCCCTTCTGGGTCAGGTATTTTCTCCCCGGGGAGGTATTGTCACGCAGGGCACTTGTTGCTCACTGCAGTCTTCCCCTCGCAGCCGGGCAGCATTAGCCCCAAAGGCAAAAGCCGAGTCACAACTTGACACTAAGTAAACAACCCGGCTCCATCTTAATGGAAAGACTGCCCAAGTGGCCTCCTAGAAAAAAAGAAAAGGAAAAAAAAAAAAAGGAAAAAAAAAAAAAAAAGGCTCGTGGGGCTCTGCCATATTTGCTTTAGTCCCCTTTTGGAAGGGGAAAGGAGAGGAAAAGAGCCACTCAGCCCCCTTTTCCCAGCCCTTCCAGCCTTGGCTGGGCATATGCCTGTCCCACCCTTGCCACTGTGCCGGCTTTGGGCTCCCCTGAAGCTGAAGAGCAAATAAAACCTCTCAGCTCTGGCCTCTAAGCTGATAATTGCAGCCCCTTCACTGGCACAAGGCAGCTCTCATGCCATTTTGACCCAAACTATGTCTTCTTTCTGTATTTTTTTTAATTAGACTCAAGAATGCAGAAAAACCAGCGTGAGATCCTTTCATTCCCCTTTGTTTAATATCTGTTATTATGACATTAAGTGTGGGGTTTTGTTGTGGTGGGGAGTTCAAAATCCCCCTCGGTTCTGCTGCTGTAGCCATGGGTTCGTGTACATTAAAGTGGTCATTTTCGGATTAGCTCCTGCTTTCCTTTTGAAGCGTTTGAAACGCTGAGCCAGTTAGTTGGAGAAGGCATTTTACCTCTTTTGTTGCCCTTCCTCGCAACCAGCGGCAGGGAGAGGAGGAAAAGCCCCCTGGCTCTCTTAAATCAGAAAGGAATTTCCAAAGGGTTTTAAGCCTTAGTTGCCATTTCTGTCTGGGGTTGCCTGACAAAAAGTAGGGCGGGTTTGTTTTCAAAGGAGCAGGCAATGAGGAGCCTCATATTTTCTGCTGTTGTCACCGTGTCGCTAGTGCGCCCATTCCCTGGGAAATTCGGGAGTCCCGAGCAGAACCGGGGCTGAGCAGCGACACAGCTCCAAACTTTTCTCTGGGATACGCATGTTTTAGTGGTGGGAATCAGCATTTTGGGGGCAGATTAATTTTTTCCTCTCTTGTCTTTTTTTAAAATTTATTTTATTTTCCCTCTTTTTGTATTTTTTATTTTTGGCCGTTAACGGGAACAAACTCTAGATTTGATGTATGCTTCACGTTACACCCAACAGCCCTGTGATTTCTCTCCATCTACATAAGACCTACACTCGGTCGGTTATTTCTGCGGGATGTCTGCTATTTTCTTCTGAGAAGAGAGCATTTTCCAGCCTTGAGCCTTTCCCACCTTAACCATTCATATCATTACAACTACTCCTAAGGGCTCTCGATTAAAATAAAATTGAATCAATCGGGGGAAAAAAATAGGGGAGGGAAATGGTTAATTAGAAAAGGAAAAAAAAAAAAAAACCCCACACACGCACAACTTTTCTGTCACCCTAGAGATCAACCCAAATATTCGTGCGAAAGTCGGGCAAGCCGGGGGAAGGGGGCGGGGGGTGGAAGGTCGGGAGAGAGGGGGTGTTTATGTCAACACCGTTCAGTGATGGAATAATGCGCCCCAACGTGAAGTCACAGCCGCGGGGCATGTGAAGTCACGACTTCTCCAGGTGACAGGTGCTGCAGCAATTCAGATGTGAGGGAGCCGCTCCCGCTCCCCTCCCGCCCCCGCCACAGGCATCAGTAACCGGGGAGCTGGGGGGAGATGCTGCCGGGCCGCCCCTGCAAACGCGGCTCCTCTGCTCTACATATAAATAGGGAAGCAGGGATCATAAAATATTCCTGACCCACCAGAATTTTCTAATTTTTTTTAGGTTGGGAAACCTGCTTCCTTCTCTTTCTTTTTTTTTCTTTTTTTTTTTTCTTTTTTTTTTTCGTTCCTCTTTTTCAGGCACTAATACGTGCCTAATCAGCGAGATATGTTTTAATTTAAAAGCCAATAGACTGCAGCTGAACTATGCTACAGAAATCCGATGTAAGGATAATTTGGAGTATTCAAAACCGCTGAGTCAGCGGCGGAGCCCATCTCCATGGCTGGAATATTGTTTCTAACTCCCGCTGCTGTTTCGCTTACTGTTGTACCGATTGTATCGTGTAATTACTGTTTGTTTTCCAAAAATGTAATTACTTTTTTTCCCCCCTTTGTTTCCTTTGCAACATTAAATCTGCCAAATGCCTGACAGCAGCTCCAGAAAAGAAAAAGGAGGAGGGGAAATAAAAATTATATTAAAAAAATAGATATATATCGAAATCCTAACGAAAGAGGAGGAGGTCGCTTTCTCTTTAGCCTAAGATTTTCTCTCTCAGGCATCTTCTTGCATCGACGATTTAATAAATATAGCGGCACGTGTAGAACAAAACCTTTGGAAACGCCCAGCCGGCTTTAGGAAAGGCAGCGGCTCCCGGACAGCCCCACGCCTGTGTCGGGTGGGTGGGTTTATTATCCCCTCGCTGAGGGCAGGGGAGCAGTGGCTCCGCACAGAGCGATCTGCAAGGGGGTTAAGAGAAACAATAACAATAATAACGATAATAACACTAAAGCTGTTAGGCTCTTGCCAGCCTGGCGCTGGGGCCAGGCTGCACGGCGGGACAGGGTGGCCTGGGGTGGGGGGCTGTCTGGGGGAGTCCATGTGCGCCCGCCTCCCCTCGCCGCGGGAAGATGGAGGGGGCAGGGGGGTTGCGGAGCCGCTGCCCGCAGGCGGCCGCAGTCCCCAGGCGGGAGGCGGCGGGGATGGGCGGGGATGCAGCCCCGCCGCCAGGAAAGCGGGTCCCCGCCCCGGCACCGGCCGCTCGCCGGCAAGTTTGGCTCCCGAGCAGCGGGAGGATAGAGGATGCTGACCGACAACCGGAACGTCCCTTTCCTGCTCTTCTTGGGGCAACATGAAAGGATCAGCCCAGGGTGGGCGGGCGAGGGGGCAGCCTGGGCGCAGAGTGGGAAGGGGCTGGCTGACCGAAATGCAGGGCGGCTCTCACAACGCCGGAGATGTCCTGGTGAGAGTCGGAGGAGTAAAATAAATGCCCGGACTGGTGTTTAGCATTGCGCCACGAGGTTACTCGCCTTTCCCTTTTCCTTCATGTATGATACGGGGAGAGTGAACCCGTGTCAGATCAGCTCTCTCTGTAAATTATACCTGGTTTAGTCAAAGCGGCGAGGAAGGGTCAAATCCGCCCCCCCCGCCAGCAAACCTCCCCTTGGCTTCCACGGCGACTTCTCCTGAGCAAGGGCTGGGAAAGCACCGGGGCACTGGGCAACTGAAGGCACTCTTCTCCTCACCAGCGCCAGATACTGCTGCTGCGCTGGTTTTGAAAAGGGGATGACAAGGGTGGGAAATCTCGCCCTCGCCTGGCCTGGGTAGGAGGATCGGTCGCGGTAACTTCTGTCTTCAGGAGCGTGGGTCTGGGGAATCCTCAGCACGGAGAAACAGATAGTCCCTGAAACCGCAGATTTTATTTCTGGCAAACAATGCTCCCCCAGCCAGCGTTTGTGTGCGAGAAAAGTAATCGTGCTCCCTTGCTTAAATAAATCATTGATGGGTGAAATTACACATGCTCACTTAAAATGTAATGTGATTAAGAGATTATGGGATCGCAGTTAATATGTTGCCTCTCAGCTTCTGGACCCAATTCCTGACACCAGAAATCTATCAGCCACAACTGTCCCTCCGTCCGGGGAGGCTGCTTTTCCTGCCACCGGCAGTAGTGAGGGCAGGCCGGGGGGGGTGGGGGTGTCTCCCGCCTCTGCTCCACGCGGGGCCGGAAAACGTGAGAGGGAGCGTCAGGTTTGTGTTTAAATAAATAAATAAATAGTTCTTGCTGTTGTTCGGGGGAAAAAAAAAAAAAAAAAAAGTTAAATGGAAAGGCAGGAGACGGGGTGAGGAGAAAGCGAGGGGCTGGGGCTGCGCCCGCAAGCTGATTACCTCTCATCTGAAAGCTGCTCCATTTCCTCACACATCGGGTAAGTCCTTTATCAAGAGGTGGCACAAGCCCTGCCGGGGGCTATTGGTCGCCCCGAGGAAGGAGCCGGGATGGCAAGCGGGATCCTATCATCAGGCTGCATAATAACCCCGGGCTCGCCACAGCTGCGCTGTGACCCTTTGTGATGGAGCCGATAGCGCTCCCGTGAAATAATGTCCTCCTTTTGGGTGTGAAATCACCATGTTTATTAATTGAGCTAGACATGAGGGTTACCTTTTTCTTTCCAAGCCATGAAAATTTGTGATTCAGGGCAAATGGTTCCCCCTTCCCCCCCTCAAGTTGTGTTGCCAAAGGGTTGAGAGAGTAGGACCAGCTGGAGCTATTTTGGAGGGTCGAGCAGGACCGGGCTCCACGTTATGTTCAGAACAGACTAAAGTACAGACACCCCGCTCAGCCGCAAAAACAGCCCCCCACTCCGGGCAAGCACCACAGAGAAATGTCAAACGCACCCCAGAAGGATGGAGGCCGGGGTGAGGAGGGATGCGCAGCATTCCGGGGCGGGGTGCCGCGCAAACCCACGCATGCACTGCGGGGGGTAGGTCGTGCCGAAAGAGTACGAAGAGTACGGCTCTTCTCTCTCCCCACACGCCTTTTTTTTTTAATTTTTCCTTTTTTTTTTTTTTTCGTTGCAATTAGGGTTGTAACGAGCTTATTGCAGTACGTGTTTCTGGGCCAATAATACTTGTATTTAACCTAATTAAAACCGACCTTTTAAAAGATCTGAAATATAAACACGCCTTTTTTTTTTTTTTTTTTTTTTTTTTTTTTCGTCCCCCTCCTTTTCTACTCTGGTTTAGCAATTTAACGTTTGAGTCTCTAGGCTGGAACATGCAACCTTTTGCCAGTGCACGGAGAGAGGGAGGGAGGGAGGAAGGAAGGGGGGAAAGTAGCAAAAACCTGAGGATGAGGCAGAGGGACTGACTTTGCCCGAGCATCCACGACATGCTTCCAGGTAGGCAGCTACCCCCACCCTCCCCCGCCTCTTGGGACGAGATCCTCCCTTTTTCCTCTTCTTTCCCCGGTGGGCAGGCAGGGAGCACACTGGGAGCCCTCAGGAGTCGGGGTGGGCACCACTGCCCTACCGGAGGCCGGGACCCACGCGGGGACACCCACATCCCAGGGGGTGGGGTGTGGGGAAAGGGATGCGCTTCTCCCCGCGCGATTTTCAGCCGAGCGCTGCCTGCCGGGGGGCGGGCACAGCTGCGGGGGATTGACACCAGCCTCCCACCGCAGGTAGCGGCGCTCCCGCCTGCCGCTGCCCGGCTGAGCAAAGAGAGGCTGGGGCAAATACCCCTGAAATCAAGTCGGTGACGAGTGTGTGTGTGTGTCTCAATACCTTTCACACCCATCACACTGACACCGAACGAGACTATATCTCGTGAAAGCCCACCCTCGCAAAATTTTAGCCAGTTGTTGGGGTTTTTTCGATCAATGGAAAATTTAATATTTTTTTCCCCTAGGGCAAACCCGTATATGTTAATTTTTTTTAATTTATATATTTTTTGTTAAAATTACCCTGAGATTTATTTTTCCTCGCTGAATGACATTACAAAGAATTTTGTTAAAGAAAGCCAGACTAATTGCTGCCAGAAGAGTCTTTCCATAGAAAAGTCTGGTTTTCATAAGGCAGTTTCTGTGGGTGTTGCGGTTAAATCCAAACCTAGTTTTGTTTTTTTGACTGGGTTTTTTTGGTGATTGTTGTTGGGCTGTTTTTTTTTAAGGCGATTTTTCTCAGCAGCAGGAAAGACCCACGCTTTAGTTAAAAACTATTCAGGGACTCACGGGGCAAACATTGCTAGAAGAAAAACGCCGGCGCATTCCTGAGCCGTCTCATGCTTGCCGGGTGGCTCTCCCCTCTACCCTCAGCAGCTTCCCCCGTGTTCTCGCCCCTCGCCCCGACCGGTGTGTCCCGACAAAGCCCCTAACAGCTCCCCCGGCAGCTTTCCCCGGGTCGGGGCTCCGTGAGCTCCCCCGGAGCCTGAGGCAGGAAGGATGGAGAGGCGGCGGCGTGTGAAATGTGAGCATCCCGGCGCTGCCCCGACAGTCCGCACTCTTGGGAAAGCCTCGGTCCTCAACTGCGGCGACCCCAAAGAGCTGATGGGAGAGCAGAACCACCCCACCCCACCCCCCCCCCAAGCTGGAACCCTAGCAGCCTGCCCAGTTCTCCAGCAGCAGCAGCAGCAAGGCGGGCAGGTTAGCGGACAGCCCCTCGCCTTAGGGAGCGCAGCGGCCTTCCCGGGAAAGGTGGGCTCGGGGTTGGCGGTGAGGCCAGCTCAGGTTGGGGGCTGGCCCCCGTCAACCATCCTAGGCAGCTGCTCAAGAGGTGAGAAAGAGCAGAAAAGTCCTGCAAGGGATGTAAACATAGAGCCAATCTTTCTCATGTTTTTTTGGTTATTTGTTTTGGGTTTTTTTGGGGGGTGGGGCTTGGTGGTGTTTTGGGGTTTTTTGTTTGTTTGTTTTGGGTTTTTGTTTGTTTGTTTGGGGTTTTTTGTGGGTTGTGTTTTTTTTTTTCCCCGCCCTAATTTTAAATCTCCCTCGGTTAACCATACTGCAGTTTTCTCCTTTCACTCCTTCAGCTCGGGGCTCCTAGGAGGAATTTTTAACCCCCTTCGCAACCTCGCCGAAGGTGAAGGGTGGAAAAATACATAAATAAAAGACAGAGCCCTCCTTTGCCACGGAGCAGAGCTTGCCCCACGCTGCCCCTCCGAAAGTCCCGAGCCGACCGGGGAGCATCCCTGCCCCTCTCCCGCCCCCAGCGGCTCTATCCTGGTGTGAGGGTGTATATTCCTGCAACCGCCTCCCCTTCCTCCTGCCATGAGGGAGTTTTCCAGCCGTCAGTTCCCAGCCCTTGCTCTGTCACCAGCAGCACAAGTAGCGAGAGATGAAGGTTTCACAAGCACTCTCCCCAGTCGCTCTCCCTGCCCTCGCGTGAGCGGTTTGGCAGGCCGAGCTGGCTCCCAGAGCTGCCCATCTTCACCGCATCAGGGAATAGAGCTCAAACACCTGGCGGGACAGTTTTGTTGTGTTGTTTTTTTTTTTTCCTCCCAGCAACAACAACAATATACTCGAACGCCTTTGCAGGCAGAGCAAACTCAGCCCGGTGCGGCTCGGTAGCCCTTTTGTTCCCGGCTGGGGAAACGGAGGAGCCCGGCCTGGCTCGGCCCCGCCAGGGCGGCAGGGAGCCCTGTCCTCCCCTCCCTCCTCCCGCCGGAGCGGGGACGTGATAAAAGGAGACAGGGCTCTGAAAGGATTTGATTGAAATGGCGTGTGCCAAGCTGATGGGAGCCAGCGAGGGACAAAGCGCCGAGGAGCCATGGACACTCGAGCAATTATTCCTCCACGCTGAAGGTGGATTAGTGCAATGGAAAGAAGCATATGTTCGGCCTGGGGCGACACTCCCCCTGGCTGGGTTTAGAGAATGAGAGCGGAGAAAGAGGCTGAACCTGGAATATCAACTATCCGGGAGACAGCACACCCCACCCCCTCTTCTCCCAACCTCTCCAAAAGTCTCAGGGATGGGGAGATAAATATACACGCCCATAAAGATAAATAGATAAATACGCATGCACACACGAGCACCCATAAAGAGAGATGCACACACACCTCCACGCACAGCCACACGTTGTACACACCT
The DNA here is from genome assembly GCF_020740795.1 of Apus apus. Classification (NCBI taxonomy): domain Eukaryota; kingdom Metazoa; phylum Chordata; class Aves; order Apodiformes; family Apodidae; genus Apus; species Apus apus. Next base: position 67,149,900 of record NC_067283.1, on the reverse strand, counting down.
CTGTGTACAGGGAGACAGGCAGGGAAAAAGAGGTGCCCTAGGTGAAAAACCTCCCCGGGTATGGCAATGTAAACAAATAAACAGTCGGCCTCTGAGAGGGTCACAGCAGCAGCCTGTTCTGCTGGAGGCTTCAGTTTCCCCAGCCCTTTCCCCGGAAACTTTCCAAAAGCAGCTGCAGCTAGGGATGGGGTGAAATCCATCTCCCCTACCAGGGCCCTGTCCAGGCTCTGCTGGAGTCACAAGGCAAAAAACTCAATTTGCCCCTTTTCCATCTCACTCTCTCCCAAGCCACATCCACCTCCTGGTTTCTCTCCCTTCCCCCAGCTCCCTGCAAAACCCCATTCTTTCCAGCAGGATACCTGCAAGTTCTCACAAAGGTATGGGGATGGGGAGAGACCCCAGCAGCCAGCCCCCATCCCAAACATCAGTGCTCCAGAAGCAGCCTGTGTCCATGCTCTGTAGCAACATGACACCCATCGGCTTCTGGCCTGGGTCATCTACACCCATACCAAGATCCATAGGCTCCAAAATCCATGGGCAAGGGTGACAGGAGCTTCTTTTTAGCATTATTATAGCACAGCTAGTCAGGCTTAACAAGGAAAGGAGCACTCAGGACAGGCACAGACCCTGCCTCTCCCCTCCCCAGGGCTGCCCCACTGCCCTTTCCCTGCCTGGGCACAGCAGTATGTGCTGCAGTGTGGGGTGGGGTGTGCCCTCAGCTATCATCCAAGCTGCCCTGCTTGCAGGCCAGAAAGATAAGCTCCATCACAGAAAAGGAAGGGCCACAGCATCAGAGAAGAGACAGGACAAGCACAAGGAGTAGCAACCAGCAGTAAAGGAAAAGGCAAGAAGGATGTGCTGAAGAGAGGGGGGCTTGCCAGCAGGCTGAAAATGGAGGGAGGGAGGAAGAGAGAAGGAAAGGGAACACAGCTCTTTCTTTCTCCTGGGAGCTCCAAAAAATGCTCTGCTCTACAACCATAAATGTGCCCCAAATATTTCACACCTCCACTTCTTTATCCTCAGGTTTGGGGAGCAGGCGTGATTATACACAGAGAGGAGGGGGCCAGCTGTGCCCAAAGCAGCACTGAGACAGGAGGTTTTGCAGGATGAACAAACAACTAGGACCATAACTAAAAACATTGTGTAGAAGCAATATACATCCCTCAGCCTGCTAATGTAACTGCCCAGCCCACAGTTCTGCTAGAAAACAACTCTATTCAAAGCCCCTACATCTGCTTTCAATAGAGTATTACAAAGGGAATTAACTGTACCACAGGCAACAAAGGCTATGGGGCTTGAGAGCATCTCTGGATGGGGAAGGTCTTCATGTAGATGCTGGAGATCTCCTAAAAAAACTAGGATGTGTGTGCATAGCACACTCGAGCAGTGACATGGTGAAATAGCTCACACTTCAAACCCAACAGTCCTCTACCTTCTTGCTCTGAACACAGGACAGTTTCTTCCTCATGCAGGTTGTTTTGCAGCTTAGCCTCTTTTGAAGGTGTCTGCACAAACAAGCTCTGTGACTGCGAAGAGGACAATAACCACGTAGCTTGGAGTAACCTCAGGGCCCTGGTTTCAAGAGACTCCCACACTTGAGGAAATTACAAGGTTCTCAAGGACAGGCTCTGGGTGCTGGCACCTGCCTCACAAAATTGGAATCTAAAAAAAAACTACCTCCACTACGAAACAACAGGTCACTCCTATCCTACCAGGAAACTCTTGTTAGTCTTAGTCTGATGTTCACTTGGTGAAGGTGCTCTAACCACCCAATTGGTTAGATAAGAAATTTCAGCCCTTTGGGCCACCATAATTGTATTCAGCATCAGAGAGACATGACTACAGTGGTTGTAAGAAAGAATAAAAGGCCACAGAGCTCACACATATATCTACAGCACCAAGCACAAGAACAGAGGAGTTCAAGAACACAGATCTTTACAGCCATCATAAGCTATATTTCTATTTACCTTGTCCAAAATATCAGCTCTTTCATCTACCCAAAAACCCCTAGAAAACAAGGCTATTTTGCTATACTGAAGCTGGTAAGGCTCTACTAGTAATGGGTTATGAAAGACACCAACTTTTCCTCAGTTTCCAATCACTTTCTTTAAACTACTTATTTTGGGGAGCTTGGGGTTACTAAACTAAATATTGCAGAGGCTGTAAACTATGCAGAATAAATAATTTAAGAACCAGACATAGCTGATGCCTTTTTTACTCCATATTGGAGATAAAAAGAAGGAACACATTCTAGTAATCCCTGCTCATTTTCATGGCCATTCTTGCACCTGTAACTCAAATAATGAAGCCATTTGTTATTTATATTGCACTTTCCCCTTCATTCTAGATTTCTAACGATCTGACCCTGTTTTATGGCCCTGACAAAAGCTTGAAACCGGTGTGGACTTCCAATAATTGAACAATATAGGGGAAAAATCTTTAGCTGGAATGAAGCAGATGTTAGCTTCATACAGTCCCCTAACTTGATTATTCTTTGGACACATTAGACAAGCATTAGTGATTGATAACGATGCTAATTAACCCCTTTCCTTTTGCAAAACAGCAAACCAATGCCAGCAGGATTCTGCAAATAACACACACAAGTACACTGTGTATCAGTATCGGTTCAAAGTGGATCAGTGGCACAACTCCATTGCCCAGTGCTTGACAAAAATCTCCTCCTGATGACAGCAAGCCAGCCCCAAATCTTCCCTAAGAGTTATCTGCTCCCAGCGCTTGCAGGGTAAGGAGCAGAGACATAGCTCTTCTGTTCAGAAAAGGTACACAGGACAGAATGAGGCACCATGCATTTTTTAGACTCCCAACCTTTCCCGTTCGATTAAGCGTGTTTAAATCCCTCTGCCCTCAATAGCTAAGGCAGGCTTCACGTTCCTCCCTGTCAGAAGGGCACATGGTGTTTTAGCTACACATTGCAAACACGAGGGCTGACACTCTGGGCACCTGGTCTGGGCTGAAACAAGGAGGGAAAGGGAAGTGCACATTCTGGAATTTAAAGGAAAGGCAGAAGACAAGTAAACAAACAAGGAGCTGATCTGATTACACAGTCAAATTTATCATGGACAATAAAGAAATCGCCTCTAAATGTAAGGGTTTGGATAAATGAATACTCCTGGCAAGTGAATAAAATGTATTCAATTAACTAAAAACCTCGTGCACTTCTGAACTGAAGTGGAATCGACTGTAATTGATTTATTTGAAACCAGAGGTTAAGGACTGAATTAGCTAAGTACAACTGGGTATTTCAAGCCACTGACTTCTCAAATGTCAAATCCCTTCTATTTTAAATATTATTTCAGCTGCAGGGCATTGCTGTCCTGATGGCTGTTCCACCAGTTAAATCTCAAATTATATTAATATTCGATTTTTGGAGGGTGGGGTAAATTATGGTACAAAGAGGAGGGCTGTCCTTGTTCACGGTGAAAGAGCACCGAGCTGTATTTTGGTTCACATGTAGGAATTAGCTCAGCATGGCAGCGACGGTCTAACATTCAGCCACCGCTCCCCCTCATTCCAGCCAATCTGGGGGAAAAATTTTTGTTTGGTGCACAAAAGCATGACCTAGAATTTCACTGCTGCGCATTGATCACAACGTTAAAGACACATTCAAAGAATGCTAAAGTAATTAGCACGTTTTAGTAACCGCATATTGGTCACAGCAGAAGAGGCTGAACTGGAGCTAGTCTGATTTCCATTATCACCTGTAAAATCCTTCCTTAGAAATAACAGTATTAAAGAAATCTATGCAAGGTCATTTCATTTCTGTTTTCTGGTGGCTTGGCTAACGCAGCAGCAGGATACTTAAAATGCGTTCCCCTAGCATAAAGTAGCTAATTATATCTTTAAAACATTATTTATTATGACCTTATAATGTTCTAGCATAAGACTGCTTTATACATTGCCCAGTATAAAACGATTATATTGGGTACAGGTTTCAAAAAGTAACAAGCATCTGTAAATCCAGATATGAATGAATGGTATTTAATAAGATTGTTTTCGTTTAAAAATGAGTATTTATGTGTTGCTGTAGAAAGAGCAGCAATGTATTGCTGTTTATGAATGCTATTGTGCCTGAGGTTAGGATCCCACACACAATCTGAGATGCAGCCAAGAAAAACAGCCCTGATAGACAATGCTTCACTTCACCTGCTACAATACTGTGCATTTCATTTATGTCAAGAATATGTACAGTTAGGGTTCATTCACCTCATTATTTTGTTACATCTACTTTACAGTTAACCAGTCTCTCTTGGAAATAATAAATAACTGTTTTTAAAACAATTGCAGCTTTGCATTCAAAAGATCAGCTTTCAATTTATAGGAAAAAATATTCACCATTTTTATAAACTGGCTGGCTCTTGAAAATAGAATTTAGACTCCACCAACTCTCTTTCTGCTTGGCAAGATTGATTTTACACTGCCTTCCATAAGTAGATTACCAAAGCAAAATGAAACATCTTGGGCTTTATCTAATGCTTTGCTTCACCAGCCCTACCAAACGTCAAAATATATGAGCAAATGTTAATTTTCTTAGCAGCTTTATTGTAAACACCTCCCTCTTAACCTCTTCAATTTCTGCCTGAGCAAAAAGGAAAGGAAAAAAAAAAAAATGAAAAAAAAAAAAAAGGAGAGAGACAGAGTCAGGGAGGGAAGGAAAAAGAAAGAGAAAAATCAGCCACCACCACTGAAATATCATCAGCACTTAAAGACCATCTCTTTAAAATGCCTTTGCATTCTAAACAGCATTAGCCTCCCTTCCTATGATATAATATAATCCAGCCTGATCCTGACTTCACCTACCCCCTGGGCCAAAGAAAAAAGATTCAAAGCCTGAATTCTCACATATTTTTACAGCCCATCTTGAAGATGTACACTCATCTTTTTTCTTTTTTTTTTTAGGCAAACTTCCCTATCTCACAACTGGTTTCCATGAGAAGAAACTCCAGATAAAAATTTCAGTCCCTTATAAACTTGACACAACCATCTCAAAATGTCAGTCTGTGCATTCCACTAAAACACGAACCATCAATCAGAAATAATCTGTCTCCTGCAAGATTTCACTAAAGTTCACAACCATGAGATGATTTTGTTGGCACCGACTATGGAGCTTTTATTTTTTCTTGAGGGGGAGGGAGCACCCAGCTCTGATTCACCAGCATATAATTTTTTTCATAGCAGATAATTTTTGGTATTTGCTCGGTAATGATTCCTTTTAAAATGTCCTTCTCAAGATAACATGGGTTTTTTAATCTCCACTCTCTGTTAGGACAACTACATGTACAAAATTTTATAGGCTTATAATTCTGCATGCTATATATAGACATAAATAAAAACCTAGAGGTCAACATAAATAAAATAAAACTTTATTTTTTAAATAAAATTATGTTTTGGTTGAAGAAAAGATAGTGTGTCATTTTGTTAGTAGTACAGACAATTTTTTATCCAAAAGAATACATTGTGCTTTATTGTGTCATTTGTCTGAATACAGGCTCAGTGGAATATCTAAATGATACCCTGCTCTGAACTCCAAGTTGAAAGTAAGTTTTTATTATACTTGAGGGAAACAATGGGTTCAGCTGCTTATTGCAAGGAGCAATTGTCAAGGGAGAGTTAAACTCAATTACTGTAACCATACTGAATAAAAAATACTGCCAAGAACAAAAATACGCCTGGGTAAAGACAGCCACTGAATAAAAAAATCGACATAAAGCGTATCAAATATTTATTTATCTGGGCAACAAAGGACTATGATACATTGATAGGCATGGAAACTACTGCCAGCACAACTCAATACAATACAACTATAACTGCTTCCAATATGGCCAGTGGAAATACAGGATACCAGGTGGTCCCGAATGTTTGAAGTTCTTTGGAAAAAAAGGAGAAAAAAAGAAACAAAAGAAAGGGAGAAAGAAAAAAGGGGTAAAAAAAAAAAAAGAAGGGGGGAGGGGGGAAAGGAAAGCTAAATCTTGTTTTAAAAGACAGTATTAATTTATTGCTCTGATGGTGCTTTCAGGAGAAGGACAGTGGATTAAAATAACTTCTTTCATTTTTCACAACACATAAGGGTTGTAAAACCACTAACATGTTCAAAAACCTTGCCAGGGTCCAACATCACTTTATTTTATCTTCAATGAGAAACTAAATGTCATACTAATTATATATAAAAATTCAGGTTTTTTTATTTGTTCAGCTGCTTCATTGTCGCCTTTAACATGCTACAACAGGGCTAAAAATGATGAATCCCAGAGAAAAAACCCCAAAAAACCTCTGATATCTAAATAAGTACCATGAACCACATGATGAACTAAGAGGGGAAGATTTAAAACCCACTAAACAAGAGGTAAACGAGATCACCAGATAAATAAAAAAAGGCTTAAAACAGACTCACCATATTTACAATTCCCATTAAATTACACATAAATAAATATATACATACATGAACACTGATTCCCTTATATAATAACCGTGAATCGTGTTGCAATAGAAAGTTCAAGTTGGTCACTTTACCTTGGACAGGAAAAAGTTCTACAACTGAAGATATGACATGGAACTGCTTGTATTTTGTGTTCAAGTTTATTCACAATACTGATAAAAAGTCATCAGTCCTTTTTGCCTTTTGTTTGTTTGCTGTTGCACTTTTTTCTCTTTTTTTTCAGTTTTAATATGGCTACAATCTTAACTGAAGTTTATGTAAGGGAAGGTGGTGATTCAGTCCGGTGAAGCTCATAGAATTTTTTAAGTATTATTTATTTCTTTTTGGTTTTTTTATTTATTTTTTAATATATTTTTAGAAAAAAAAGTCCTTTTCTTTTTGTTTTATTTTTGTTTGTTTGTTTGTTGTTTTGTTTTTTTTTCCTGCTTTTGTTTTATTTTAAAAAAAGTTCACAAACTCAAGACAGAACTTTTTTCTCTTTGCTGGCTCCGTCCCCCTGTTCTGTTCTCTTAGGCTCCAAACTGGGGTAAAACGATGGTGGCAGTAGGGAGAGGAGGGGGGGGAAGCAGAGAGGGAGCAAATCGAAATGTGGATGCTGGGAAGGGGGTGTGGGGAGAGGGCAGAGAGCAGTCCTGCAGAGTCAGAGAACAGGATTGGCAGAAGGACGCTCATTTTGTTGCTGTAGCCTGGGGTGCTGGGTGCAGGGGGAGAGGGAGGAGGGAGATGAATGGATCGATGGGCTACGTATGAGGGGGAAGGGAGAGGAGTGTAGGGGGGGAATCCTCACTTTCGGTGCTTCTCTTCTTTGTCGCCGCTTTTGGTGCTGTTGTCTGTGTGGCTGTTGGGATTGTTGCTGAGGTACATTTTGTCCATGGCCTTGAGCGCCTCGGTGAGATAGTTCTGCAGGGCAGTGACAGCAGCGCACACTGCCGGGCTGCCGAAGCCGTGCGAGATGAGGTTGAAGTGGGTCAGGCAGCTCTGGATGCCCGGCTCCAAAATGGGGTTGGGCCGCGAGTTCCCCAGGGGAGATCGGTCCTGAGCCAGCAGGTCGGTGAACTCTTTACAGATCTGTCTGTAGCACAAATGGAGCAGAGAGACAGAAGGAGAAGGAGAGGGAGAGAAATGAACCATCACTGGCGCCAGCAAAGCCGGTGCATGCTCCCTGCTAGGTTACACAAGCCCCTGGATCAAGGGGACTGCTGCCCCCCAATGCACACGCACTCTCTGGCTTCTCCCTCTCCTCTACACATCCTTCTCCCAAATTCTCACACTTCCCCAACACACACAAACCTCTTCCCTTCCCCTCATATGCACACACGACTGCATGCACATATCACGCCCCAGCCAACACGCAAGTAACACAGGCACACAGATAGACACACACATCCCTGCTGCCCATCCCCACATCACAGCCCCCCCACAAACACACATCCCTGCCCAGCTGGGTTTTGGAGCAGACATGCAGTTTAAGGTTCCCCTGCAAGCTGGATGGGGTGCAATATACAAATAGGTTCGGGGATTTATTCACATCTTGGAAGATTCTTTTTGCTTTTTGTTGGAACTGGAGAGGGACATGGGCCTCTTCCTTCGCAAGGCGAAAACACGCCTGTGCGTCAGGAAGAAAGAGTGAGGTCAGAGAGGGGAATCGAGGCTTCAAATTAGGATATTCTGTAACATTTCTATATGTACATCTATATCTCCAAATCCAAAGGGACCTTCCCACAGAGGGGAAGGCTGACACTTAACTGGGGTCTGGAAATTTCCTGCCAGGGAGGTGGAAAGAGAGGATACAAGGGCACAGTGCAGAAGTTAGGTTATATCATCCACTCACTGCACAAAGAGTTGGGGAAATAACACACCTTATAGCAAGAGAGCTCAGAGGCGTGTTGAAACAGTTTGTATTCTAAAACCCACGTTAATGTCTTCCAGCCATAAAGCGGCTCCCATCTTCTGCCTGCGCCCTCTGGCACTGTGCCCTTTGGTGACACCTCCATTGGTAATTAAGGGCTACTAAACAACCCTTTTAATTTCCAGCAAACGTATCAAAACAATCATTTTCTTTTCACACACCACCTGGAAGTCTAGGCAGTCAGGCCCCACCAATGACAAACTCCGCTAGCATTTTAACTGTGTACAGATTGCCATTTAAAATATATTTTTAATATCCCTATATTCACTAAGTAACAGAGCTGCTTAGGCAGAAAGAACCATCGCCGATTTTAATGAACTGAAATCAGTTTTATGTGCCAGTTTTATTTTACTGTCAATGGGAAGCCTTCCCCTTCTACCTAAATTGATAAGCTACGTGAAAAGGCCCAGCAAATGTTTAGCTCTGAAGAATTACGGCTTTTTCTTTAACTAAGCATCCACCCACAATTTTCACGACTCACTTTCAAGGTAATCCTGCACAAACTGTGTTGATGGAAACCAAGCTGGGTTATAGAGTTCTCCTACAGCAGGAGGGCAAACACATACACCCTGTCACAATTTGCAAAACTATCAGCCACTCTCCATGTAGCAAATATTCACAAATAAAAGCCCCAAACCCGCGTTTGTCACCCTCCCCTCACGTCTGAGCAACGTGCTAGAAATCAGTAAATGTCTTACTTCGTAGCTAGAAGCATGTTTTTTCTTGTGACTTGCTCGTTTGGATCGGAATGTTGTCGGTTGAGAAATTCAGCTACTGCTTTGGCAGGAAATTCTGTCTCACAAACGTACCCAAAATCTCTAGCTAGATGTACTGCTTCTCCTGAAAGGGGAGGCACGGGTGGGGATGGGAGGGAAACACACAGCTCATCAGTACACATCGCACAGAGGCAAAAATCCATTAGGAAAAAAAAGCACTACATTCTGCTTGGGCTTTTCTTCTAAAAGGCTTGGACTTTTGTTCTTTGAAAAAGGTAGGGTAAGAAATGCTAATCGCATCTTATCTTGCAGGAGTGTTCTTTGCTTCAGTTGAGAGCAATGCAAATGTGTATTTTCATGACAATCGTTACAAGTGAAATCTCGCATAAGAATTTTTTTAAGTTTACACTGACTGTCAGATACTTTTAGACAGGCAGGCTCCAGCCACCTAGAATGTGTGCTTAGATTTACATATCCATACCGATACCCAGCCATTTACATACATTTTATTCCTAGCTATTTACTCTGGAAATCTTTGTTTGCCTCAGTCACCTCTCTATATTCTTTTGCAATGCATCAGTGATTAATATTGATCATAATTACTCCTAGAGCTCTTCTAAATAAAATGCATTAAACAGCTAAGTGTTTAAAATTTAACTTGATCCCATATAATTATATGTTCACCCCCAAACGATTAACCATGAGAATTTTAGGGTCATTCCACCAAGTCTGTCTGTTTTGTTGATTTTCAAATCTTTGGTTTTAATTTCCTGAACCAGTTGGTTTTTACTGCAGGGCTTCCTGCCATTAGCTCTAGCTCCGGAAGAACGCATGCGCCAATTAGAGCTTCAAAGCCTCAGTCCAGTGAGCTTGTTTCCATAAAATGGAGCGGATCATAAACAATAACAGTACTCCAGAAACTGCCTCATCGCTACAGGACTCAAAAGCCCCACCAATGTTTATACTATCATCCCCCCAATATCAGCCACCATTGCGAAGTTATGTGGAGATCGGGCCTCTGATTTTGTTTTGTTGTTTGTTATGTTTTTTGTGCTTTTTAAAAATTCTTTTAAGCCTTTGTATGTGAAAGCCAAACAGAACAATAGATTACCATAAAACCTTCTCCATATTCATTAACATCACAAATAATGTTAAGCATCGACCAAATCTTAAGACTTTTTACAAGTTTTGCCCTCCCGATTTTTTTACCACAGCCCCGTTGATGCAATTGCAAAGCCTTTTCAAGAGCATGAAGACACAGTAATTTTCACACAATATAAATACAGTGGGGCCACTAATCTTCGATGTTTAAAAAAAAAATGAAGCCTGGCATTGCACAGCGCTTCTTTGCCCGACCCTTTGAACATGAAGCATTTCTTGCAGAACGCGAAGTGACAACAAAGCAAAGCAACAAATTCCCTCCTACACAACCAAACTCAAGCTAAACCTGCACAGCTCGAACTGAGCTTAAATGTTCTTTGCAGACCAAAACCGGTCTAAAATGCAGTCGAACCTTTTAAGTGAGAGGAAAGGAGGAAGATACTGTCCTTGGCCTTGCTTTGTGCCAGTCAGTGTGTGCAGCAACTGCTTCAAAACGAAATGACTGCAAACTCTTAGGCTTCCCACCTCCCGGTTCTAACAGCTTAGGGCATCCCAAGGCATTAAAAGTTAAGTTGCACCTTTTCTGGCCAGAGCACACTAGAGGGGACTCATATAGCCAGGGGAACACGTGTTCTGAAAATGAGGACCAAAAGGGAGTGGGGGAGTGGGGAGGTGGTGCAGCTCTGGGGCTTTCAGGACACCATTAATTCTTGGCTGAGGTCAAGGATTCCCAAATTAATTCAGGAAGTAATGGTCATGCATTTCTCAAATGCAGATGTCAGAAAACTTAAATGATTTACTGTTATGTGGCTGCAGGCTGGGAGGGAGAACAATCTTGAAGTAGCTGCAGCTTCTGACTTTTACAATTGCTTGGTTGTCCACCTGTGGCAGGAGGGCAGTGAAGCACCACAGGCTCTGCTCCCCATAACTTCCAACTCAAGACTCGGGGGTCTCTTACGGGGCTGAGCCCACAGCTCCCATTTGCAGAGATCCTCCCCATGCTGCTCCCAATGAGATCCACTTACTCTCGGATTACTCACTTAAACGAGGGAGAAAGATGAGCCCTGAAAACTTCTACCTCAGAGACTCAAAAGCAACTAACTGGTGAAATGTTAACACTGAGTCTGTAAGACACATGCAAGCCTGTTTCATGTTAAAACAAAAAGCAACGGCACACAATTAACATTTTCTTTTTTTCTAAAGACACAGGAAAAAAAAAAATGCCCTTGCAGTTTCTAACAAGCAGCACTGTCTCCAGAGAAAAACAACAACAACAAAAAAACCCCAACACCAAGTCTTCTCCTGTTAGGCAAAAGCAACAGGCACATTTTCCAAACGAGCCCTCCCAGCACTTTGAGTCACTTACCCTCCACGAGCGACGTGAGCAAGGTAACGTTAGCAGCTTTACGCCTCCCGGCTGGCAGGTTTAATCCTATTTTGTCCAGTTTTTCCCTCAGAGATCTCCCTCCGTTTTTAGACTTCGCCCTGCTCCAGGCAAAAAGGCATTGAGAAACGGGGCTGATGGGCATCCTGACACACTGCTTTCTCACGGAGGGGAGCAACGGAGCGGTTTTTTGGGGGGTGACATATTGTGGAGCCTGAAGGTTGTGTGTTGCCGAAAGCTGACTCTCAGACATAGGGATGGCGCTTTGGATGGCTCCACATCTAGGGAATGTGGGCCTTCACTGAGGTCCAGATCAACTAACTCCCTGGCCAGCGGGGAGCTCAGGGCGTATTGTGGCTAGGGCTGGGCCCCTGAAGCAGCCATCTGAGCTCCCAAGGCACCATTGACCCAGGGAGCAGCCTGGGCGTTACAGAGGAGACGAATTTGTAAGGTGAGCAAACCCCCCCCACCTCCCACCGCGGAGCATCCCACCCCTCGTTATTAATCCCTACGTGGTCTCACATGTGGCTTTTTCGGCAGCGCTGGGCCGCGGAGGTGGGAGCTGCCTTAATTACTCCTGGATGCTATTCCCGGCCCGCGCACGGCGTAATTGCCTGGGCGAGACTCCCCAAGGCCGCAGGGCGGTGGGCCGCAGGGTGGGCGCCGGGAGCAGGGCACCCACCAGTCATCATCTCCCCACACCTTGGGGGAGCTGTGTGCGTGTGAGGGTTCATCACCGCGGGGGTGGGACACACACACACACACACACAGGCCGTGCTGGGCCCGAGCCCCCCGAAGCGGGGCGCGGGGGCCACAACCAGGCTGCGCGTTGCCATGGCTACCGCGCCTTTCCCCCCCCCCCCGCCCCAGCCTGGCAGCGCTGCCCGGGCGGCCGCGTGCGCCCCGCCCCCTAGCGGCGGGCCCCGCGTCCCGCCCCCCGCCCGCGGGCTCCCGTCCCCCCGTTCCGCCGCCTCCATCCCTCCCTCCCTCCCGGCCGGCCGGCCCAGCGCGGCGGCAGCGGGCGTTCCCCGCCGCCAAACCCGCCTACTCCGGCTCGGCCCGCCCCCTCACCTCCGGAGCACTCCGCCCAGCAGGGAGGCGTTGAGGCACTCGGGCGGCGAGAGGCGTCGCTGCACTTCCGCCACCGTGACCTTGTACTTGGAGGTGGAGCTGAGCAGCGAGAGGCGGCCCGGCACCGAGCAGAAGACCTCGTTGGGGTTCACCACCCCGCCGAAGAGCGTGTCCTTGTTGATGGGGATGGAGGAGACGGCGTTGTTGTTAGACTTGGAGAGGGACACGGGGCCTGCAGGGAGGGAGGAGCAGGGAGGTGAGGGTGAGGAGCGGGCGGGGAGCCGAGGCGGGGGGGGGGGGAGGGGAGGAAGGGCTGCGGCCAGCCCCGAGCCCGCACCGCCTGCGGGACACGGGGAGGGGGGAGCGGGGAGGCAGGCCAGGGCAGAGCGGCCGCGGGGGGCACCGCTCCGCTCGCCGGGATAAGCAGGGAGAGCGCGGGAAGACCCTCCACCCGCAGCACAGGCAGGAAGAAATAACCCGGCCCCCACCCCACGCTGCCAGCGAGCGAGCGAGCGAGCGCCGTCGGGGGCCCGGTGGCTCTTCGGCTAAAAAGCACGTCAAGCGCCGTGGGTTGTTCCCGGGGGATGGCGGTGCCGGCAGAGCGAGCCATCCCCCGGGGACGGGCACCGGTCACCCCGCCCCGCTGCCTCTCCAGCGCACAACTTTTTGACGTGGGAAAAAAAAAAAAACAAACCAACGTAAGCAGTGAGGAGCCGGCACGCGTGTGCCCCGGAGGCCAGCGCCGGTCGCTCCCCAAAAGAAAGCCTGGTTCTCGCCATCGCCCGGGCCGGCTAGCCCTGCCCGGTGGCGGCTGGCAGGGAGGCACCGGGGCTCCGTTTGGCTCTCAGTGCCCTCCAGCCTCGGATCCCGGTCCGTGCCTTCCCTTGCTCTTCCCCCCCACCCCCAACCCGCTGCTCTTCACGGGTGCAGTGCAACTGAGCAGGGGGCTCTCTCCCGTTTTGGATAGATCACTTGTGACATTAATAGCTCTGGGAAGGCTAATAGATACAAGAGGAGTTAAACGAACTCTTGAGATTACTAATAAAAGAGCCAATTATCATGTCGACTTGGAAAGAGCATCTCTTAACATTTATCCCTTGCACATCTAATTTGACGTGACAAAGGCTTCACAGACGGGAGAAGAAATGTAACTTTGAGCTCACTGGCTGCACAAGTGGTTAGGGTTAGAGAGGAGAGTGGCTCTGCACAGCACCTTGCTCTGGTGGTGCTCAGAGTACCCAAATTCCAGGCGGCTGCACAGCCACGGCACCCGTCAGAGCAGGCAGCAGCCAACTCCTGCCTTCAGCCCTACGAGTTTCACTCCAGCAGCAGCTCCCTCCCTACACAGGACCCAAACGCAAACCCCTTGCTTTCTACCGAGAACCTCCTTTGCAAACTGCTCCGTGCCCCTTTTCCCAATCCTTTGGGTCATGCGAAGAAAGACAGGAAAAGAAAATGGAGCGTGAAAACATGCCATAAACCTTTCGCAGGGTTTGGGGACCAGTTTCCAAGCCATTCCATTCGAAGTGAAGCAAGCGCACAGTAGCCAACGAAAGCCAAACCACCCTGATGGACAAGCCATCAGCTGCCAGAAACTGGCTCCCTGTTCTCCAGCAGCCCACCTCGTCACCGCCGCGGTTTAAATAAGAAAACCCGAAGGAGGGGGAAACAACGGGTTTTTTTCCCTCTTTCACAGCCTAGTTTACCAACAACGAACAAACCCCGCCGCTCAGCCAGATGCATGGGGCAAACCACGAGACCGAATTGTTTGCTAAAGCACTAAAATACCGGCTCGGATTTTCTAGATCATCTGCTAACATTTTTCCTCGTTAACGACAACAATTAAAATACCCGGCAAACGTAGCCGTTTAGGAGGACAGATTTCAACCCCTATGGCCCGTTTTCTTTCTCTGCCTCCCAACATTTTGGCCAACAGTACGTGCCAAAGGAAGAAGCCCCGGGGTCGGGGAGGGTGGGGGTTGGGGGGGAGGCCGGGTAAGTCCTCCCTAAGAGTAGTCCCCAGCCTGTGACGACACGTTTGGTATGCGCAAGGAAACGGCTTACCTTTCTTAATTACAGTTTGATCTGGGATGTTAATACCGGGGTCTTCTACGTGCTGCAACAAAAGGAATAGGCAGGGATGTAAACGTACAACCACAACAAAAGGCAGGGAGGGCTGGGGGGGGGGGGCGTAGGAGGAATTGTGTGCTCCCCTCCCCAGGAACGGTGCGGGGAAAGAAACAACAGATCCTGCCGCGGGAGAAGGGGGTCAATACGGGAATTGGGGGGTGGTGGTGGTGGTTTCCTTTACCGGGAGAAATTCTGTGTCCCTCCCCGCACTTCCCCAAGAAGAATTAAAAAAATATATGTCAAAACTAATCACACACACACTCCCGGAGCTTGCCCGGCCGAGCCGGACACCCGAGTGGCCTCCAGCTTCTGTGGGCCTCCTCCTCCTCCTCCTGTCCCTCCCCTCCCTGGGAAGCGGCTCCGGCCTCAACGCCCGCGGCCGCGGGAGGGAAAGCACAAAGGAGGGGGAAGGGGTGCAGTGCCGGGGGTGCCGGCGGGCATCCCCGTGCACCCCCACTATTGTCCCCTCGCAGGTTGCGTGGTGGTGACTACAGCTGGGGTTCGCGCGGCGGAGCCACGACGTGATTAGAAAGTCAAATGAAATCGTGTTTTCCAATTCCAAAAACTGACAGGCAATATAATGTCTGGCTGTGTTTACAAATTAACACCAGTGCTGCTGAGATAGAAGATTTCGCAATCGTTACAAAACCCAGGCATTACCATTTAAAAAACTATTACTTCCTTCTCTAGTCTTTGTCCAACAATAATACTGATTCTAACATTTTCCATTCTGTCTTGGATTTATGCTCCTGTTAATTGTGCCTGATCTCAATGATTCCGGGTGGATGGTACTAAGTTGCTTTATTACAGGTTTTATTATACTCAATGCTCTCATTTGTAACTTGCCTAAAGTGCTTCTGGATTTAAGTATAATTAAATTGAGAAATGTTCAGAAATGACTACTGCTGCAGTTCTTGTGTTTTAACTATATGGGGAAATATGATCCCTTTATGCATGCACCCTAAACCCATAAAGTAAATGTAGTGTGGCATAATACTTTTATTTGTGTTATTTCTACACATATTCCATACAGAGAGGACTGTTAAGTTTAAAATCCCACAGAGGTATTTATGATTAAATAATTTTCACCGTCTACTTGATTTTCGTAAATATTTAGTGGTCGTTTTTATTAAAGGTTAACTGTTGCAGCAACAGAAAAATGCAAACCCGACCCTTTCCCAAACCAGGTTTCTTTTAAGGATTTTTTTTTTTTCATAACTAGATAAAATACTCTTAAAAAAACACCTCCTCTTATTTTTATGCTTTCCTTCATTCAGCCTGCTGATTAGGTTTTACAGAGAGGGGGGAAAAAAAAAATCACTAGGCTGGTTTAAGGATTTAAACCAGATGGCATTGGATTTTCACTAAGTATAGCAATGCTATTAATTCAGAGATCCCTGAGAGGCAAATAAAATTATTTGTATTTAAAATATCTGCAGAGGAGGCTTCCTGAATCAGCCCACTGCCACGAAGTGCCATTGAGGAGAGGGAGAATTCAACAGAACATTTTAGGTCATGTTCCTCCTGCAGCAATCAGGGACTTGCAGTCAACAAATTAGTTTATTCTTACTATGGCCTCCATGTTATTTTATATCAAGTTTAAAGAATCGACTTGCTCTTAACGGATCCAAATTGCTCACTAAATCCTCCACTTTGGGAAACGTATGCGTTTATTGCAAAACTGCTAAACATAACCAGCAATTTTCTGTGGCTAATTTAGCTAGATGAGGGCTGTAATAAATTCATTATTTTCCCCGAGTATAATTTACAAAAGATTTCAAAATGACCCCCAAAAATAGGTAAGTTCATCTGAACATTATCCTTGCAACACGAAACTGTACTCATTAAACTGTCAGCAAATATATTGTTGTAATATTTGATCCTGTAATTTGGGATGGCATTTCAGCAAAAATCACATCCAGATACCACAGTTCCCTCCTTCTTTTTCCTCCTGCAAGTCAAGCAGCCTCAGTCCCTTAGCACAAGCTCTGTGGGCTCTAGTAAATTTATTGCCATGTTCTAATTCCATGTTCAGGGAGAAACCCAAAAAGATGAACTTTGATCACAACCTATTGCATTGCATAAAGCCACTCTCCCAACCAAACAATAGCCCTGGCATGCTCTGTAAATAGCCCATGCACTAATGTCATGCTTAATTAAAAATCATTTTTTAAATCTGTATTTATCGATAACAGAATTAGATCCCCCAAATATTGCATCCTCCAATAGGCTCCCAACATTTAATTTAATACAGGGTGTAGCAGGTCTGGCTCGAATTTGATAACCTATAGCTAATGATTTATGAGGTCATCCCTTTGCACTGCTGCTAAAAGAAGAAGGCAGTGTTTTAATATACCTCTTCCCTGATTTGTCAATTAATTCCTTTAGAAGATCTGCCCGTATCCTCTTACAGCTTTAGATGTCGTTATCCCATATGCCAATTCTGTAATCACGGGAAACCAATTTTTCCTTCTTAGGCCACTTTCACCCACTTTTTTTTTTTTGTCTTCCTTCCCCCTTTATGTTTGCCTGGGAGGACATTTAATGAGATCTTGCGTTTCAGACTCGTGTTTTTCCCAAGGCAGCGAGAAATCCCCAAATGCACGGCCCTGTGGTGATATTATATATTCTTCCAATCGTAACAGCTTATTGTCATTGAGAAGGAAAGATACTGTTAACGATGACAGTAATTTGATTTATTTATATTTTAGCGGGCGCGTTAACAGGGAAGGCGTCGCGCAGGGACGAGCTGCAAGAACCTATTGTTCTAGGTGGGGGCTTCGCCTTTCCCTGGGGGGGCAGGTATTATTCTTCCCTTCCACTTTTTTTTTCTTCTTTTAGGGGTGTCCCCCCGACGCAAGGAGGGAGGGACAGGGGAGAAGGGGAGCGGGCCCCGGGGCTGCCCCTTGGCTTACCGGCACGTCCTCGATGGCGTGGGGGATGGAGTGGAGGGGCAAGTCGGCCAGTCCTGAGCCCAGCCCGTGTGGGGCGTGCAGCAGGTCGTCGTGCCGCCGGTAGTCCCTGCGTGGGTCGAGCCCTGAGAGCTGGTGGGGCAAACCCCGGTGCGTGTGGAGCAGCCCCGTCTCCTGGCTCTGCCTCTGTCCCGGCCATCCTGGGTGCTGGGGCTGCGGCTGGGCATGGAGGGGGTTGAGGCTGTAGGGGTCGTTCACGTGGGAGTAGGGGTCCTGAGACTGGGGGTAGATGGGCTGGTAAGGGGGGGGGGAAGTAGGGGGGCTGGAAGTCGGCGTTGGGGGTGTGGGAGAGCGGCGGGGCGCTGGTGTAGGGAGACTGACCCACGGTCCCCAACTGGGGTAGCCGGGCTGTCCCGTTGCTGGTACTGTCGTGGCGCTCCTGAGATGGGGGGGAGGGGGCGACGAGGGGGGGGGGAGGAAGGGGGTGAGGGGAGGAGGGGAAAGGAGGGGGAGAAAAAAAAAAAAAAAAAAAAGAAGATAAAATCAAACTGTTTATCCTCAAAATAGGCTTGCGATTTTCACCTATTGGGCAAAGATGGGAAATTTCGTCCGCTCCGAGGCAGAGAAGAGCAGATCTGGGCATTTCTCTGCCTCTGATTTTTCCCTCGCACACAATTAAGAAGCAGTCTCGTTTTTAAAATAGTATTAACAGTAACGGCAATAAAGATAATAGCAATAATAGCAACAATTATAACCGGACTGTTTACAATAATTAATAAAACACTGTGGCGATACAGTGTGGATTCCCAACAGATCGCTCCCCAGCATTTCAGGAGCAGGTATTTCCCGCAAATAAAAAGAATAATTCATACGCGGGCATTATTAAAATAATAATTCTACCGCGACTCAAAAACCTCCCACTGGCCCTGGACAGAACCCAGACAAATACTGTCGCTGGGATTACCGATAACGCATCCCAAGAAAACCCTGGAAAATCCAAGCCCACTGCCATTTTGTTACCAGAAGACGCCGACATAGGCTCTAAAACAAACCAGTGCTTCCCCCCACGAGTTTTACAAATGTTTCGGGGTGAAGGAACTGCCACGGTCCCCCACCTACGGGGGGAACCGCCCGGGTGCCCGGCTCAGCTATCCCCTCGCCAGTGGGCGATTTGGGAGCTGCAACAGCCCCGTCGCCGGGGAAGCGGAGGAATGCGCCGGGCAGGCGGGGGGTAGTGCCGCCCCCAGCCCCGCCGCACCGGTGGGCGCACCGAAATGCTCCCGGGCGTTTCGGCACGGCTCTGCCGGCTCCCGCGGCCGGGGAGAGAAGCCCGCGGGTATGTCCAGGGAAAAAGGTATGGCCTCCGCGGAGGAGGAGGAGGAAGAGGAGGAGGAGGATTCAAGGGAAAAGAGCCACTATCCCGAAAAAGGGAAATGAGAAAGCTGAAAATATCTCGTTTGCAGGTGGCAAGGTGAAGAAATCGAAGGGGTAGGGTGCAAGCAAAGCCCTTAGCCGTTCGCTCCAAGCTGATCAAAAAAAAAAAAAAAGAAAAAAGAAAGAAAGAAAAAAAAAAGAAATAAAAGAAAAAAAAACCCAAAACAAAAGAAAGAAGGGAAAAAAGCTAACCCGCCGAATTTATAAAAACGAAGAAAACGGGGGGAAAAGCCCTCTCCGCAAAGCTGGCTGCGAAACCCCGACCAGCACCGCCACCGCCGACAACAATAGCAACATCCAGCACACACCAAACCCCCTCCGAGAGAAACGGGAAGAAGCAACTCACCATAGCCGAAAAACTGTGTACTAACATCTGCGAAGAGTCGGGGGTTACAAGGCAGGGCAGAAAAAAACCAACAAGCAGAGGAGAGTGACCGGCGGAGCGCGCAGCCCCCGGCGGAGCCCCGCGGGTGCGGGCACGGCGCGGGCGCGGAGGGAGCGCGGCCGGAGCCCGGCGCTAGGCGCGGGCGGTGGGACCGGGGCGCCGGGGCTGCTCCTGCACCGCGGGCGCGCCACTATAATCCATCAGAACTTGCACCGATCTCTGCTGCCCTTCATCGGGTGTTGCCAAGGCGAGTTCTCTATCCTGGCGTGGTGTGAGGAGTCAAAGTTGGTTGCTTTTTTTTTTTTTGCCTTTTTTTGTTTGTTTGTTTTGCGCTTTTTTCCCCCCCCTTTTTTGTTTTGTTTTGTTTTAAGCGTGTGTATGTTTGTTTCTTAATCCTTTTTTTTTTTTTTTTTTCTTTCCTGTCTCTTTCTTTTTCTCCTTTGACTTAGCTGCTGCTTCACTTGAGCTCCTAATAACAGATCTGCTGCCTTCCTGGAGACTCCTAATAGCAGATATTCATGACTATTAATATTACACGAATACTTAATAAGGGAAGAATGGCTGGAAATCGAGCGTGAAGCGAGAAGGCAACTCAAGGCAGAGCCTGTTCTAAATGACGTCCATTGAATGAAGAATCAGTGTATCTAATCAGAGATGGGGGAGAGGGAGAGAGAGACAAAAAGGGAGAGAGAGGGAGCGGGAGAGAGAGAGGGGGGACATGCTGCTGCGTCTGACGAATCACAGGAAAGGGGCAACATTTTAAAAGGTTGCAGGGCATGCAAAAGTGAAAGAGAAAGAGATCCGGAGAGAGGGAGAGGGTGGGAGCCAGGAGGGGGTGCGGACGGGGGGGGGAGGGATGGTGGGAGAGACGGGCAGAAGGAGAGAAGGGAGGGGGGCGCGGGATCACCCCTTCTTCCCTTCCCTCCCCCCTCCCTCCCCCCCGCCACCGCCTCCCCCTGCCCCCAGCCCCGCGGTCCTTCGCGGGCGCACCTCGGGCTGCGGCTGCTGCGCGTAGCCGGCCTCAAAGCCCAGGGAGAAGAGCGGCTGCTGGCTCCCCGCTTGGCTCTTGCCTCCCTCGGTCGCGCCGCCGCCGCCTTTGCGCGGGGTGGGCTCCGCGGGGCCGCCCGCCGCCGCCGCCCCGTCCATGCCTCGACGGCACCCCGCCGAGGGGCTCCCCGCGCCGCTGCCCCCGCGGCGGCCGCCCCGCGCCGCCGAGCCGGCTCGCCTCCGTGCCCCGCGTCCCGGAAACCGGCTGGGAAAGTTTTTTTGGGTGTCTCCCCTTCTGGGTGTCAGCCCTCCTCCTCCTCCTCCTCCAGTTCGAGCCCAGCGCCGAGGCCGGCGGGCGCCCGGGGCGGGGGGGCTGGGGAGCCCAAGGAGCATCCGCCGGGCTCCCCGCGGCCCCCCTCTCGGAGGATCCGGGAAAAGACAGGGGGAAAAGGCAGGAGGCGGGGAGGGAAGTAGGGCGGGAGGGACGCGGGGGGGAGAGGGAGCCAGGAAAAGAGGCAAGGCGAGCGCTTCTCCCGGCCCAGACAAGCCGGGGCTCCGGCGCAACCCGTCGGACTGGCTGTGCAACTCCCAAACAACTCCCTTAAACAGGCACCGCTCCACTCGCCGCCGCTGCCCCACCGCAGCCTCCCCGCCGCTGCCCGGCCCCGCGCTCCGCCCGCCGGCTCCCGGCCCCCCGGCGCGGCGTGCCGGGCTTTCAGGCTCTCAAACCGCTTTTCTTTTGTCCCCTTTTTTTTTTCTTTCCCTTTTCTTTTTTTTTTTTTTCCTTTTTTTTTCCTTTTTGTTTCTTCTTACTCCCCTTCACCGTACAGCTACCCTGTTTTCCGTCCTCTCCACAAGCCCACTCGCGTCCCCTCCCGAGGAAAACAAGGCAGATCCAACCGCACACGCACGCACGAAAGCCGGCGGAGTGGCGGCGGCTTCTCCGTGTTTGGTAGCACCTCGGTGCGAAGTCCCACTAGCGCAAGGCAACAAAAGCCATTTGCAATGAAATGCACACGCTCGCACGTGTGCACACTTGAACACCGATCCTGGGGGAAGGGGTAGGGGAAAGAGACACTCTTTTCTCCTGAAATCCAGATGAGCAATATATCTATATTTTCTTTTCCGGCTAAAAAAAAACCCCAAACAACCCCAAACAGCAGCAACAAAAGAGGCCCAAAAAACAACAACAATTAAAAAAAAACCACCAAAACAAATAAAAAAGAAAACAACAAACCCAGCCCTAACACCTCATTCCTAGAAATCAAGCATCTGCCAGCAAGTGGATCTAAGA
Organism: Apus apus; assembly: GCF_020740795.1. Classification (NCBI taxonomy): domain Eukaryota; kingdom Metazoa; phylum Chordata; class Aves; order Apodiformes; family Apodidae; genus Apus; species Apus apus. The sequence continues at coordinate 67,128,123 of NC_067283.1, read as the reverse complement.
GCCAGGCTCTCGTACCGGGAGACAGCTTTATCCCAAACTCCTCGATCCAGGACTAAATCACCAAATCATTTAGTTGGCGGTGAGTTGGCGAGTCCTCGGTCCCTTCCCTTAGCTACAGCATCGCCCAAAGCAGCGGCAGGGTCGGGAGTGTGTGTGTCCCCCCCCCCGCCTTTGCCCCAGACATACATGTCTGCAGGGCTCCGCCGAGGCTGGGGGGAACCTTCCCGCGTTGGTCACGACCAAATAACTGCGTTCATTTGCAAAGTCGAGTCCTTTATTGAGCGGTTTAAAGGCACTGCACAGGCAACTTTTGCAGAGCGGGTGACAACAGTATTCGTTGGTTTGAGACTAGGCATGGGTCCTAGGCATCGCTCTTCTTCTTCCTCTTCTTCTCCTTTTTGTCAAATTAAAGGACACTTGCCTCTTTCTAAAAATATGGATTCACACGCAGACGCAGAGAGAGATGAGAACACTGCTTCAAACCAAATTAGGTGGATTTTTAGTTATTTTGGTTTGTTTGGTTTTTTTTTTTTTTCCAAGCTGTCAAAATATTATTGCTTAAAGCCGTAGGAGTGTGGCCCTGAAAATTAGGAGGCTGGGGAACATAGCTGATTTCCGTTCGGCAGCTGACCCCTACACATTTTTGCAGCTTGGTTTAATGAACACGAAGCTACATCGAAAAGGCTGAATTTAAGCATCCGTCCTGAACCAATTTATTGGGATGCCTCGGGTACCTGGCTTGTAAGAATAACTCTCTTCCCTTTGTCTCTTTGCCCTTTCATTCATTCAGTCATTCATTCGTCCATTCATTCAGCCAGCCATCTATCCATCCATCAGTCCATCCGTCCATCCATATGGATGAGTGTAGCATCCTACAGAGCCTTATCTACGGAAGATCTACCTATAGACCAGACTGCTGCTGGATCCTGTTTGCCTCTCCTCATACACTTCCGACAAAGCTGGGTTTCGACAAGCCCCGAAGTTCCTGGGGAAGGAGCTCAGCCCCTCTATCCAGCTGCAGGACCGCCAGGAAGCCTGGCGAAGGAGCAGAAGTTTTCCTGAACGAAATTGAGAGCCGGAGGGATGCTGCAGGCTCCCGCTCGCAGCTGTGGGACAGCAGGGTCTGCCCCGGCCGGGGGAAGCGCTTACCTCACATTCCTCATACTTGATATTATCCGTCAGTTTCCAAAGCATTTTCATGGATTGGCGTGAGAGAGGATTTGGTTCTCCCTGCCTTTCCCTGCGGTGGCGTGGGGAGCGCGGCTGACGGAGGCTGTGCTGCGCTCCCGTCCGCGCTCGGAGATCTCCCTCTAATGGTGGAAACTTTTCCCTTTTCCAGCTCTTTACCCACAGCCTAATCGCCTCATTAGCATATCAACAACAGCCCAATTGCTCGCCAGCACAACAACCTGCAGCGATGGACACAGGTAGAAAGAACCCACCAGCAAAAAATGAAATAAATAATAAGAAAGCAAGAGGCTTTCTCCAACCCGCCGAACTCCTGCCCGGGGGGGCAGGGGGCCTTGCCTGCCTCCTTCCCTGCGAGTGGGGCTTGCCGGCTGCCGTTCCCCCCTTGCCTCTGCCTTTCAGCGGGGAAGAAAGTAGCCAGCGAAATCAAAAAAAGTCACCGTCCCGTCACCTGCAGAGTTTGGGGCTGGACGTGAAGCCACCCCTTTATCTTTTTTTCCCTTCCTCCTCCTTTCCCTCGAGGTTTAAAAGAAACCAAAGCGAGGAGAAATGAGACTCGGGTCTTGCTCTAACGAGGTTACTGTCTGCGGAAGCTTCTGTTGCGCTTTGGATTTTATGTGATCTTTTTGGTGGATATTTGAAAAGGTTTTTCCTTTCTGTTCTGCTCCTTTCGGCACTGTTGGCTATCAGTCTTAAAAAAAAATATCAAAACCAAACCAACCAAACAAAAAAACCCAAAAAAACCAACCAACCCAAAACAATCCTAAACAAACCCAATATAATCTCCGAGACAGAAGTGAGCGAGCGGTAATATGAGCGTAGCAGGAGCCAAAAAGTCTTTTGCAAGAACTTGAGCAAAGGGACAAAACAATGACCATCATAAAACTTCGGTACTTTCTTAGGTGGAGCACTTCGTTTGCTTAACAATGTGCCGCTAAGCGAGCGCTTAGCCCTCCTGGGGGAGTGACTTTTCCACCCTTCTCCTTTTCTATTTTCCTAGGTGGCCGGCCTTGCTCCATCCTCCACAGGGCTTCGGTTTTTTTCCGCGATTCTCTTCTTTTTTCCCTGGCTTATCCACGCCACTCCTAATGGCGAGGCATCTTCCCCTCCGTGGGGCCGGCGTGTCGGGCCTGGCGCGGCTCCCTCAGCCTTCCGGGCCCTCAGGCATCCCCCGGAGCTGGACATCTCTGCGGACGGGGGAGGGGGAGCACCTGGCTGCCCGGCCGCTCCCCGAAACTTCCCTCTGACAACCGCAAAACCTGCCCCATCGGCTTGGGAGACCCTCCCGGTGCCCACCCCCCGACGTCGGGCAGGAAATTTAGTGCCTCCAGGAGCGAACGGCCCCTCCATTCCTCAGGGAACCCACAGTGGGCCCTAGGGGTGTCCTGCACACGCGTCCCCACACTAAGAAGGGCGTCAAAGCCTCCAGGCTCCCGGGCCTGCTCCTTCACACACACATCTACAACCCCAAAAGGGATTATTTTTCTTTTTCCCCTTCTCCTTTTCCCCATCCTCCACCCCTCGATGCTCTTCTTTTACCAGCGCTTTTGTCTGCAAGTGGCAGGAGAGTAAATTGTTGTTTTTACTCCCATTGAGGTTCAAATGGAGCTGGCAGTTTAAGCCTACTTAATGCCTCGGGCGGGGTGATATGAAAAAAAAGAGGAGGGGAGAAGGGTAAAGAAGGGGCCCATCATCCCTAAGCGCAGTCCTGGTGGAGCTGAGCCGACCGGGAGAGCTTCCCACCCGGGACAGTCTCCCACCAGCGGCTACTCGGGACTCCCGTGGGCCAAAGGCCCTGCCCTTGTCGTCGCCAACAGCCTCGGCTGGCTAGGATGCGGGGGTAGGAGGGGACGGGGAGGCTTTCCCCGAGAGACACGCACAGGGCAGCGGGAGGCGGCTCCTCCGCTCCCCACGACAGGTCCGCTCGGCCCGGCCCCTCCGGCCAGGCTTGGCGGGGGGAGGAAGGGGGAAAAGCAGCGCCAGGAACGGGAGCTAGGAGGGCCAGAGTGTAGGGAAAAATCGGCAATAGATTTCAAGGCCGATAGCCAGTGAATGTGATTACATAAGAGTTGACTTCAGTGGGGGAAAAAAGAATATGTATATAAAAAAATGCTCTTGATCGCTTCTCCCCACCGGCCTGATAAAAAGACGCCAGTTCTAACCGTAAAAGTAATTTAAAAGATGTATTTTTTACTTTTTTTTTTTTCCAGACAACTTAGTGCTATCCTAAAAAAAATTAATAATTTAAGGCAGCCCGGGGAAAGACTTAGTCGCGATATTTGAAAAGTAGGGAGCAGAAGAAGAAGCTAGGCTTCCATCCAGAACTGGACTGTCTTGGAATAAAGAGTCATTTTTGGCAGTAAAAGCTCGGGTGTTTGAACAGGACGGTTCGTCTCTCCTATTATTATCCGTAAAACTCAGCATTCCGCTCCGGCCCGGGCGGAGGTACGTCGGGAGCCTGCAGGGCTTTCCAAGTGCCTCCCGCTCTCAGAGTCGTGATAACTCCCCACGTGTCGGCTCGCTCGTGGTGCGGGTGGGTCCCCCCGCGTCGGTGAGGCTGGATGAGGCCCCCGTCGGGCCGCGTCTTCCCCTCCTGGCTGCTTTCGCTGGTGGTTGCTTGCTTTCCCCTCCGGCTCATCCCCGCGCCTTCCAGGGGCGCTCCGGCAGCCTCTACCGCCGGCTGGAACCAGTATTTTTCCACGGGACCGGCTCGGGTAGGAGCTCACAGCAAAGTTTCAGCCTTCGCTGCCCGTTCCCGAAGCCGGCGGGCGCTACCCCGCCGGGTGCCCTGCTCGCTGCGGCAACAGCCCCGGGGCTCCGCAGCGGGACGGCCGCCACCAGCCCCTGGCACGGGGTCGGCAAGCGAGCACACGCCGCCCTTCACCGGCCCACGCTGCCGGGCAGCTCAGCCCTGGGCCGGGGCAGAGCAGCCCCAGAGGCAAAGCAGCCCTTGCCCCTCCCGGCCCGCCGCGCTCTCTACCTGTTGCAACCGGGCCTCGTCGGTGGCCAGGAGCAGCTCCCGGCACGGGGAGCTGCAAAAGTCGTCAACCCCGGGGCCAGATTTGCTCCCGCTCCCTCCCGGCCCGACACCTTTCCCGCTCCAGCCCTGCCTCCCCTCCAAAAATAACAATAAACTCCCCCAGGGCAGGAGGGTCGCCTTACCTGCCAGTCCCCCATTTTGGCAAGGACAGACATCCTGGCTGCGGGCTCCGGCTCCTCAAATCCCTGCTGGTCATGGACTGCAAGGGCGAGCCACCCGCCCGGGATGCCTGTAGGTAAATCCTCCCCTTACCTGCGCCGGGACTCTCTCACCTGGCCATAAAGAGCTGGGTGCTCCCTGCCCGCGCCTGCGCGCTGCTTCCGCGCTGCCTGCGCGCTGCCCCCCGCCACCGCACAACCACGGCGTCCGACCCGATCCCTCAGACCCCCGGGGTGCACCCTCACCAGGACCCCAGTGAGCCCTCCGGGCATGCCACAGCCGCCGCGCAGATGCCCGCTTCGTTGCCCCACTGCTCCCCTCAAGACCGAGCGAAGGGCAGATCTGCCCCCCAGGTGCCTGCAGTGCTCCGGGTGGGGACGGGCGAGGCCTCCCCCGGGGGGGTCGATATGTTTCATCAGGGGCAAGTTGGCAGCAAGTGCGTGCCAATAGTAATAATAATAATAATAATAATAATAATAATAATAATAATAATAATAATAATAATAATAATAATAATAATAATAATAATACGGAGGGGGCGCTGAACTAGCCCAAGTGGGTAACGGAGGCTCTGCAAGTGGCCGAAGGAACCCAGGGGGAAACGAAGAGCCCCTCAAGAGCAGACGGTCTTCCCAGCCCGTGGTACACGGGCCAGGCTGGGGGGAGGGTGGCGGCAGCCGGGTGGCTTCGATACCCGGGGCAGTTCGGCACCCGGTGGGCTGGGCTTTGGCCCAGCGGGAGCGGCACTCGGTGGCACATGCTGTCACCCCCCGGGGAGAAGCCGGCCCTGCGACAGTCCGGCCCTGGGACCCCGCGGTGTCCTCACCCCTTGTCCTCGCCCATGTTGTGTTTTGTTTTGTTTTTTTCCCCTCGGGGATTTAAATGCCAAAGTGCCCTGGAAAGTTTCCAGGGTGTAGCTCAGGTCTGATTTCACGCCCCGAAAGAGAGGGTGCACGGCCTCTGCTCCATCTCCAGAGTCTGGACACGGGGGGAGTGAGGAGAAGCAGTACTACTCCAGCAACAGGATTTTGGGGAGGGATGCAACTAATTTCCACTTTGCAGCAAGCCCTTTGCATTTCACAGAGAGAGGAATGTGGCTTTGTGCCCCAGGTGTGGGTCACTTTGAAGCCTCCTCAAAGCCGGTGTCCATTGCCCCCCACTTACGACGCAGTGCTGGGTCGGGTCCCGGGCTAGTCTCAGCCTTCGGTAGAGGGAAGAGGAACGCACCCTTCTGGCCTGACCTTAAGAGCCTGGGGACAAGGACCTTGCAGAAGGAGCATCAGGCCCTGTCTCCAGGCAGGTGGGAAGGGAGAGGTGAGAGCCGGTACTCGCAGCCATTCCGCCCCGGGAAATCACTGGGGTCGCGGGCACTTGAAGCCCCGGCTCCTGCAATGCCGCGGGGCTAAGCTTCCCAACTCCCTGCCCAGGAGAGCCGAGGTCGGCGGGGACCGGGCCCCCTCCGCGGGGACCGGAGGCTCCTGCGCGGCGGAGGGGCGGGACGCGGTCAATGGGCCGTGCGAGGCGCGCTTCACACCGCCGCCCTCAGCGCCTGCCCGCGGTGTACAGTTAGCGTCAAATTACAGCAATTAGCCGGGCACCGGAATTTAATAACCCAGCCCTGCCCCTTCCCCACTCTCCAGGGCCAGGGGAGGCTCCTGCTCGGGGGAGACACGGAGCAAAGACAGCCCCGTGCAAAATTGGAGGGGGTTGCGGAAGATAAGAGAAGATTTCGTGCCTCTGGGACTCTACTGCGTCTTCTTTCCTCACTTCCCTTCTCCTCTGACAACTCTGCAAGAGATGAAGATTTTGGTTTTGACGATTATTTAAAATGCTACTTTTTATAAATATTTTTTGGCGGGGAATTATTCCATTTGAAGTTGGCCTTAGGCGAAACGTTGCCGGTAAACTTGTATGCCACGCTCCTCTTGTCCTCCCGCCAGGATCTTTCCCTTCTCCCTGCCTCCATCGCTCCCCACAAGGGGTTAAACCCTCCTGGTCAAGACCCGACTGCCGCAGCCCCAGGTACTTGGCAGAGGCGGCCCCAGCACCTGAGGGGAGGGAGCCGGGCTTTGGGGGCTACGGGGAAGCCCTGGCTCGCATCGGACTCACCCCCGCGCTTTTTTTTAGCCCAGGGGAGGAAGGCACGGGCTGGGCGTGCTGTAGAGCCCGAGGGCTATGGGGTGTTCATTTTCCCCTCCCTGGGGCTTCTGGTGACTGCACTTCGGGGGTTAATTCGGCTTCCCTGGCCTGGGCGTCTAGGGGACTCCTTTCCTTCACAGCCTTAAGGGCAAATTCGGCACGCAAAAGTGAAGGCGGCTGAAGCCACCGCACCTTGGGCTGCTGTTATCCCTGAGGTGCCAGCTCTGGGTGTCTTCCTCGTTCTACCCCGCCGCCTGCTTTCCCTCCCTGTGCGAAGGGAAGAAGAGGCTCAGGAAACTTTTCTCCCGAGACAAAACACTTTCCTATAAAGCAAAGACATATATAGCTTCTTTTTTTCTTCTTCTTTTTTCTTTTTCTTGTTGTTTTCTGTTTGTTTAGTTGGTGTTGTTTTTTTTTTCTTCCCCTCCTCCCTCTGTCACAGCGGCTGGTTCCCGCCGTCAGCAGCGATTTTGGCAGGTGGATCAGAGAAAGTCACCACGGAGCTCCTTCCCCGCTGATTTATTCCTGGGTCCTTCCCCGTGTGTCACGGCGCGGGTAGGAGACAGGGCAAAGCGCTTCCCTTCGCTCCCAAGGGCAGCACCCTTTTGGCTAAATTGCACTAGGCACCTCTTCCCAGCCAAGGGAGTTCTAGCTGCTCTCAGGGGACACCCCAACCCCGGAGAGCTTTCCCCTGCCCGGCGCCGAGTCTCCCCGCCCTGAGTTACCAATGCGTCCTTGTACCCTTGAGTCGGAATTATCCTCACCTGCCCGGTCCCCAGCCGTCGGCGAAATCTTCCCTTCTCCCTCCTGCCTGTGCTGCCGGTCCCCGCAGGAGCGGAGAGATAAACCCGGCTCCCGATGCTCTGCGGGGAGTTTAGGGTTGGTTATTCTTCGGCGCTGTTGCTTTTCCCTTCTCCCTGCCCCAGTGCCGCTCGGCTAGGGCGAGGCTCAGCGCTGCTGGTTCCCACCGGCTCTGCCACATTATGGCCTGTTTTTAAAATAATTTTTGGCAGTGGGTGGCTTATGCCCGTGTGGGCACTTGCAGCCCAGCCAGGGGGCCAGCAGAGGCGCAACTCTGCGGCGTCCCGGGGCGGGAGCTGAGCGGGGGATGCGGAGAAGCGGCCGGCAGCGGGGTGGGCTCTGCCACGGCTGAACTGCTGGCGTCGGTGTTTTCGGAGGGAGAAAGGAGAGGTTCAGGTCGGTTGTGGGTCTACCTCGGCATTCCGAGGGGCCGGGGAAGAGTGGGACAGCAGGCCGTCTTCCCGAGCGCACCTTGGAGCGGGGGAGAGGGGTCAGAAGGAAAGAGGCAAAAAGCCGCAGGACGTTAAAAAAAAAAATTCAAATCCTATAAAACAAATACAAAAGGGGGAAAAAAAAATGAGGGAGAAGAAAACAGACATACACACACCCACACCCGCCCTTCCTCGCCCTGCACTTTGCAGTCCAATATGATTCAATTATTTTTGAGATGCCGATGCTGGGGAGACGCTCAGTTCCGGGTGTTAGGGGAAAGGTTTTTCCCCGTTTTTCTGGGGGGGTTTGTGTCTTGTTTTCATGCACTGCTGCTGGGGACGCGGCTCCCGGGGTGGAGCAGCCTCAACCGCTCTCCTCTGCGGATCCGGGGGAAGTCCTCATGCGCGACTTGGGATGGTTGAGAAGGAGGGGGTGGGGGGGAAAAGATAGGAGGACAAATCCGTCTGCTTCCACTTGCGACAGTCCTGCCCTCGGTGCTGTCTCCCGGCTACTCAGTTTAACTGAGTTTGTTTTCCCACGGGAGAGAAGCTCACCAAGGGCCACAGGTCGCTTCAGCCGCACCCGGGGGGACCTCACGAAACCAAAGCTCTTTTCCCCCTCCGCGCCCCTTCCTGCTGCCCCCATAGCGGCTTCGCTTCGGGACACTCTTTGGAGGAGGGTACCGAGCGTCCCGCCTGGAGCGCGGCGGGGGGGGCAGGCCCCTGCGCAGCCCGGGCGGAGGGGCGGGAGGAGGAGGATGGGGATGAGGGTGCTGTGCCCCTGGGTACTCCACTGCGGTACCTTTCCATACTGCTGCAACCCCTCCTTGCCCAGAGAACGCCGGGACTCCCGGGCCCGGCGCTTTGAAGCCCCAGAGTGTTTACAGGGTGATGATAATTTTGAATATCAGCTCTACATATAAATGGCTTTTTCCTGTTTGCTCTTTTTTCCTTCTTTTTTTTTCCATGAAGTGGCAGAGGGCATCTGAGTGCAACTTTTTGGAAGTGAGGTGAAAACGTTTTTGAAAGGCAGGGAGAAAAAGCCAACTTTTTCCAAGGAGCACGTGGGTCTTACTTGCTGCTTTAATATTTATTTGGTAAACTAATTACACTAAAGCAACTCAACAAGCAAAACCGGGAAGTAACTGAGAGTTAAAACCGAGCACACACTGTGGTACCAGAGTCATCCAGAAACTGAGGACTAAATGGTGTTTGCATGAGCAACCACGTGGTTCAAATTCCTATGCTCTTGATATCCTATGGAAATTTAAAAGGCACATTCTACTTCACCAGACCCCTTGTTCTCAACCTAGGCCCTTTGGGGCTAGGTAACGTCATTGCCTTCTCCAAAAAAAGAGCTCCTAAAAAGACCATCTCTGTGAAGAAACCACTGGTGGGGTAAAACTATGTGCTTCAGCTTTTTTGGATTACGCAGGGAGCAGTGTCAATTACAGATGTTTGTGAAAAACGTGTCTTTTTTTGTAAAGGACAATAAATTCACCCCGAAGGCACAAAGCACTTTCTCTTTAGAAAAAGAAATCTATCCACTATAAGCAAGTCAAGACCTAATTATTTGTTTACTCCAACCTGGCTGCTTTTTCTGTTGTACATTTCATTTCCTAAACATAAAAACACACCCATTTTTAAGAAAATAGTTGCATATGCAACTCACACATAAAACTGGAGTATTTACTGGGCAATTCTGACTGCTCACATGCCCTGAAAAAAAAAAAAAAAAGCTTTTACATTTCAAACACAGGCAACTATTTTGCCAACAATCCCATAGCTGCAGTAGATTGCAGTTTTAGTGAACATACCACCCCCCAAAAAATACAAATATTGTATTTGAGCTACTACAGGTGTTCTAGGATGGGCTGCTTTTCTCCTGGTGAAGCTTCACTGACTTCACTTCTCCTGCCCTAGAATCTACTGATGCAGCTGCCCATATCCACCCAACTGCACAGATCCCAAGTACAAAACATAAAGTCACTCTCTAGTGTTAAGTCTCTACATGGAGAGTTTTGGTTGGATTAAGATTTCGAAATTGAGCCCATAATAAGATATGCCGTAAAACCTCAAACAACCCTCCTCTCCAAGGATATTTATCTTACGCATTTAATTGCCCAGTAAAATAAATTCTGTATGTGTACACTTATTTGGGAAGGATTTTGATCTGGTAATTTCAGTGTATCTTCTGATCTGTAGCAGCTTAGAATGAGTCTGTACTAACATCCTTAGAAACTGTGGAGAAGCAGAAACTGTGCCCTGCTAAATAATGCCTATTCAGCTGCTAGATATTTACACATAGGCCAGAATGAACTTTCCTTGTAATGCTATCTCTTAGCTACATGTTAACATTCAAGAAGAAAAATAAATGTAAGTCATTTAAGCATAGGCCAAATCCCTGCTTCTGCTAATTCAAGTAACAGAGCTCCGCTAACTTGCATGGAGCAGAATGGGGCTCCTTCATGTTACCTTCATGTCATATTAATACTGTCATTTTTATAATGACTCCTCTCTCAAAGCACCCATTACTGCATAATAAGCTTCAACAAACCCTCGAGAGGTGCAGTGTTATTAGTTTATCTGCTTTACAGATAAGTAAACTGATGCAAGGGGAAGATAAGGAATTTCCCCAAGGTCTTGCATCTGGTTTCCTGGAGATCAAGGGAAGGAAAGAAAATCAAGAATTGGAACTGAACTAACCACCAGACCAGTATCCACTCCCCCTACTGCTGGTGACAACGTGTCCAATAGCCAGAAAAGCAATATTAAGCGGAACATCAGGTGATTAAGACCTCTATAAACCAGGTAATTTCCAGTCAGGTGCCTAATTGTACTCTTTGATAGCTCAACTTAGGCATCCACATTTGAAACTCTCAGCTTCTCTAACAGTACTCTGGTGTTGCATCCATCCTGGCATGATATGATATATTGGAAGTGGAATTTAATACTTTAGTGCATTGAATAAAACACCCTAATAATTCCAAGACATTTAAAAAGCCTGGTATTACCCACAGCAGAGTTTAAATAAAATCTACTTTGATATATCCATGCTAACATCATAACTGCTGTCTGCAAGGCATATATTTTGAAGTGTGAAATAATTACAAAAAGCCATATTACTGGAAAATGACTGTTGGAGGCTCTGATGTCCAAAACAATATTAATCTGCACAAAAAAACACCAAACCTCTTAAATGATTTTTTTTTTTTGTTTTAACAAGAAACTTCCAAGGCTGTAGTCTTTAATCTAGCCCAGCTTGCATGCAGCTGCAATACATTTAGCCTTTAACATTAGCTCTAGCCATTGTCCTAGCACATGCCTACACCCCACGACACTTTATGGTATTAAAAGCAATGCTGTATGGCTGGAGCAACTTGTCACTAAGATATATCACTTGGTGGAGAGCAAAACAAAACAAAACAGTGAACAGCATGACTTTTTTTTTCCATGGGAGCCTGTTACTACTGGTCCAGATTTCTTGGCTCAGTTGAGTTTTTTGTGGTGTTTTTTTGACCAGCATGTGCTGCCTGCCTCCCTGACAGCTATGGAGTAAAACCTCTGGAAGTGCATGAAAGAGCAGGCCACGCACTGGGTAATCCTGTATAATCATGCCATATAGCTGTTGAAGGAATACCAGCCCGCTATATGTATAATCTAATGACAGTCAAGAGCTGATGTGATTGTTCTTACGCCAGCCTCCTCCCTATGTCAAAGGGAAACCAGGGTGTGGTTGGAGGATGGAGGTTGCAGCTGACGTGCACCCACATTACAGCTGTCCGAGGGGTTTACACCTTAGTGACCATTACAGCTGCCACAGACACCATCTCACCAGATTGAGCTCATAAGAACAAACTGACCCGGCAGAGATTCACACCGTTAGCATCACACACAGGAAAGCAAACAGTAACTCAGCAACTTTTTTATTTTTCGGCAAACTTTTTATTTTCCGAAGGGTGGTATTACCCTACTGGAACCAATTTAGTTGGGAAATTTGTTTGGCGTGAGTTTGGGGCTGTGCTTGGAAGTGCTGTGCCAGAAGGATAAAGTGACACATCAGCCTCCTGCTGGAGTTTGGGCCCCCCACATCTCGGGGCACACTGTCCCTCCTTCGGGAGCAGCAGCTCCTCAGGACTCCCCTTGCGAGAGGTGCAGGGCTATTAGCAGCCGCCCAGCCTGTTTACACCAGGCAAGTGTAAACGGTTGCGAAGCTCCAGCGAGTTTGCAAATTAAATCAGGCCCGGGCTGATCAACAGCTCCCTTAACACTACCGGCTCCGGAGCAGAGTTCTTCCCGCTGCCCAAGTTCAGGGAGTGAGGAGCCTGCTCAAAAAGTAACCATGCAGAAAAAAAAATAAAATCTCAGGCTTACGTGTCTTTTCCTAAGTCTTTGGCGCCCCTGTGTGTTTCCTCTTCGGGAAATTCCACGGCAGAAGAAGCACAGACTTTTCTTTCTTCAACCTAGCACCAGAAAACCAAGAGTGAATGTGGGCGAGCTCTGCAAAGGCAGCCCGAACCACACTACCCATCAGCCTGACCTTAAGTTGAGCTATGAGATTTCCCCCATCCTTAACTATTCTCCTTTAGACACCATAATTGCCCTCTTTGGCAACTTTATCCAAAATGACAAACGGTTTTAAAGCACCACTTCCATAGTCATTACATTTATCACATTTTTTTCTACAACCCTGTATCTCCTGATACACATGGAAAAAGCCTTACAGAAAAGAAGTGAAAAATCAAGCATTTTAAATACCTTAGGGTCTCAAGGGGTTAAATTTACAAATGGGCAGGCAATAGTGTGCCTGTAGGAAACATGTCTGTAACTCTGAATCAGGACTGCAATATAAGCCTCTGTGCTTCTCAAAGGCAAAGATGAGGAAATTCAGCATAAAAACACAGAAAAATCCTAAAAGGAACTGTAAATATTTTCTGTGAGGTACGTGGCATTTTTTATCCTATATCTTCAAGAAAACTGGGACACAAAGGACTGAAGTGAGTTGCCTAAGGGTACAGGGACATTGTGAGACATCTGGACAAAGAGGAAGGAAACTCAGCCATGCCAAGTCCTGGTGAGATTTGCTCTGTTGGAGGTCCTGGTATAAATGGGCTCCTCAGAAGTGAGTCTCCCAAGTCTTTGCCCTCTACCCTGTCTTGCCACTGTCAGTGCTTTTTTCAAAACGTATAATGTACATGCATGTCTGAGGGGTGCAGTGTTTGTCTGGGATTATTCAGAAAACACACACAAGCTCTGCAAAGTGTCACTGGAAAAATATGGCATGCAAATACAGACAGGCTATCACTTGCCCCAGAGTCAGCATCACCTGCTTTACACTTAACCTCACTAACCTGGAACAGGCCCTCCTCTCCTGACACCCTTCCCTGCCTTTAGACAGATGGCCCCAGCTGTAGGCAATGTAGGTGTAGGCCTGCCCTGCCTATATTTATGGGTGGGTGGTTGCCCTGCCTTTGTTTCCCACCTGGAGTGCTTATTATTCCTTTCACCAGCTCTTCCAGGACTACCTCCCTTGTCACAGGTAAATTTGGCCCCTAAGGCCACAACTCCCCACACCAGGGAAAGCTGTCCCAAAAGGCATCTCTTACCTCCCTCCCTCCTTCCTTCCCTTCCTCTCACTTGTTCTGTTTCCACCCTTCCCCTCCTCTCAAACAGTATTGGGTTGCCCCACCAAAGTTCCTGGTAAGTCACACAGCTGAAGTCAGGTTGCTATCTTAAATAAAACCCTGGGGGAAAAAAAAAAAAAAAGGGGGGGGTGGGGGCGAGGGGCAGTTGCATAAATCAGGGGAATTGTCCTGTGTAAGGACTCCTGCCTTGCTGCTTGCTTCCCTGCTGGATATTAGCATGTCTTCACCCCTGGCTGGTCTTGCATGCTGTGGGTTGTGTTTCAAACCTTGCAAATAAGCTACTTCTTAATCTTCTTTTAGACCCGTTAAGGAATCTGAGATTTCTTAATAGTCCAGTGCTCACGTGGAGCCTCCCCAGGTGGAAAACCTTTCCCCGTGTTCTTGGGAATGCCACTCCCAGCAGCACAAATGGGGAGAGGATGGTCTTTGTTGCAACACAGTGAAGCTCCTTTGCTTACCTCCATTTTGTGCTCTTCCTATGCAGAGGGAAAGTGGTGCTCCTTCATTTTGGAAGGCAAGCATTGGTTGCAAAAGCTTTTCGCTAATCAAGTGGGCAAATGTGGGGTCAAACTCAGCCATGATCACATGAAATTGATTTCCAGTGCAGGAAAAGGCTTTCTATGTTTTTCCCCTACAACAGAACCCATTAGCTAAATAGGGGATGGGTCCCACTTGTGAGGAAGCACAGCACAAACACAGCTCCTAAGGGCTGTAAGCCCCAACTGCCTCCATTAATGGGTCATGTGTTGGCTTGACCCGGTTTACAGGCTGTTGATTGAGCATAAGAATTTAGAGCAGGAACAAAAAATTGTCCCATAAATAGGCTGTCTGCATTTTAAACTAAATTAGCCCCACAGTGAATGGCCTCCTCTACTGAATTACAGCATGACTGAGCCTGCGTTGGGGATTGAAAGGGATTCATGTGGCTGGTTAAGAGCAGCATTATTAAGACTGTTATTGAAGGCTGGATCAGGCCCAATATGAATGCAATTATTCAGGACCTTTAAGCTACAATTATGTGTGACAGAAGAAGCCGAAGTAGTTGATGGCAGAGAGTATTTGGCCTTTACGGCCACGTAACTCATATACAAGCAGACAGGGCTTAGGGCACTGACAGACGGGTTGCGGTGAAGCTTGCTGTGCTGGCTGAAGATGTTTCCATCTCCAGCCGCTCACTCCAATAAAAGAGCTGGCAGAAGGGAATTTGTTCCTGAGCCTCAGTCTTTCAGGGGAGAAGCTCAGCACCTCAGGCTGTGGTTTCACACCATGGAGAGTTCAATGACAATAGCAGCCTTAAGGGATTCACACCCTCTTCCTCAAACTCCTGTCAACTTTTTTGTAGACCTGCTGGACTGATTCGGTTCATTAAAGAAAAAAATTTTAAAAGGGTGGGGAGAAGAAGAAGGAGTAATTACCCTCCCCTCCAAATGTAAGGAGATGAATTTTTCAGTCTGACTGTAGTCTGGCCCAAGCTCTCCAGCCCATGGAGCCAAGAGTGTGGGATGGGGACAGCCACCAATTTAGAAAATAGGGCCTTACCTTAAACTACTGCTGAAGGTGTTTTCTTTCCTGCCTCCCTTCCATTCCTGTTTCTGGGAAGTGGCGCTTGGCTCCTGCTGGAAAAGCTGCCCTCAGCTCTCTTTGGAGAACTGGAGCCCTTGCCCTCGCAGGCAATCTCTTGTGGCTGGACTGTGCTCTGCAAGCAAGGAGACAGAAAGCAGGTATGAAATCAGAGTGGAAGCAGTGTGGAAAAGCGTGTTTGCAAAAGCATGACATTTTGCATGGGTTTTCATCTTCAAGTTTGTCCCAGCAGACTTGCAGCAGAAAACACTACCTCTTTATAATGGGTGACTACCTACAATTTATTGGAACTGAGCTGTTGCTAAACACATGGAGTAGCGATGTATTAACACATTGTAAAAGGCTGTTTGATCACCATGGGATTCCAGATAAGCTAACAACAGAAAATAAGCCGTGATTCACAAATGACTCATTTCAGCATTTCTCTTTGATGCAGCAGTTCAAGCAAGCCCTGTCTATGCACATTCAAATGAGTTCACTGAATAGTCATTGAGCCCAGCAATGCCGTGCTTACAAAGTAATTTTTGCAAAGTCTAAGTACAGTTTTTAAGTCTAAAAATTGGGCAATTTCTAGCAGGCTGTGCCAGAGCGTGACTCTCAGTCACGCCTGCCGGCAACCTTTTCCTACGCTTAAAATCCTAACACCGAATATTAATTTTCCGCGATTCAAGTTCTCAAAATCTGGGAGTCCAGAGAAGCCATCCCCTCCCCGTGAGTCGTGCATCTCCTGTCAGGTTGGAAAGCAAAGGGTACGATGTCCCAGGTGGACTCTTTTCCCACCGACTCGGCACGCCTGTGTCCTCCTGCCCTTAATCCTGTCTGTCGGCGCTGCCAACCCTCCTCCTCCTCTTCCTCCTTCTCCTCCACCACCTCAGCCCGGTCTCCGCTACCCGCCGTGAAACCTCAGCGATACTTTAGTCAGCATTGCCATCCAGTGGCACAGGGGACAAATGACAGCTTGCCTGTAGGAGCGGGCACCGTCTTTCGTTTCATCTCTATATCCGCTGATGATGCGGCTCCACAGGCTGGCCTAAACCTGGGCAGAAACCTAGCGGTTGGGTATGATATACAATTTATTGATGGATTTGGTGTAGCATGTACCGGTACCTTGTAACAGCGCTGCTCAGCGTCAGCTTGCTGGTAAGCGGGGTGTTGCAGAGAAGGCTGTGAGTATTTAACGAGGGCAGGGTGTGCTAACTGAAGGGTACACAGCTCATTTCAGACAATAGCTGCCAGTGAGTCCTAAATCCTGCTTGTATTTAAAGTTGGTTGGTTGCAGAGTTTTTGTTTGTTTGTTTGTTGTGGTGTTTTTTTTTTTTCACCTTCAGTATAAGCTTTTTAGTGTTTTAGTAGGCAGAAGTTTGCATCATTATTGCCCTCTAGATTGCAGAACTGAGTACACTACTCATTTAGTGGTCTCCTTAATGAGCTCCTCTGGCCATTTAAATTTTTTTTTTATTTTTTTCCTAAGATGCTGTTAGCCAGAATGCTCCCCAAAACCTCAAATGTTAAGCAAGCAGTGCAGAACACCACTGGGAAAAATAATCTGCAAAAATACAGAGGCTTTTCCCACAGAAAACTTGCAAGATTTACATCAGTGTGGTCTGGGCTTTGGGAAAATATCTATCACCCATCTGCTCTTCATGGCTTGGCCATGCTGCCATTTCTTGTTACCCAGAGGGAGATCCTCTGAATCAGCTGGGTTGCAAAGAACCAAAGCCCAGCCCAAAAGAGCCAGTAACAGGAATTTTCCGTGGCTGTAATTGGAAAAAACAAACCACTCAAAATGAAACAAACACCAACTGTTTGGCTTTAAGTGGTTGCATAAGAAGAGTCAAAAGGACTGTTTTCTTTTTCCAAAAGCTGGGTAGATGGGATGGCACAGAGGTTGCTCTGGAAGTCCCAGAACAGCTGCTGGCCTTGCAGCCACAGTGGAGATCATCAGCACGCGACAGAACATGGTGGCTGGTGAATGCCAAGGACAGGCTGCTTGGGGACAGTACAGTGGCCTGTAACAGCTTTGCCACAAAGAGCTGACATGTGAGCCCAGCGCCTATGCAACTGAAACCAAGGTGTGAGATGTGATACTTAAGAATCAGGCAGCCAAAAGGAAGAGTACCATCCTCCTGGTGTCCCTGTGGAAGCCGTCAGTTCCCAGATGAAAGTGAGAACCTTCAGAGGCTTCAGCAATAGCTCCCCAAATGGCCACACTGTTTGACAGACATAAGTGTGGCAACAGCAGGACTGGCTGAAGGGACAGAGAGCACAAACACACCTTTGCAAGAGAAAGGTAAAGCAGGGTTATATCGACAGACATGGTGTGTACTTTTAGACCCAATCAAGTAGGATGTAAAATACCACAGAATTCATGCTGTACACACAGCAGCATCACTAGAGCTCAGTCCCCAAGCAGGTTGGATATTAAATTGATCAAACTGGTAATGAAAGTGGGAATTACTCCATCTCAGCCGACACAAGGCAGGTGACCTTATTAAAAAATATGCCAGTGTATTTAATGGGGTAGGGCAGTTTCTTGGGGAATTCATGATTAATGTGGCTATAACTCTGGAGATCCCACAGCTAATGCTCCTGGAAAAAGTCTTACTTCCACTATGAGATGGCCTGGCTGAAATTTTTGAGATGGTCCAAATACAGGCACATGAATTTGGCCACTACTTTCTGACAGAGAAGCCAAGTCACTCAAGAGCTGCAGCATTGATTAGAGGACATCGTGGCCTCATGCTGGATGCAGCAGGCCTGGTATGTAAGAAACCTCAGGGCCTGCTGAGGGATGTAATGTGTTTCCCTGTGGTCTGTTCAGGCTAACCACCAGGAACAGCCTGAACTCTCAAGCTGTTTAGTTATCACTGAAGCAACAGAAGCCACTACCTGAGACACCAATTGCATGTCATGTCCCAAGCAAGGCCTTACTTGGAGAAGTATTAGCATCCACTGACAAACAATGGGCTGGGGTAAGTCAGCATTTGCAGCTATCTTGAGTTATACACATGTATATGAAAAGGATCTGAGAGTGGCAAAAGCAACTGCCTACACATCTGTGAGGGAGCGAGAACTTAGGAGGGTCAAAACATTTCAGCCCAGTATTTTGTCCCCAACAAACACCAGAAACTGAGGCCTATGGAAGAGTAAAGGAGCAGGGCAAGCAAATGTGGCACTTCTATTGACACCTTTCCAGCCTCCAACTATTTGCAGACCAAGGTCTTCCTGAGATGGATGTGGTTGCTGTGTATTCAAGAATGGTCCTCTCTCTCATGAACTTACCCAGCCAATTTTTGAACAGAGACCATGGAGAGATGAATCAAGCAGAGTTTAGGAGTAAAGCAGTCTGTTTTCTTCTGCTTGCTGCAGTTACAGGGAAAAGAGGCTTTTGTGCACATTCTCTGCAAATAAAAAGCAGCATAGCAAAAACTATCCTAAATACAGGCTTAGGGATTCAGGCCAAGGAATGTTATCAGTGTGAGCAACAGGCAAGAAGCTGTAAGTAGCTCCCAAACAGAGAAATGCACCTAACTGGAAGAAAAGAAACAGATGCTTGCAGAATTTTGAGATTGCAGAGTTGAAGGTGAGACAGATTCACGCTGCAAAAGGAAAGTTCAAGAAAGCACCATGCAATAACCCATAATGGGACAAAAACCCCATGCCAGGGTACCAGCTGCCAGGTATGTCTGGTAATTGGGGAACCCAATGAGAAAACCCTGGCCTGGGAGAGGCCGTTTAGCAGGAAGGGACCAGAGAAGATGAGGCTGGCTGCAGGAGCTGAAGAATGTGATGTTGTTGTGCAAGGCAGATAATTTCCAGTAGTCTTCTAGCCTCTTTACAACATCCTAGTGACCCAACATGGGAAGACTAGATTGTCCCAGCTTCGGTAATGCCATCAGGGTTTGCCTTTGACCCCATGGTGACTGGTGATTGCAGCCTTCCTGTAAGAGAGCCATAAAAAGTTTTTTATGTAAGCAATAGAACAAGGGACCAAAACAAGAGCATGAGCCTCCACCCCAAACAAGAGCAAACAGGAAGGTGCTTGGCAATTTGAGACACCTGGGAGTGAAATTTGGGGCTTTTGCTGAGTGGGGTTTTGGGTTTGCGTACATCATCCGGTCTAGAAGATAATCAGAAAAAAGACATGGAGATGGATTTGAAAACTTGATTGAGCCTGAAGCTAGGTTAATTGGTATGAATGGCAAGGACAAATAAAAAAAAACAAACCCAAACCAAACTCTTCACAATAGACAGTGCTAAGTTTAAGTACAAGTTTGGGTCTTATGCAGTGTGAGGCAGATGGATCACCAACACAGATTGCTTTCTCCAGACGGTTGGTTATACCAAGAGGAGACCATGGCATATAATAAAGCCTTCAGAGGAAAAACAAAACAATGGAAGCTGAAAATCTTAAGCTAAAGCTTAAGAAAAACGTTGTACTTTGGTCTAAGAAAGGCAATAGTTCTGCTGGCAGGAAGAAAACTGCAGCTGCACAGCACTGACCAACTTCTTCCCCAGTCTGGCTACTACTGTTTGTCACTAGTCACAAGTTACTTCTGCCAGTAGCTTGTCATTACTCAATAAAAGCCCAACAGGCTTCAGTTGTCCTGGTGATTCAACATATCTCCTGAACTGATCTGAAGAGCAAAGTGATTGGCAGGCTTTCAACCCTAAAGCCCTTTGGGAGACTCCAGAGCACTACAAACCTGGTGGCACCTCACTGCTGCTCACAGACCAGTGAGGTGGGAAAAGGCCTTTTTCAAGGCAGGTCCTGGTTTGGGTTCTACTCAAATCTATTAAGAAGCCTGTCTCAGGCAGGAAGACATTAAGGACAACATACCTACCACAGCCCTTTGAAAGAGGATCCTGATAATTCACTGCAAGAAAGCTAAGCAAAGAGCTGGAACAAGCATCAAGCTAACTTATGTTATGATGAGAAGAGACATGAGAGACAAAATATCTGTCAATATGTAAACAGCTACACGCTTATACTCTATTAATTATTTTTCTTTATGCTTAGGGTGAATCATAAAATCATTGTACAAAAGCTTTTTCCTTCCTGGATAGTCCAGGACTATTCCAAATTTACCAAAATTGCAAAGCTAATGGTGATTAGCAGAGAAGATGAATATATCTCTAAATGATGATGGAGTCCTTTTATTATGGTTCCTAGGTGTAATAGGATCCTCAGCTGAGCTACAGCAAAGCTACGGGGTACCGCAATATAGACAATTACAGGAAAGAGAGCTGGAAAAGACCTAGAAAATTACCAGGTCTGGACCAGTATGGCCTGCAAAACTGCTGAAAAAGCTATGCTTAACCTGCTCCTGAAAATCATCAGTGGGAAAATTCCAGCCTTTGCAGAAATCTAATCCACATTTAACTGCTTATCACTACAAAGCTTCCCTAATGTCTGATCTTTACCTCTCCTGATGCTATCTAAGATGATTAGTTCTTGTCCTATGCACAGAGAACATGGAGAAGCAGCTGCTCCCTTCCTGCTTGCATCAGGATTTGCTTCTGTTTTTCCTTTTTTGCATATTTGAAGACTTTCTGCCTATTTCCTTTTTTTTTTAAATGACAAAATAACCATATGTATTTTTCAGTCATTCCTGACAGGTGATGTTTTCTACATCCCTACGGAATTGCTGCTCATTTTATACCTGGCAACAAATTATAGTGCCAGAATAAAGAGCATGGTAAAGCTAAACATTTAGTGGGGCCATTAGAAATAAAAGGAGAGAGCCATGTACCTGCTCTCTCTGTGGCATAGCCAGACACCCATACCAGTGGGCAAGGTGCTGGTCAGCCTTGCTTGGCTGAGCAGGTCAGATGGAGTTGCTTTACCCCTCGAGCTGCTAAGGCACCTGCAGCTGGGAACCGGCCCTTGGCCATGCAGAGATGGGGCTGCAGGGACACTGTCCTGACCTGGCACCTCCTCAAGGGTGTGACACAAGCTGTCCTGCTTCCACCACTGCCGTAAATACCTTGGGTTAATGTTCATGAAGTTAGTAAGTACCAAAATGTTTGCAAAATCCAGTGTAAGCTACCTGTGGACACTCCTCTAGTGCAAATATTAGCTGCATATGAACATTGGTACTTTACACTAATGCGTGCATTTATCTGCAGTAAGAAGACAGATCTCTCCCATGCCTCACCTACATCAGCGTCACTATAAAAGACAGTCATATTTAACAGAAGAAAACTAACTTCACCACCACAGCCTGCCTGTCCTCTATTAGGACATGTTTAATTATGTCTTGCTTTCTCTGCGCAGGAGGATAAATGAGCAGGGAAGAGGATGCTGTGCTGTTGCTCCTGAGCAGCTGATGAGGAGTAGTTTGCACAGAGGTGAGTGCGTGGAAGTTAATTGGAGAAGGGAGCAGTAAGAGTGCTCTGCTTGAAACAAGGCAGCTTACCTATTTCTGAATCCTTTCTATCTAAAAGTCTATTGTAAATGCAGACAAGCAGTGAAGCTCCTGCAGTGTAAGATGTTCTGTGTCTGGAGCTTGAAAGAATGGCAAGAAAAAAGTGGATGGGATGGTGTACTGTCTGGTCCCTGCTGTTTGTGCAGACAGATGTGCTCACTGGCTGCGTACGATTAGATCACTCAATGATTTTACTAGAACATGTGAGCTGAGCCAGCATTTGCCTTGATGTGTCATTTCATCGCTCCTCCCATTTGCTGGGAGTGCTGCTGCGATGTGACTGTCCAGTGTCAGTACATCTGCCTGGGAGCTCCTGTTTCAGGTAGGCTTGTATTTTCTTCTCTTTGAATAGGCAGATTATGGTTGGCTGGGAAGTGCAGGAATGCCAGGGGCTGCTCTGAACAGGAAAATAGGGAGGGCAGAGGAGAAGAGACAGGAATAATCTTTAACTGCTCGTGTGCCAAGACTGCTTTCTCTTTCCCAGTGTTACACAGTTTGTATATACCTTCTAGCTCAGGCAGGGCATGTGAGTAAGGCACCTGTTAGAGAAGATTGCTTCCAGGCAGGGTTGCTCCAAGAGGAGAGTTCTGGGGGGACCGTGCACACTGCAGGGTATCCCAGAGCAGCACAAAACCAAGGCAGAGTCGCCTTTATGCAAGAAGGTGTGAGAGAGGAGGAGATCCTTTATTTGGGCACAAAACAGTGGACTGTGGCTCCTTGCATTTCCTAACTAGAAAAACAACACTGAGGAGAAATTGTTTGCTCACAATTGCCTTGCTGTGATTTTCACAACGGTATCAATTAACAGCTTTGCATGTGAGGGTCATGGAAAGGAATGTCATATGTGGTTTTGTTCTAACAATGGAATAGAAAATGCCAAGTGACTCCAAAAGGGCATGGAATGTATAATGTTTGTCACAACTGACTGAGGCCAAACAGGAACTCAAAACTGATGTGCAAAGCTTTTGCATCTTGCTTTTTAATTAGCTAACAAATTAGCTGAAACCAATTACTTATATTGATTAAGGCCAGGAGCAGTTTACTGAGTCCTAACTATATTCCTCAAATAATATCCTCTCTTTCTGGCAAGGTCTGTTCCCATGCATCCCCAGGGAAGTTATTTCCATCCTTAATTCTCCTGGGAAGTGTGTTTCCACCAAACTTCTCAAGCTAAAATGAGAATCGCTACAATGCAGGTCCAGGGAGCAACAATACAAAGAAGCTGCTCTGTGAGTCTCAGTCAACAGCAGTTTTAGTTCTATTAACACAGACCCTGCCTACGCAGCCTTTGTCAAATATCATGGTAAATTTGATCTTCTAGTATCTTTTTGTCCAGCGACTCTGTTTTTGCGCTCAAAACATGCTGAGGTCCAATGCAATCCACAGCAGACATCATGGGCATCATGAAATCTGCTGCCACTTTGCTGCTCTTTCACTGACATTTGCCATAATATGTTTCAACTTTCCATCTAGATTTGGTTTCTCCCTGCATCTGAACTTGAGATGAGCCTGTAAAATTGGCAGTTCACTAATACCTGGGAAAGAGGTTTTTTAATTGACATGGCTCATCTGACTTGTACACTCCATTGCCCTGCTCTTTTTATGTTTGTGTGTGTGATTTCTGCCTATAATCCCAAGCATGGATCTTACGTCATAAAGATCAGCACACAGGAGAAGTAGTAAAAAAAGAAAAATAAAAAATAAAAATAAAAATACTATTGAGAGCTTTGTTTTCCACAGAAATCCTTTGCATGTATATTTTCTGGTTTTTAAATACTAATCGTGCTGGAGAATGGAGGCACTATGACTAAGAATTAACACAAGTGTGCAGCCTCCCTTCCCTGAAGGCTAGCAGTACCAAAGGATCGTGGTTAGTCTGGATTGCTGCAAGGGTGTTGGCTGCAATGTCTGTGCAAGAAAGAAACAGTACCAAAGAAATGTTAAATCTTGCATTTCACTCCTGTTACGAGCAGGATTTTCTCTTATTTTCTGCGTGTAGCTTAACTATTTGCTAGACTGTAACAGTAATGCAAATTTCAACACCTGAGAGAAAACAGTCTCTGTATACACAGACATGCATAAATATATATATTTAAACTTCTTAAAAGACCTCCTAGCTGTATAGTAGGTTACACAGTGCCTAAAACAGTTTTAAAAAGCATCTGGGCAGACTTTTTAAAAGGCATCTAAAATACCTTGGAAGATCTCAGCCTTTGATACTTTGGAAAAGCTACCTGTGCTCTCTGCTCCCAGCTGATACTCCCCCAAGGGAATCCTGACTCTTGCAAGAATGCTGGCACCTGCCTCCAGTTTTCCTCCTTCGACATTTTCTTATCTCCAGCTGGATGGACGTCTCATGCTAAGACTATGACACAGGGAAAGAAATGGTCTTGCAGCCAGCTGGCCCCGTGAGCAAATGTGAAGGTGTTAAACTGAAGGGTCTGTGGAGTACACGGAGGACAGCAAGAAGCTGCTGGGCTTCTACTCACCTCTGGTCATGACTGAGCTGTCAGGCAGGTGAGTGGTTGTTCACTCCTGGATATAATTTGCTGTAACAATCAAATTAGGAAGGAGCAGTGGTTTGAAGCGTTCTGGGCAGGTTTGTGCACCATAGGATTCACCAGTCACTGAGCTGGGACATGTTTTCCCTTCATGGTGTGCTTCTTTAATGGGACTTGAACAGTGGTCTGAGCTCAGCGTCTGCTCATCTCTCTGAATCCTCCTTTTAACAAAGCTGTACTGTTGGGCTGTGGCAGTATTTTCCAGATGACTTCTCAGCAGCATCAGACAAGTCTCCGTTATTCCCTGGGATTTTGCATGCCTCTGTTCCAGCCCCTTGGCTCCATTAGAGCCGTCCTCCTTCCAGAAGTGCCGGTGTCCATGAAGAAGGCTGCACTGGATCTTCAGTGTCCTTACCTGCCCCTGCTGACTCCCTGCTGAGGAGCTGCTCTGCTTTTTGCTGTCACTGGGTAAGCCTGACTTGCCAGGTCTGTCCCACGTCCTGCACCAGTGCTCCACTTTGGGGATAATCTGGCTACAAGTCCTTAGGAAGTTTCTCCAAGTGCTCTCCTCCTCATTACAGCTTGTGACATACCTGATGGGCTGAAACTGCCCCCTGCAACCTTCAATCTGTTTGAGCAGACACTCCTGGAGACTGTTTGGAGACAGGATGGGAGGAAAGTGCAGCTCCTAGGAGGGACATGCCAGTGCCTGAGGTAGCTTGTCTGCATGTGTTGT
This sequence comes from Apus apus, assembly GCF_020740795.1. Classification (NCBI taxonomy): domain Eukaryota; kingdom Metazoa; phylum Chordata; class Aves; order Apodiformes; family Apodidae; genus Apus; species Apus apus. The sequence continues at coordinate 67,103,474 of NC_067283.1, read as the reverse complement.
AAGGTAGGTGATGGTATTTCTGCCTCTGTAGCACGCTGGACTGCCCAGTCAAAACATTACTGGCATAATCTCAGATCATCTGATATTGTCTTAGCATTACATCATTTTGGAGCAACAGGACATGATGTTAGAAGAAGTTTGTGCTGCAAATGGACTGTCTCATGGCAGGAGATCAATGTAAGCAAACTCACAGCTGGAAAGGAGAGAGTTAACAAGTATTTCACTTCAGTCAGTCATGCCACAAGCTCCCATTACTGAAGCATGTTGTTATAGCAAACGTTTGTGTGGCTCTTAGGACAAGAATGTCTCATCAGAAAGACTAAGGTTAGCTTAAGTAATTTAAATTGCAGGTTTTGCAAACCCAGTTCCTTGTTATGTAAGCCCAGAGCTCATCTCAACTCATCCACGACAATTAGCAAAAAACTATTTGGCAGGTTTCAAATTAGCAAATGAAGAAAACATTGCTGCAAAAACCTGCTGGCTCTCATGTAAATCTACAAGGAGGCAAAAAAGATTCTCCTGCTGCTCGTATGTGAGTGTTGGTGGCCTTACATGTAAGCACAGTGTGCTGAAAAAGCCATTCATAATTCTGAAGCAGCAATGACTGATATACTTGTGTGCTTAAAAGAACCCAAACACATTCCTGTAAGTAAAACATAGAATGATACAAGAGAGATAGATGAGCTTTTCCTGTCACAGCATGAATTCACAGGAAGTTTTACAGCTGTTTGATACATGCAGAGGGAGCAGTTAAGAACATGACCGTAAACTTAATTTGGGGACTGGCTGTTCATTGCCAAGCCAGTAACTATGCCATGTGTCTGTTTAATCTTCAGGGTCCTGTGGAGAAGCTTCCATTGGCAAGCTATTTGCTACTTTTGCTGCTTCCACATCAATGATGACTACAAAACCATTAATACTGAAAGGACAGCAACTGCATGTTAATGCATCCATCAGACAGACGCATGCGTTCTCCGGCAGGAAGCAAGCACACCCAGCGAAGCCAGCTGTTTGTGGTGCCTGATTTAACCTTTTAGCAGCATTTCAAGTGAATCTTTTTCTCTGACCAGCAATGAATACACTCAGATCTTGCTTCTTTGCTGTCCTGATTCTCAGTGTTTCGCTTTCATTTGTCTTCTATGCAGTTAATTTGCACGCGCAAAAATCTCTTAGGAGGTTGAATTTCTCAGCGAGTTCAACCTTAGAGGAAGCCTGTAAAGCACTTACTGAAGATAAGGAGCCCTTTCTGAAGGAGAACGCTTTAAAAACGTCGTTCAGAGAATCCAGTTGCAGAGAGTACATCACGCAGAACCGCTACATCACTCGCGCACTCTCAGCTGAGGAGGCCGCCTTCCCCATCGCCTACGTCATGACCCTGCACAAGGAGTTCGAGACCTTTGAGCGGCTCTTCAGGGCAGTCTACATGCCCCAAAATATCTACTGCGTCCATGTGGATGCCAAGGCACCTGCCCCCTTCCAGCAGGCAGTGGGGCGCCTGGTGGGCTGCTTCCCCAACGCCTTCCTCGCCTCCCGGGCGGAGCGGGTGGTCTATGGCGGTGCCTCACGCCTGCGGGCTGACCTCCACTGCATGAGAGACCTGCTGGCCTCCGCCGTGCCCTGGCGCTACCTGCTCAACACCTGCGGCCAGGACTTCCCCTTGAAGACCAATCGGGAGATCGTCCGGCTGCTGAAGGGCTTCGGGGGGAAGAACATCACCCCTGGGGTGCTGCCGCCCCCACACATCACCGCCCGCACCAAATACGTGCACAGGGAGCAATTATACTCCTTCTTTTCTTTCATGCTGTGGACGCTGGTGCGCAAGGCTCCCCCCCCCCACAACCTGACCATCTATTTTGGCTCTGCCTACGTGGCTGTTACCCGGCCCTTCGTGGAGTTTGTGCTGCAGGACCCACGTGCCATCGACCTGCTGGCCTGGTCTGAGGACACCTACAGCCCCGATGAGCACTTCTGGGTGACACTCAACAGGATCCCGGGTGAGTGCAGCTTCGCTTTTGGTTTCTATAGATACATCCACACACACACGCACCCAGGAACACGTATCTGAGGCTGATTTTGACAAAGCCTAGATGAAAAATTTAATCAGCTCATAACTGATATTAAAGGCTGATCTGTCAAATAAGCTTATTTGCCCTTTTCAACCACTGAGGGAGAGATGGCCATGCCATGCAGGATTACCACTTTGCAGCTGAGCAGGAAGAAGACCAGTGGATCTAACTTAGAATTTAAATCCTTGGACATTTCAGCTGATTTAAGCCTTTTACCTGTGAAAATTGAGATGAAGAAAAGGGAAGGAATGAAGATAAAAACACGTAAGCTATGTAAGCATTGTAGTGAAGGTGTTTTTTTTTAATAAGATGTGCATTTTGCTGGGGGGAATTCGATTTTTCCATGCATAGAAGTCAGTTCCTCCCCCTCTATCTACTATTCCAAGGCCAAAAAAGTTCAGGCTGGAATCTGCTTATAGCCTTCACATGCCTTCCTGTGGGTGCACACATATGCACACACACCAGCTCACCCATAATACCAGCAAAACCCCATGTACTTGTAACTACTGCCTAAACTCCATTGTACAGGGTCATGGATTTGATCAGAGAAAAAGAATCAGAGACATAATTTTAATCTTCACCTTCTGTATTTACAATTAGTTTTACCTTGTTCTTACAACTGGGAAAGGGTCAGAAGATGCATGGGATTTCTCCCCCATGCATATTGCTTATAAAAGCACCTGGTAGGACTTTACTGCACCCAACTCCTTAGAGCTGCACAGCAGCCCAAAGCAGGGATATTAGGAAAGGAAGCAAGGATGAATTTCTTCTCCTGTCTTTTTCTTTCCACACTCTTCCTGCTGTAACTTGTGGGAAACAAAAGCAGGGAGCAGTAACAGAGAGGCAGAGCATGTCTGCTTTAACCTAAGCAGCAGACTGAGGGCCCATTTCACAAGACAAGTCTGTTTTCAAATGATCACGTAACTCTCTCTGAGAATAGGTCTTGCTCTTCTGATAACTGTATGTTACAACTGGCACGCACAAAATACACAAATGATTACTGGTTGAGATATTTATGCTATAATCATCAGCATATATTATTTGTAGTTAGCTGACTTTCCCAGGAAGCTGGTTGCTGTCATCTTACAGTCCATTGCCTCAAAAGAATTAAACCTGGGACTAAATATGTACCCCACAATCAGAAAGCTTTAGATGGTTGTCATTTGTTGTACTGCACTGTGTAGCTTACATAGGCTGCATATTGAATTTATTTCCATGATCATCACTGTACATTTTCCAGTGTTGCACACTGCCTTAATATTCTTGGTGCTTGTTCTCTTTGCTTCAGAAAGAGGAATAAAAAAATTATGAAACATTTCCACACCAGATATGCTGCCTTCTGCTTCCTTGTTTTCTTTGCCCTGACTTTAGGGTGAACAACAATAGCTACACAGCTCTCACAGATGTACTCAGGGCTGCTCTTGTCCAGGATTTTGAATCCAAACTTGTAAGCATAGCATGGAGAGTCTCACTTGGTCATATCTGAGCCAGATTCAGAGCTCTGAGCAACTCTGAGGTGAGAATTCCCTCTCAATGCATGGGACTTGATTCCTGGCTCTAACAAAAACCTCTTGTCCTAGTATGACCACGCCCCTTCCTTTAAGCTTTTTATGGATAGAAGGGAGATAATCATGTCAAGCAGTGGTCCAGCTGCTAACAGAAATAGTTGGAGGCTGCCAGGCAAGTGTAGAGATCATTAAAGGACCAGTTTGGATGTACAACATATAAGGAAATAACTGAATAAACAGATATTTGTAGTTTCAGCCAGCCATTGTAATCTTAGTTCAGATAAAATATTAAAAAAAATTGTTTGGTCCCCAAATCTTAAACCAGCTGATTTCCCAGAGCCATGCAATGAAGATCAAGATTTTTTTTTTTTTTTTAGCCCCCTAAAGGCTACAGAATTTCAATTTCCATTCAGTTGTTTTCACATAACAGTCTTAACTTATCCTTGGTATTTATCACAGGCCATATGACTCCTGTGTGACAGAAAATTATTGAAAGTCACTTTTCAGATAAGGAAGAAAAGCATGGTGAGGTTAAGGAAAAGCATTTGCAAAGTATGTAGGCTTGAAGTGACCGGCCTTAAACCACTTCCCTCAGGTCACACAAGAAGGATGCACCACCACAGTGCAGGTTTGTGGCCACATCCTAGGCCAGCAGTGCAACCACTGGGCCACCTTTCCCCTCTCTGCTCATGTAGAGCAGAAAGCAGATTCTGGTCACTGTGGGAGAGGTGTGCATCCATAGTCCGTCCTACCAAGTACTTCAGGTCAATCTTACTGAATCCTCTCCCAACCTAAAATCCTATCCCCACTTTCATGAGATGGGGTCACAACATATGCTTGACTTCGGATACAGGCAGTCTCAGGTAATAATCCCCCAGGGTACGCACTGATGTGTACATTGACATATGCATATGCTGCTCCATTAGTAACTTGCATATGGCTCAAGTGGGAATATAAAGCTCAGGAGAAGTAATAGCAGCACTTTTTATTCAGAGACACCAACATGCTTTGCAAGGGAGATCAGTACTGTTATTTGCCATTCACAGATGCAGGCAGAAAAGGGCAAAATTATATTCCCAGTGTCTTAAACCAGACCGTGGGCAAAGCCAGACTGAAGCACCAACATCTGACTCCCAGACTAATGCACTGGATCAAGCTGCTTTTCCAGAATTGGCTCACCTGCAGAATAACAGAGTGTAGTTGCACTGTTGCTTCTGCTGTTGCTTCTGCATCAGCCCTGCTTCTTTACTAAGGGTGAGGATGCACAAGATGACTGAGCTCTAAAAGCTCATTGTTGCAAAAATAGGACACTTTCTCCTGCCTTCTGCTCTTCCCTTCCAACTCCCTTCTGCCTACCAGCCCTGTCCAGGAGTTTTGCAAGTTCAATTCACTATCTCTGATGAAAAACAATCTACTTTTTTTCTGAGTCTGTGAACTGGATTGACTTGATGAAGAATCTGGCCAGCACTGAAGTCAGCACAAAGAAAAGCTAGGGGCGAAGATGAAGATATGAGCAAAAAGGAGAGAAAAATGGGAAGGAGAGGAGGAACAGTAGCCAGACCTTCCCCTTTCAGTGATGTTGAGCCATGTGGCTGGCTCACACCACCTTCTACAACACCACTTGCATGCAGGCATTTTTTTACCTTCTGTGATTGGAAGGGAAGAGCAGAAATATTTAAAGGTATTGCATGTGTTTTATCAGTATCAAGCTTCTGTACAATTTTCATCCCAATACAGACAAGAAATATATTTAGGGAATGCAATACTGCTAGTTCAACATATTTTTGTTATTGCATTTAAGACATATTTCTAGGAAATGAGGATATGGAAATACAAACTTCTAAGTCCCAAGGGATAAATCACTATTACAGACTTTGCCTGTTTAAAACAGCTCAGGTCTTTGTGCTAAAGCTGTTACCCATAGGAAGTTCTCTCACAGTGATCACAGCGAAACAAGCCATAGCTTTGTCTGCTTTAATCTTCAAGATTATACCATGCACACCCTCCAACCAAAAAGCAAGTACACAGAAACATTCAAGAGTGCATCCTCAAAGCCAAAATAAATATGTTAAAAGGGCTAGCCCACAGTCTGAAGAACAAATGTCATCTGTGTACCATGGGTAGTTTACTGCAATATCATGTAAAAATAGCATTGATTTTCTACTTTAAAATTTTTGCTGCTGGCACTGGGTTCATCTACATGGATGATCCTTCTGTCTTAAATTATCTGGGTTAACATCAGCCTGGAAAATGTAAAAAAGTTTATTTGTAATCAGTCCTGGCCCTGGGTCACTTCATAGTCCTATAAATGGCTGTGCTGGCAGGACTGAAGGGGCTTGGTGGTTATGGAAATCAACAGCCAGGGTGTTTCAGGAACAGGGAATGAATCTCCAGTGACAAATGGTATGTAAAAAGGCTCCCAGATCACTTTAATTACAAACCTCATTGCTTCTTTCAAAACTGTGATTGAATGCATTTGTGCAACTGCGAAGCAAGTCTCTTTCTTACTTTCCTGCACCTGTTTTCCAAGTTTCTTGTTCAGGTTTCATTTTGGGGAACTCCTCCCAAATTCAAGCCTGCCCAGAAGGTCCTGTTTCATCCAGATGAGAGTGCTCATCATGTTGCTGTTACTATGTGAGGCCTTTCCCAAAGTCCTCCTTGACAGCCTTTTGGCAAGTTGGCATCTGTTATCTCTGCCCGGTTACAAGGCAGTAGAAACGTTACTGCAGCCTGGGAAATCCACCTGAGGTGTTGCCTCTCTACTCTTTTTATCCTTCCCTTGTCCAGCTACTTAGGGTGGCAGCTGTAATCAGGGTGACTGGCTTCACCGGGGTACATGCAACAGCTTCTGCCTTGCAGCAGGGACAGCAGTGTTTCAATAGCCACTGTCTTTAATGTCAGAATTGAACCAATATGCATGGAGATGCTGTACCACTGAAAAGCAAATTAGGTCTTTACCTATTCATTAATGAACAGATGCCAGCAGAGCATCCCCCCCTCCACAGGGCCTCTGAAAAAAGCCAGCCCTAGAGGTTCCCTTCACTCTGTTCACTAGCAGATGTGAAGGACCTCTCTATTGCTAGGGGCAGGGGTTGTTACATCTGGGGCCATGGCTACAGCTGGATTTAGAAGTGAACTGCAATCAGGACTCAAGAAATTGTATGAAGAAGCAGAGAAGTTTTGGAGTGACTCTTCTTGGAGCACACTGGAAAGGCACTGTGGGGTGCTGCACTGCGATATCCAAGCTGGCCAAATACTACAAGCAGTCTAGGCACAACAAGAAACTCAGCTATCAGCAGGAGAACTTGGGTTCTGATGTTTTTCAGGAAGGATTAATCCTAGCAGGATGCTGTGCCCCTGGAATTCACTGTGTAACTCCATGGAAACTGCATCAGCATAACTGAGAGGACTGTGCACAGCCATGAACAAGAGGAGTAAGAACTTCAGGAGTATGCTTCATGTGGCACTGTCACTGAGGGAAATGGTCGTGGAACTGCAGCTAGCCATTGTGTCTCCAAAAGGCACTGCATTGTTGCACACTCAGAGCACAGCACTCTGAACACAGGCTTAGTGCAAGCACATTTTCTTTGCTGATTGTGGTTACGCAATTAATATTTTATTTGGAAGCAGAAGTGTGCTTCTGAAATGCTTTCCCTCCACTGGTTGCCTCCCTGCTGCATGCTGGTTTTATTTAGATAATGATCTTAGTCCATGAGGGCTGGATTCCTTCTCCAGTGGAGCCAAATCAGAAGCTGTGCATTAGCAGCACATCTAGTGCTAAAGAGGATAATCAGGGGAAAGTCTGCATCACTGCCAAGCACAGTGGTGGTCCTAAAGCTCGTACCAGCAAGTATGCACCAACAGAAGACTCTGAAATGTCAAGGGCTTATGTTGCATAAATAGCAATGTGACATCTGCTCTTCCATAGTTGCTGTCTCCTACCAGGATTCTGTTTTGGTTGGTCTTTCCTTAGCTGTATGTTTCTTATTCCTCAATAAGACTTTCCTTGCTCTCCATCTCTGGCCATTTTCCTCATGCTGAACTTCACCTGTTTTTCAACAACCCCTTTCCTAGTGCTTTCCTTCCCTGATGGTAAGCGTAGGAGATTGCAGATTGTAGCACTCATCCAAGATCCTTGTTCCTGGATACAACAAAGCCCTGCGTGAGAGAATTCACATCCAGACACAGCTTTTTTCACCTCACCTTAAGCCCAGCAACAATAACCTCATCCCAGTACCTGCTTCTCCAACTCAGATGTGCATATGGCAAGGAAGTGTGGGGACACACTAGGCCACTTGAGGACCATTTGTCTGGGGTACCAGTCTCAGTTTTCCAGAGATGCAATGAGTATTGCCAGTCCCACGAGAAGAGCTGTAAAGCCTTAGCAACCCCCTCAGGCTATCAGCTGAAAGAGAAAGTTTGCATTCAACAACTGGGTGTTACAGAAATCTTCCCTGACCTGTTTGAGTGTCCAGTTATGTCCTGGCAACTGTGCAAGGCTGTAGATGCATCTTGCTGTGCTAGAGCAGCCTTTCTAAGCTTTCATGACAAGACCCTAACTTGTGGTTCTTTTCTCCCTCCCAAACGCTGATGGTGCCATGGTGCCATGCTCAGCAATTACTGGATGCCTGTCGCTGCAGAGAGCAACAGCAACAAGTTTGGGGTAGTTTGCCCTTACATGGAGCACAAGGTGGTTAACAACCATGTCAGTCATTAGCCACATTAGCACCTCTCTTTCCTGCTCTCATTTTGGCCTGCACAAAATTCACCTCATCACCCACGGACAGTATGTTTCCACCTCTGGGGTGCACTCTGGTCATGCATATCCCTCCACAGAGATCATCATGCATGGGGCTTGACAGGCAGTTGGTGTAAGGGAAACTGGGGTTTTGCAGGAAAATCAACAGGGCAGAATCACTTTTATTCCTGGTTTCTGCAAGAAGCTAGAAGAACAGGGACCACCCAGGGGTCCTGTGTCCCATAAAAGGAGCAGTGTGTAACTTTTGCTCTTGTGCCAGCCCAAAAGGGACATGGGGTACACAGCATGCTATCACTGCCTGCTGAAAAACTTTTGCATCAGTGTGAACGTGGGAGAGTTGATAACTAGAGGGGGTAGCCCGTAGTGTCCTGTACAATACTGCAAACCCATACCACTCTGGTCTGAATGGGCAGATGACAGAACCACAGGGCCTCCAGCAGCTTTCCATTGACCACAGGCACCTGGAGAAATCAGCAACCTCAACCTGCTATCTTTGAGCAAAGTTCTTATCTCCTGTTGCTTCTAATCCAACATGGAAATTGGGAAGCCATGGAAGATGTCACTACATTCAGGTTGTGCTTGCTTTTCCAAGGATTCACCCAGCTGTGTGCCAACCACAATTTAAATTTTTTTATACAGTTGCATATTGTGTCTTTCTAAGTAAAAGAATCAGACACACCTCAGCTCTCTCCAAGCAGGATAAAGGTCACTAAAGTATTCATTTTGTCAATGATTGGGAAGGAATGAAAATGATGGATAGCTGTGTTTGGAAATGGAATTTTAAATCACCTCCAAACTTTGGAAGTATATCTGCATCATCCTGATGGTAGCTCCTCAGTTGGAAGCTAAACTATAGATAAAAAAATAAGGAAGACAGTTGGCACACAATATGGCTCAGGTAATGGCAGGCACGTGGTGCGTAATGCTGTGAGTCAAACCAGTATGCTCTCAAGAGAGATGGGAGTTGTCCCTGTTAAAATTTCACTGCAGTTTTTCTGAAGCAGTAGTTTCATATCTAAATGAGAGCTGGTGGCTCTCAAGGAACATCTCATTCACATCACATGGATGTGGGAGTGAGATACAAGAGTAATACCAGAAAATTTTGAGTAGCACTGCTAGCACATGAATCTGTCATGATAGCCAATCCCCTAGTTTTTACACTGCTACTTGCTTGAACAAACAGATCTGTGGTTTGTTTTTTTTTTTTTACAATGTAGTTTACACTGAACTCCTTACTACAGCAACTTAATAATGCAAAACGACTTTGGTACCTCTCCATCCCACTGTTACTTGTAGATAGGCTCTTGGAATGACCTTCTCTTGTAAAGCATCATACTAATTTGTTCCATTGCAGTTCTGTTCTGCCTGATAAAATTATTCCTTTTCCTTAACTTAGTGCACATGCTTCAAAAGACAGAGAGAAAGGCAGAAGTTCTTTAATATGATTCCAGACAGTGACACTAGTTGAAAAAGCCATGTTCTAGAAAAAAAAGTACTTTGTACCTATGTCTGCAGCATTACTCACATAACTAATCCTTGATCTCTTGATCGTGTCCTTCGTTATTTTAATGAGACTTCCTGATTGAGCAAGAACTTCCTGTAAGAATAAGGTACTAAAAATAGTGATTTTCCTGTGACTGTTACTGAGTCTTATGCCTGCAAAGCTGTCGTAATCTCATCATCAAAATCTTCTGTCAAAAAACCTGCTGAAGGAACAGTGATGCAACACAGTCGCAGCAATCACAAAGAGACTTTCTTTATGGCAGATTTTCCTGAAAAATTACTCTTGTCTTCTATCCATCATTCAGATATTGCAGTTCATCAGAGAAGATATAACTTAAAATGGGGTTTGGTCTCTGCTATCCACAGTCACTGGAATTTAAGTACTGCTTTCAATAGGAGCAATAGTTTGCTTCACAACCAGTTGTTTGCTTCTCACTACAACACTACTTAGAGATGATGGATAAGGAAGAGTACGTCTTCAAGAAGTCTTTTGAAATGGCCATAGCTAATAAATGGACTTGTGTTCCTTTGCTTGATTCTCCTTTATCTTCACAACTATCAGATATTGGTGTAATGGGCTTCAAACAGTACAACTCCTAGAAAAACATAATCTGATTAGAGTGATCTAAGGAATAATTTTTTTCTTTCTAAATTCTAGCATCAGGTAATGTCTGTCAGAACTCATGCATGTAACCAACTCAACTTCAGTCCAGCTGTGGGAACAGAGACTTTTCATTGGCATTCCCAGATGCTGAGCTGCCAACTACCCTAGTTTTTGTTAGAGGGGGAATTCCAGTCAGGCCACCTGAACCTGTCTCTTCCTTTCACTACAAGCAAATTCACCTGACCACACCTAAAGCTGTGTCATGCATGAAATCCTGACACCAGCACCCACCTGGGCAGCTGGGGTGGAACTTGGCAGAACCATGCCTGAATGGGTGCTGGGTTGGGCACTGGCAGTTCCTGCAGTGACTCTCCCATCGGCTGTCCTTATCTCCTTAAAACTTGATAATATTGAGCTTATTTCAGTCAACCTCTCACCCTTTCACACACCCTTTTTCCATGTTTTTACATTCACGTGCCCCCCCAGATTAAAATTTACGGTGGAAAAATACAAAATTGAGCCTTTGTACATTTTTAAAGAGGATTGGCGGGCTTTTTTTTTCTCCATTGTTTCAACCTCATCTTGAAAGAAAATGTCTTGTTCCGAGGACTCCCTCATATCTTCACCAGCCACCTCCCTTCCACAGACAGGTTGGAGAACTTATCTCACAAGACAAGAAAACAGATAAAACCAGGACTTCAGAACAAATCATTCTTGTCTGCTCTCAGCCAAATTTTTGTTGCTGTACAGGGTTAAGAGGTAGCCATTTCCATTCTGCCCATATTTGCTGATCAGCTTCTCTTCATCCTCCCAACACTGACAGCTTAACTCCTTGATTTTTCCCTATTGCAGTAGGAATGACCCTCTACAAGGAGTTCAAAACCTTTGAGTGGCTCTTCAGGGCAAGATGCCCCAGCCCCACAACTTGACCACTTTGGCTCTGCCTATGTGGCTGTCACTTGGCCCTTTGTGGAATTCATGCTCAAGGACCTGCATGCCATTGGTCTGAGGACATCTACAGTCCTGATGAGTACTTCTGGGTGATGCTTAACAGGATCCCAGGCTGGACACTGAGTCTGGGGAGGACATAAGGGACACCACCTTGGCACCTGCTGCATCAGTAGGAGGTCTCAGTAGCTGGCACTGCTAGGCTGTTGTGTGGTGCCAGCTCTTTGTGGCAGCCACCATGGCTCACTTCTCTCTGGAGGTGTTGCCAACTGCAGCTCTCTGCGGTGCCCACCAGTGTGTTGCCACCAGTCCTGTTGTTTCACATGGAGAAACACCCAGGCAGATGACAGCCCATGTTGGCAGCACTAGTGGCAAGCAAGGAAGGTGTACTGAGCCTCCTTGACCTAGAGGCTGACGTCCCAGAGATTTATCCACTGTCTTCTGGTGGGAACGGCACCTGTGACTGGTAAGGGAGGCCCCTAGGACTGGTGGGCTTTGCAGTGTGGTGAGTTCAGGAAAACTGCATGCCTTCCTGCTTAGCAGCAGCTGCTCCACCCCATGAAGACTTAGGGATGCAGCTTGGCATCCAACTGGCTTCCACTCTCTTTGGCCATACTGTCTAAATTAGTCCCATGTGTATTTCCTTCTACTGTCTTGCTTCTCCACAAGCCACCAAAGGGGTTTGTAAATATCCAGGTCCCTCTCACACACTAGCAGGTTGCATGCCTTCACTCATAGGAGAGAGAGTATGCACTTGCTCACCTATATGGCCTGTTGCAATAGGACAAGGGGTAATGATTTTAAACTAAAAGAAAGCAGATTTTGTATAGATATAAAGAAAAAAAATTACAGTGAGGCTGGTGAAACACTGGCCCAGGTTGCCCAGAAAGGTGGTAGAAGACCCATCCCTGGGCACATTCAAGGTAAGGTTGGACAGGGCTCTGAGCAACTTGATCTAGTTAAAGGTGTTCCTGGTCATTGCAAGGGGATTGGCCTAGATGACCTTTAAAGGCCCCTTCCTACCCAAACCATTCAATGATTCTTTAATTCTATCATTCTGTACATGTTATACCTCAAGCCCTGCATGTTTCCCAAACATAAACACATGGTCCCACAGTCCAGTAAAAATTATGGCTGATTTCAACCAGGTCTTGCAGAATAATATTCCCAAGGGTGACGTATACACCATTATGGACAGATTACTGAAGTACGTTCTCCTGTTCACCAGCTTAGATCAGTTGATGGCACACAGATGTAAAGAAGTTGTCCTCTTCTCTAGAGGGTGATGCTAATGAGGAAGCGCAGGGTGTTTCAGGGGACTGGTGAAGACTTGCCTGTTGGCAGCTAGGTTTTAACTGATGTGTTGGTTTGATCCTGAGATTACAGGTATGGGAATTAGAAGGTCAAGGCAAATCAGGCAGTCTTTTGTGCTGCAAGAGTTCCAGCCCTATGTTGGTTTATGTTTATGTTACAAAATGTCAACACAGTGGCTCATAGCCACGCAAGGAGGAAAGGGAGTGGGTGGCTTCTTAGAGGCAACACATGCAGATCAGCTCTCTCTGGGATTGCAATGGCAAAAAAAACACAGGATGAGTTTAGCAGAAAAGCAGGTTGAGCTGCCTTTGTCCTGTTGATGAGGTACAGACTCTGAAGCAGAGCTGCTTTTTCCTGCCTCCAAAACTCTGCCGCCAAAGCAAGGCATGAAATGAAGGCCTTGGAGGGGCTGGCCTGTCTTTCCAGACGCTTGTGGCTGTCTTCGCACCTGAGCAGTGCTGTTGTGTTTGTGGCTGCTTCTAAGACCTGGTGGCAGCAAATTTCTTTCTAGAGCAGTGCTCAGTGCTGCTGTCCATGAAATGGTTCCTCCACCCTCCTTGTTTCCAGGGGCAAAAGACTGCTAACCTCGATGAAGTGGGTGATGAGAGCTGGACAAAAGTAGAGTGAGGAACTAATGCCAAAGTTTATATTAACTTTCACCATCAGCACCACTTGTCAGAGAAACTGTATTTATAAAAAAGGAACCCAAAACAGCTTCCAAATCTGAATCAGTTGGTCAAACAGATTTTTAAAGGAAAACATGGTAAATTCATTTTCCCGCCCCATGCTGAGCTACACTTTCCTCCAGTCTTTAATTAACTTACAAAAATGCCTACTTTACTCAATCTGGGAGATGCTGAGTAATGAGAAGCCAGTAGTTTTGCATTCCTGGAAGGCAATGCCTTTCAGTGCTTTTGTGGATGTCCTGGGGTAGTTCCTGTTTTGTCAGGCATCTTTCTGCTTTCCCACTGTGTCAGCGTTTTCCAAGTCTTTCCACACACTACATTAACTGCCATCTGTTATGAACAGATTTTGAATTTGGGATGGTAATTCACATCCCAGGCCATTGACAGTGCTTATCCCCTGCCATCACTGGCTCTTTTTGTCTTTTATAAAGTGTTATACTTAGCTTAATGCTTTCTGCAGAAGAGTAATATTTTCTGAATTTTCCCCAGGACAAAACCACACTTTCTTGTCTTGTTATTTTATTTGATAATGGGCCAATATACCAAGGGGGGGAAATAAGGTCATAAAGTTCTGGCTTTAGCAGCCATGCATCTTTGTTTATGGCAAGGGACTATGGTGGTTCTGCTGTTGGATCACACTGTCTTTTTGCACCCAGGATGAAAATCATGACTTGGTATTTGCAAACAACCATCCTTACCTACCAGGAACAGCTGTCCTTAAAAACACAGAAAGCAAACAGAAAAAAACAACTCTGATGTTTAACTCTTTTCCCATCCAATTTCTCAAAAAAAATAAAATTATAGAAATGAACCCGAAAATGAAACCCCCAGGACATTATATAGCGTGTTTAGGTTCTGGTTTGTCCTTCACAAGCAAAATAGCTGTTGCATAACAGTAACTGTAGAGGTACTGTACTTGTTGCCACTCAGCAAGGGGGTGGAAAGTAACAAAATCTCACTTTACTTTTGTCTTTAACTTTTAGAAAATGCCAAGGCTGGAACAATGACACTCTCTCAGCTACTGCTTTGACACCAAGGGTTTCTTGCAGGTGCTGCAGGCACCAGCTGAAATTGTGCTTTACAGAACTGCTGGCAAATCACCGTGTTTAGGATTGTAGTTAACCTGCAAAATAAACAGTTTATATTGATATACACTTGAAGTTATGAAAACCAGGAAGAGGGCTAACTGACCTTACAGAAAGAGAGGGGCCAGAACTGGAGATCAAAATGTCTATTTTATTGTAGTTGAAATCATATCTGAAGGGTTTATGTTCCTTGTCTTTGCACAGGTCCCATAACTCTAAGCTATTATGCATCTTGTACAAGCTCTAAAAAGCTTTGTTCTCATCTCATACAGAGTCAGTACAAATGACAGGCCAGGTTGATACAAATCCTCTCCTCCCCGGCCACTGTCACCAGTCAGTGCTGGCGCTTCTGCTGCATTTGTTAAAAAGCATTTATTCTTTGCTTTTCAGCAAGTAAGTCTTTTCCTTTGCTTTCAGCTTCTTTAGGAGGAGGCAGAAATGATGTCTGCATTTTGTTGCAGGTTGGCTCCCCGTGTTTCCTGTTCTGCCTTTCGATAGCTCAGGTACAGCACGGCAGTCACTGCTTGCTGGGCAGCAAAGGATAAAAGATGGTCAGAACCTGGGGCTTTTCCAAGTTACACAGTCAGTCTCATTGTTTTGTTCTCCAGCAGCTCATTGATCCAATAAGAAAGATAAA
This sequence comes from Apus apus, assembly GCF_020740795.1. Lineage (NCBI taxonomy): Eukaryota > Metazoa > Chordata > Aves > Apodiformes > Apodidae > Apus > Apus apus. The sequence goes on along the minus strand of NC_067283.1, from coordinate 67,088,364 downwards.
AGTTGCTGAAAGTGATGAGTTCATAAAAAGTGTTCATTATTTTATATATTTGGGGTTTAGGTGGTGTATTTTTAAGTTTATTTTTCTTATTTTGTATTCTGAAGACAGTTTTATGATAAATAACTAATAAACTTCTGTCACTGCATCGAATATGATACTGCAGTACAAATCAGGCAAGGAGGTTTCCCAGCTGTACCTGATCAGCTCTTGCTTTCAAAGGCAGAGACTTCATCCCGTGGCAATGGGCTGATATAGCTACTGCCTTACACTGAAGATAATGATATTTCCTGGACTCACAGCAGTTGCCTACACATTGCATACATGTTGCCTGTTTACTCTTCAGCAAATACCAAACACTGTGTGTTCAGCATTTTCCCCCTTAACTACTTAAAATTAATGTTTGCCAGGTTATAACAAGACTTGATAATTTACTGATGAAGACAGGTCATCTTACCAGTTTATTTCCTAGATAGGTCCTGAAATCTTCCTAGAGTTACATCTATTTTATATAACGTTTTAGGCTATAACTGAGTGTCAACAACCCCATCCACTTACAGCATGCTTGAATTTGTTCTGTTTTTTTTTAAAAAAAGACAAATACCAGAAAATATTTACTACTAAATTGATGTGAAGGTGGCATACACTAGGTGTCAGTGGCTCAGTGCTCAAATATCCCTTGGAGGGCAGTGCTGATTGTGAAGGTGACATGAGTGATTGTACCTGCAGGCAGTATCATGCTGAGGCTATTGCAAAAGAGAGATTTTCTCAAGTGAAATGTTTCGTTATCTTGGGCGGACATCTTGTTTATGTCATGACAGCTGCTTTCAATTATGAAACTTGACAACAAGTATCACAGACAAGCAACTGTTGATCCATATCTCTAAGTATTTCATCCCGTTTCTGTGGAGAAAGGTCCCAGAAAGTGGGCATAAACCTGACCACATAGCTATTGAAAGAATTCATTATAATTTTCTGTTACCTAATTGCAGGTGTTCCGGGCTCCATGCCCAAAGCATCATGGGAAGGTGACCTGAAAGCAGTGAAGTGGATTGATATGGAAGAGAGGCACGGAGGTTGTCATGGTAATGTGTACATGTTTCTCCAATTCTTCTTCTTGCTCATAACGTGAAAAACACGCAACTTGCTCCTGTACTACTACAATCTCTAACCATACATGATCTAACCAGAACGTGAGATAGAATTTAGACCGCACTTCTTTGGAGAGAAGACATTAAAAAGGAGTCATCTTCATAGTCCCTATGTGAATGATAGTAGCCATATCCATAATATAGTTGTTCACAGTGAGGAGAAAATTTTTGAGAACTTCAGTCAGCTTCAATCACAGCAGTTTCAAATCAGTGTAGCTATGTTGAAATAAGTGCAATCGCACCAATACCACCCAGAATTAGTTAGGAGAAAATCTAGTATGGCTCAAAGTGTAGGGTTCTCTTCACTGGCAGAAGGAAATTCCCCTTTGCTGTGTTTCAGCCTTGTCTGAGAAAGAGTCTCAAGTAATATGACACATTTTCTGAGCTATCTCCCAATTTTGCTCGTTATTTATTTTGAGGTAACTTTCTTCATTCCATCCTGTTGTTCATAGTTATCCTCACCGAGTTAGGCCTTCTGGCATATTTGTTGTGTAGGACATTATTTATAGTGGCCTTGCAGATAAAAATTCTCCAAAATAATTATTTAGATCCTTGATTCTGACATTGCTTTTTTCATTTTTCTTTTGGCAGGCCATTACGTCAGAGGCATTTGTGTATATGGAACAGGTGACCTCAAGTGGCTTTTTAACTCCACCTGCATGTTTGCAAATAAGTTTGAGCTTAAAACGTACCCCCTGACTGTGGAGTGCCTGGAACTGAGACATCGGCAGAGAACCTTGTCCCAGAGTGAGGTTCAGGTGGAACCCAACTGGTATTTTTAGCTAGCAAAACCCCAGGCTACAACATCAATAAAAGCACTAAAGAGAATAGCAGCAGCAATTTTAATTTGTGCTGTGCTGGAAGCATAAACTCATGAGACAGGTTTCTTTAGGATGTTCTGTAGATGTAGCTTGGCTCAGCTTGTCTCACACTGCCTGCAGATCTCACCTTCCACTTCACATCCTCAGGCCAAAGCACAAGAGATTCAAAGAGACACCAAGGCAAAGCTCCTCTTGCAGCTGGAGGAGCTTTGCTTTTTTTCCATTTTTAATGGGATGTTTTCCAGCCCTAACTTTTATCTTGCTACATTATCATTACTATCTTTTTATATCAGAAAATAAACAGTCATGCATCCCTGGCACTTCTCATGTCTAAATTAGAAGTGTGCACATTTGTTAAGTAAAAAGCTGACGAGTCACAGTCAGCAAGATCTTGAAAGCCAGAACACAACTGCTGGCTATACATACCAATACCATTTTGTCAAAGATGCTGATATTTGCTTCAGAGAACAGATAGGAAAGTACTGAAAATTGAATAAAGATGCTGCACTTCTCAGGTCTTACCTGTTCTTTAAACATCTGTTGGGACAGGGTTTGTAAGAGACAACAGCATCTTTTACTAGATCAATGAGTGTGGTTTGAAAAATCAGATAGGCTTTCAGCCACAGGAGCCCTTCTCCATGTCTGAAAAATGGGGGCTTACTTATTTGTCTTAACTTGGCCAGCTAACTGGGAAAAAACCCAAAACAACAAACCTCTCCACATGCAGATTTTGAGTCACTAGTGTCGTTTGATCATCACATGTAAGCACATGGAGGGAGAGATGGATAAGAGGGGAAGGAGGCTGCAAGATAAATATTTTCAGCACTGAAAGAGCAGGAACTGAGCTTTGGCAATAACTCAGTAATTCTATTTTAATATGGCATGAACCTTCTTCCCAAGTTTACCTCCTTCCTTTCATCTTAATATAACGGTTAATGCACATACTTAACTTTGGGGTTCACTTCATCATAGCCCTGTTTTACTCCCCAACAGCAGCCACTAGAGGGAGGCCACCAAATACCTGAGCAGATTTTCCCTTCCCAGTCTACATAACCCTTTAGAGCACACAAGAACTCAGCAGACTAGGTGTGCCACAGAGTTGTACGGCAAACAGAAGGTAAAAGTGACAGGTTGCAGTCATTATGTCCTAAAAAACAAAGCAAGGAAACAAAATTAGGAATGCTTCTTCCTCTAGCTATGATGTTGTATTTACATGGCATTTTAGCAGCAGTGATGAGTGGCCTGGTTAGCAACACGGAGGCAGTGTAAATTGGGATGACTGAGTCTAAGGGGAGTGGGTGCAGCTCTCCTGTCTCTCTTCTGAACAAGCAAAGGTGGGTCAAAGAGTACCCCTTGAATAACACCGATTTTTTCATCAACTTTATTAAACCAGTGCTAATTTCAGGATCTTTTAGAAAACTTGAGTGCAACCTGCAGCAGTTCAGAAACGACAAGACATCATATTCAGACATCCTGAAGCACAACTTGTAACCCCCAGGGAAGGGTCTGAACAGGCAGGATCTGCTTAAGTCAGCTTATTTTGCATTTATAGCTGCCAACACATAATAATGCAGATCCCTGCAGAAAGGCACCGAGAGTTTATTTCCAGGGCAGAACTTTGGTGGAAATCCTGTTCAGGTTTTTGGGGAGGTGAGAAGAGTAGGACCCTTGCTCATTTTCTGCTGTGGTGGCAGCTGAAGAGAGAAGTATGTCAGAGAGTCCTTCTTTTAACAAGGGAGTTATAGGGTGCCCAACTTGAGAGGTCTGGAACCAGCTGCCCCTTTGCTTTATTAAGCTGAATATTCCCCAGGTTGAAATTTCCCAAAGAAAATAAAGGCACGATCACCATTTTATGTGAATATTTAAAGTAGCACAGACAACAAACAGGATTATATATCATAGTACAGACTCCACGGGCAAATGGCAAAATATCACCCAACAGCAGAAGCAATAAGCTTGGCAGTTTGAAACAATGGATATTAAAGCATGTTGTACTCTGAGCCTGAACAAATATAGGTATTTTAAGACTAGGTTATATTACCTGTTTAAGTAAAAAATAAAATAAGATAAAATAAAATAAATCACAGATTGCTGTCCAGCTGTGATTTAGAGGGATGTTTGGTTTTTTTTTTTTCATGAATGCTACTCTAGGTCATGATTTTCTGCAAGTGAATGAATATGTTTTCATTGTGTGGCTGTTTTTTTGAGTGCAACACCTGCCTAGTAAATCTTGACAGCTCATGGCTGGTGGCTGCCAGCAGAAGTTTCAATGTGGCATGGTGGTGGTTTGCTATGTGAGCATGAAGGCTCACTTGTGGGAATGATAAACAACTGGCTGCTGTGTGAATGTAATTTTTGGGAGGGGCACCTGAAGAGGCTGGAAATAGGAACTAGAAATAGGTCCAGAAATAGGCACTCAAGGCAAAACAATGGCATCCAGTAAGCTAAACCTTACTACCAGACGTGATTGGGTATGTCAAACCAAAAGCAAAGGTCCTGCTTTAAACAAAGGAGCCAGCCTGGTTTTGATCAGCAAGTCATTGCAGATAGTCATTAGCACTATATTGGCTGGATGCTTCAGGCTCCACTGCAAACCCTTCATACCTAAACCACAAATATTTCCAGTGCATCTACTGGCACAAAAATGCAAATCACATTGTCTCCACAAAAGACAGCAAGCTTCAGCAAATGTAATCTATAGTCTCAGTCTTTGCCATGCACCCACTATTAAGATAGAGGATGTCTTAAGAGGATATATGGAGCTCAGAGCAAGGCAGACCAGGGAACATTGGGAACAAGAGGTTAATTGAAAAGACACAGAAAACCTCAGGAGAAAAGTGGGGAGAAGGTAGGAGAAGGAAAACAAAGACGGGAAAAGGACAACACAGCACATGAGAGAATTGAGAATGTGAATCAGGTAGCTGATAAGGTCCCCAGGATATAGATACTGTTTTCGTAGGTATCACTCCTTCAATGTAAGCCTTCTGTTCCAGATAACCTGGGGCAAACTGCTGGTTTGCCATACAGCTCATAAAACCGCAATAGGTGGCCCTTTTTTGGTTTGTTTTATTTGCTTAGTGAAAGCCAGACAACCATATTAACATTCTTTTGGTCAAAATATGTTTGTGCCGGTCTCTTAACAATTCATACACAACAGAACAAAGGCCTAGCCTGCACACTTCTTCTTCAGAATTTGTTATGGAAGCAAGCGTAGAGGTAAGCTCATTGCCTTGTAAAGGAATTGATCTGGAAGTTTGCAGCATGCAAGCTTCAGATCTTCTATTTTTTTTTTTTTCTCCTTGCAAATATATCTGGGCTCAAGGACAGCTACCATCAGCAGTGCTGCTGGGGAAAAAAATCCCCACAAAGCAGAAAGCCTGATCAATAGGTCATTTGTATTGTTCTACAGGCAGGCCCTGAAACTTGTCAAGATCAGTCAACTTTTGCGTACACATTAATGAACAAGCTCTGCCAGGCAGAAGGTAATTTGCTTCTTGAATCAGGTGAACCTCATGATACTTTCCTTTTTGTAAAATACAGGAAAGATCTTGTCACAAGCACAAACCTCAGTGCTCAGTTCTTGAAGTGTGGCTGGGAAGGAAGGAGGCAGAGATCAGCTGAGAAGTTTGCAACAACATAAGGAAGCTTGAGTCACATGGAATCACAGGCCAGCTGAGGTTGGAAGGGACCTCTGGAGGGCACTGAGTCCAACCTGCCTTTCTCAAAGCAGGGTCAATTTACTCAGTTGTGTCCAGTTCGGTTTTGAATATCTCCACACATGGAGGCTCCATAACTTCCCTGAGTGCCTCTTTCAGTGTTTGGCCATTTTCACGGTGAAAATTATTTTACTTAAGTTTAAATGGAATTTCCTCTATTTCCACTTATGTCCACTACCCCTTGTCCTGTCAGTCGATACCACTGAGAAGACCTGGATTCTGTCTTTTGTTCTCCTCCATCACATTTATACACATTGATAAAATGCTTCTGAACCTTCTCTCCTCCAGGCTAACCAGTCCCAGCTCTCTCAACCACTTCTTATATGAAAGATGCTCCAAGCTGTTGATGATCTTCACAGCCCTTTGCTGGACCTGCTTCAGTGTGTCTTATCTGCCTTTCACCAGTGGGCCTAGAACTGGGTCCAGGACTCCAGCTGTGTCATCATAGAGCAGAGGGGAAGGATCACCTCCTTCACCCTGCCTAATGCAGCCCAGGGTGCCATCTCTTTTGCAGCACGGGCATGTTGCTGCCTCATGGGCAACTTCTTGTCACACCCTGATATGCCCAAGGCCTCTCCCACAAATCTGCTCTCCAGCCAGTCGGTCCCAGGCACCTCTGCAGCCCTAGACCAGGAGAGCTGCACCCTCCCTTACGAGCTGTGACTGCGTTCAGTGCAGTGTCAGGGTGGCTTCTCCATGTGTTGCCAGGAATTGTGTCCTGTAGCACATCATCACTGTCGCCCAGCACATGCACATTGTGCTCAGCAGCTTCAGGGGAATCCAGGTGCTTTCTTTGGGCATCAGTATTTGGCTTACATGGCAAGGTTGTGGTAGCTAGGGCTGCAGTGGTGGCCTCTGTGAGAAGACAGCAGGAGCTGTGGCCATGTCTGACAGAGACAGCTCCATCTGTCTCTAAGATGGCCACACCACTGGCCAAAGCTGAGCCCATCTGTGACCCTGGTGGTGCCTCCGTGATAACATGTTTTAAAAAGGGTAAAGACACTGTGCAGCAGCAGCTGTGAGAAAAGTATGAGAAAATGTGAGAGAAAAGCCCTGCAGGCATCCAGGTCAGGGCAGAAGGCAGGGAGGAATTCTCCAGGCACTGGAGCAGATTCCCCTGCAGTCCCTGGAGAAAGACCACGGCAAAGCAGGTTGTCCCCACGAAGCCCATGGAGGTCCACAGGGGAGCAGATACCCACCTACAGCCCGTGGAGGACCCCATGCCGTGGCGGGTGGATGCCTGAAGGAGGCTGCAGCCCGTGGAGAGGAGCCCACACTGGAGCAGGTTTGCTGGCAGGACCTGTGGAAAGGGGCCCACGGGGGAGCAGCTGCTGAAGAATGGCAGCTTCGGGGAAAGACCCATGCTGCAGCAGTTTGTGAAGGACTGTCTCCTGAGAGAGCAACCCCAGGTTGGAGCAAGGGAAGAGCATGAGGGGGAAGGAGCAGAAGAGATGAGGCATGATAGACAGATCGCAACTCCCCCCGCCCATCCTCTTGTGAGAAACGTCTGCCGCGCCAATGAACAGGCCCACGCAGATCCTTCAGGGAAGCACAGTTTATTTACATTGTTGCAAGACTGGGTGACCTAAGCAAGCAGGCACACCTATAGCAGGGTGAATAACGGTTTATATTCCCTATTCCCCACGCAAAGTTCCCTCCCCTGTCTCCCCACTGGCTGGGTACTCCAGGGTTTACAGCCTATCCGATGCTTCAAATTATCCTATAAATTTCCCGCCCCTGTTTACACATTCCATTCTCGCAGTTTACTTTTTACCTTTTAAGGTAAAATTTTGACCTTTCTTGCCCCCTTGGCTGTCTTCCCAATTAACAATCTACTGGTGTCATCCTGCCCTGAGGAGCAACATAGAAGTAGCTTTGTTCGGCCTTATCTTGGGCCATAAATCCTTCTCCATGTTCAGATCCCCCAGATGGAGCCAAATCAAGTCCCTCAGTTTCTTGGCCCATAAACCACTCCAGGTGTCATTGGAATGTGTAGATATCTCACTTAAAGAAACTATTATATGCTTAACACTAAAATATATGTGGTCAAACAAACGATATATTCCTAACACTAGAATATATATCTGTGAACCAAACCAAACACTCCATTTCTCACACTAGAACGCAAAATCAACACTACAATTCATTTCTAACACTCTGGAAGTCGGGAGTGATGTTTGGAAAGAAGGGCAGGAGATGGGTCGGTTGGTTGTTTGACTTACCACCTTCCTACGCTGTTATTAGCTAATCATGAATTCATCTCCCTCAGCCGAGCCTGTTTTGCCCGTGTCGGCAGCCGGCGAGTGGTCTCTGCTGCACAGAACCGCAAGACGGGGCCGCCCCGCAGCCCACGCCCCGCAGCCCACGCCTCGCTGCCCACGCCCCGCAGCCCACGCCCCCCGCCAGCCCCGCAGCCCGCGCCCCGCAGCCCACGCCCCCCGCCAGCCCCGCAGCCGGCCCCGCTCCCAGCCCCGGCCGGGCAGCAGCCGGCCCGACCCGCCTCTCCCCGCGGCTGCCCGTCACGGCGAACGAGCGGGCGGGACGTCCGGAGAAGGCGGTGCCGGGGCAGAGAGGGCGGCCCAAGGTCGGCGCGGCGGGGCCAAGCGGTGCCCGGCGGTGCCCGGCGGTGCCTGGGGCTTGCGCTGCCCGCAGATGGAGTACGACTGGCTGGGCTTCGGCTACGCGGCGCTGGTGGCGGCGGGCGGCGTGGTGGGCTACGCCAGGGCAGGTGGGTGGCGGTGGCGGCTGGTCCGGGGGGTGACACCCCGGGGGGAGGGTGACACACCGTGGGGGGTGACACCCCGTGGGGGTGACACCCCGGGGGGGTGACACAGCCGTCCTGCCCGCAGGCAGCCTTCCGCTCCGCTCCGCCCGGCCCGGCGACGGGTGTCCGAGCTTCTTGAGAGGGAGGGAGAGGGGGAGAAGGAAGGAGGGCTGTGTCGGCCGGGCCGACCCTCCAGTTGAATCCCGCCCTGGGAGGCAGGGTGTGTGTGTGTGTGGGGGGGTGTTGCGGCTGCCGGCGCCGGGAGCTGCTCGGCTGAGGGGTCCTGGTCGCTGCCGGAGTGACAGAGCCCTGGGACAGGCTGCCCAGAGAGGTTGTGGAGTTTTCCTTCGCTGGAGACGTTCAAAACCCCCCTGGACGCCTTCCTGTGTGATGTACTCTGGGTGACCCTGCTCTGGCAGGGGGGTTGGACTGGGTGATCTTTCGAGGTCCCTTCCAACCCCTAAGATTCTGTGATTCTGTGACCCCGGCAAAGTGGGCTAAACTTTTCTTGTGTGGAAAGAGGGCTCGGCCGAGGTCTGCTCTCTGTCTTTCTAATGAAAAAAAAAAAATAAAAAAAATCTCCCACTCCTGTGTCTTTTGTTTGCTTTAGATGGTTTCTGTGATTTTTGGGTTTTAGTAGTGAATGGGAACTTGCTGTGCAGGTTTTGTACATCTCACACGTCTTTATACGTCTTCTTTCACTGAATGCTTTGTTTTTGATTTATTGAAGGCAGCGTCCCTTCTCTAGCTGCTGGTCTTCTCTTTGGTGGCTTAGCAGGACTAGGTGCTTACCAGCAGTCCAAAGATCCCAAGAATGTGTGGCTTTCCCTCGGTAAGTTTGTTTGGCACCCACCTACTAAGCATTCCTGGTAGCAGTGGGTATAGTAACCTTTTTTTCTAGCATGTTTCAGCTGATCTGTTGTCCCTTTTTTTAAGGAAAATGTTGTAAGTGGTGGCAGGGCCTCCTGCCCATAGCCAGGAGGTGTTTGTGTAGGAGCAGGGTGCCTGGTTCTAAGACCTGTGTTGTCCTTCTGAAAGCCAGAGTGGGTGAGAAATAGCCATCTCCTCTGCCAGATTGAATACCCTGCTAAAGTAATGGAGGCATGTGGGAGGACATGTGAAAAATGTTTGGTTGTGATGCAGCGTTTTCAGCTGATGGTCATGGAATCAGCATTTTAGTAATAGTGACACTAGTGTGAAAAGCAGTATGTGGCTTGATTGGTTTGCACGGGCGTCTCAGAAAAAGAGCAGTGTGTGTTTTAATGCATCACATACTGTGGAAGAAAGTCTGAAGTTTATAAAATAAAGGAGGGAACAGTCTGTTCTCCCTGCTTGTTGTAGATGGGACCGGAATAGGGCTTAGCTTAAACCCTTCAGGTGAAGGAGAAGGATAAAATGACAGTGAAAAGTATTATGAAGCACTGGATGAGATCAGGTGAACCTCAGGCACTTCTATCACTTCAGGACTTTATTATCTGGTTAGACCAGTACCTGTCAGGAGTTGATCTTGCCTTTGGTCACTAGGTCGGCCTAGATGACCTTTTGAGGTTTCTTCTAGTTCTGTAACTGTCGTAGTATTATTATTGTTATGATACTCTAGCATTGTAGTGATGCAGGACTATTTAAAACCAATAGGACTTGATAATATAATGTGCTGAAAGGCTTTATGAAGCCCCTGGTAGATACTGCAGAGGGCCAAACTGCCTTGTCAGTAAGGAATCGAATGTAAAACAGCTCAATGTGAAGCAAGGTTTCCACTTGTGAACTGTGTCTTCCACTCCAGCATGCTGTGGGAATGACTGTGCATCTTCAGCGTGAGGTTTTTGGCAGTGTCATGACAGAAAGATGAGCAGCTTCTGTATATCCTCTGATGTGGTGCTTTCAAGTGGACCTGCTGAAAGCAGTGTTGTGTCCCAGTCTAGTACAACTCTTCATTCATCCATTCCCCCTCAGCCCTGCTGCCATGTGCAGTTCTGGCTCCTGCTGAGTATTAGGCTGGTGACAGTACATCACGGGTAGAAATCCAGAAAAAGAACCTTGACACAGTTTCTTCAGAATATCTTTTGCCCTGTCTAATGCAAACAAACTTCAAGCTTTGGAGAAAGGTATACGACACCTCTACTGCATTTCTTCTTCAAAGAAACAACGGCCCTGTAACTGCTGTGTGAATATAGATGAGATTTTTCCCCAGATTTAGAGATTAAATAATTTGAAGTAATGCTTAAAATGTTTGAGACTCTTTCAGTTGTCATCTCTGAGATTGCCTGTTGTTTGCTAATTCAGATTTTCAAAGGGGGTGCTTTTATTTCTAGATGTAGTATTCAGTGTCACCTTCCAGTTCAGAACATCACGGAGAAATGAGAACTGTAATATTTGCCTCCCACATAGTGAACTACATCACCATCCCAGCTTTCTGGCAGTTCTGAGTCTATCTGTATTCAAATAAATAATCATTGTTCTGCAAATTAGGAGAAACTGAAGGAGAGTCAGTGATCTTTTGAGAGGAATGGAGGATGTAGGAGGTTAGACAAAGCTGAGAAGCTTGCAGCAACTCTAATGTTTAACAAAAATAAGTATAATGTTTGGATATGGGATATGCTTCCTTGTGGAGAGGCAGGCATTCCTGTCTGTAGACATAGGCCTGTTTGGTTGGCAGTGCTAAATGTTGAAGCTTTGCAGTGCTGTGCTGGTATTTCTATTTCCAATGGTTCTGACAGGGCTTCTTTTCGACAGTGGCATCTGGAACCTTGTCTGCTGTTATGGGAATGAGATTTTACAACTCCAGAAAAGCAATGCCTGGGATAATTGCTGGTGCCAGGTAGTTACTTGACTTTTGATCTTATTTGTATTTTTGAATAAGCATTTTATTTAATTTATCTGTGGATTATATTGTTTTAAAATGTTATGTGTTAAGTTCTGTGAAAAATTAAATCTTCTGTTGGAGTTCTGCTAAATGAAATCATGGCAATGTTTTTTCTTCCCTCCTGTTCTATATGAGATTTTTGCCTCTGCTCTTTTCTTTTTTATAACAAGTACTCTGTTCAACAGTTTACTGATGGTTGGACGGCTTGGATTGCAGATGATGGAAAAGCCTCTTAAGCCATAAGTCACTTGAAGATACGTGATTGAGAAGCCTGAAAATGCAACTGCATAAGTGTGCTACACAGAAGTGGAAAAGGCACTGCTATCTGTGCATTCTATTTTTCATACCCTAATGCATATGGATTGTGCTTTTAGAGGACCGACGTTGAGAGCCTTTGTTAACGTCTTCCAAAGTGATATTTGTCTTAACATTTTCTGCACTGCGAAGCAATAAAATAGGAACATAGAATTAGTATAGCTTCTAGTCCTGCAACTTCCTTTAGGCAAAGACCTCTTGGCACTTGCATACAGACGATTGGATGATTGAAGCTTAAATGTACACCTGGACTTGTCATTCTAAAATAATCTATATCTCTAAAATAATAGGAGAGGAGTTGCCAATTTGTCACTGGTAACTAATAACATAATTAACAAGCTTATTATGTTACCAGTCCCCTTCCACTTCCCTGCCAGTTTATCCAGTCATGAGGTTTGTCAGTCAGGGACTTTGCTCTCCCAGCAGTGTGCATTAGAACCTGATCCCACAAAGCACAATCATGGAGCAGGCTGTCACGGTACTGCTGTAATGCAAACAATGCAAACCTGTTGCTTGCAATTACTTCTAAGCAAAGGTGACCAGCTGAATGTCATTTGTTTCACTTTTACAGATTATTATTCATAAATAAAAAATGTGCTTTGTTAGCTATGCCTACAATGCAGCATTGTCTTGCATTTCATGAGAGTTAAAATGTTATTCTAAATAAACCAACAAATTATTACTACGAACTTTTGCACGCTATGCAACTGTTTTGTTTTTTTTCTTCAGTCATTCACCTGGATGGATACTGTTTGGTGCCTTTCCTGCAGGGTGTCTGCATGTATTTGTGAATGTGAACTGCAAAAACGATCTCTATTTCCTTCCCTGAATCTAGTGACTTGTAAATAGAAAAATTCCTTTAACTAGGAGGAAGTGTAGAGAACAGAAGCACACAGAACATATATACAGACAAGTGTTACGTGAAAATACTGGTTTTTTCCTTTTCCTGAGAGGAATAATCTAGTTCAGGTTTGAAAAGTGCTCCATGAAACTTTATTTGAAGACTGAATGGCTCTGCTGATCTTTGTCCTCAGGTGATTCCCTTAATGCCTGAAACAGTTTTAAATATAAACCCGCCATGCAGAAGTAATCCTGGGAGCTACACATGGATGCTAATGTATCCCTTTTCTGATCTAACTTAACGTCCCTTTCTGCACAGGTCCTGAGCTTTGATTTCCTCAGCCTTCCTTGAGTCGCTGATACCAGGAGAGATGGAAGCAGTGGGATTGATCTGTTAGATTACCAAGACTGGAGTTGCTCTGAGTTCTTTGTCAGATTAGTACCTTAGCAGGAAGGTAACATATTGCACTCTCCCTTCCAACCAAAACGAATCAGTGATTCTATCACTGCAGCTGCAGAGGAAAGGGTGATGAGCCCCTGCTTCTCAGCCCTGTTGCCAGCAGCCTGGTCCTAGGCCACACAACTTGGGTTAGAGCTGGCTTGTGCACAGGCAGTGAGAGCACTTAGGGTGGGGACCTGTACTCAGGGCACCTTGCTAGAGCTCTTATTCATCAGCCTGCAGAGTTCAACTTCAGGTGCTCACCTGCATTTACTTTTTCCTCTTATCTCCCTGCAGGGAAACAAGGGGTGTGCAAGACAACAGATGGCTTGTTTATTAATCACTGGTTTAAGTGCCTAATCTGAGGTTGTGGACCCACTGTTGGTGTGCAAGTGTCTGAATGTCTTTGCTCTAGCTTGAAAAGGTCAATAAGCCAGACATTAGCGTTGAAGACGTGTCTTTAAGCTACTGTGTGGATTATTTGCCTCTTTGTATTGCCTTTGAAGCAGTTATATTCTGTGGATGTAAGGTGCAAACAAATGCATCTCCTGCAATAAACTGAGAACAGCCACAATTGTAATTGCCAATTGTATAATGCTGCTCTCAAATTTGGGCTGCAATTGTCCTTTAATAGAGCAAAGACAATAGAAAGCAGGGAATTGGGCTGATAAGCTTTTAAACTCTCAGACCAAAGTGTTAAGCCTTGCTGCAGTTTCATGAGCTTTGGAAAGCAGTAGTTTGAATGGAAATTGAGAGCTGCTAGTAGAACTCTTGTTACCACTTTTCATGTTCAGGAGGAATCCAGACAAAGGGAGGAGCAAAAACCAGGAGCCTTATGTACTTTTTACCGCCTTGGAACTTGACCAGCATATATTGACTTTCTTAAGCATTAGATGACATTTCTGCACTAACAGTTCCACGTGTATCAATGAATCAGAGCTAAAATGACTGTATGAAGCCTGTCAGCCTCTTACTACTCTTTTTTTCCTGCTGTTTACAAGAATAATTTTTTAACACCTGGCATGCTTTGATTGTGGACAAGTAAAGGCTGTTAAATCAAATCGGTTTCAGTATTCATTGGCATATGGTAAGGAAAGCATGTTTCTTCCAGATGTATTTAGAGCCATAAATAGCACCTACTTGCTTTTATGGTCTTGGTGTCTTATGGACATATGAGCTATGGACACATTATTAGTTAACTCCTTGACCAGACTCTGATTTTAACTAAGTCACTGGCATCTTGTACTAGAGATGAGCGATTGATTTATCTTGTTTTTTAATTATAAAACTAGTGCATTTATGCCTGTTACAAAAAGTCTGAGGTTGTCCTTCATTGCCATAGCCAGTTACAGATACATTATACAGATAAATTAAGATTGTTTAAATAGCGTAGGGACATCTTTTAGTACTAAGGAAATGACAAATACTTAAGCCTAGACCAATGGTAATTGAATAAAATCTCTAGTGCATTACTAACTAGATATGCCTAACCCTACATAGCTCCTCAAGTGTTTAAGTAGTATTTGCTTTAGGTGCAATTTTCATAACAAAATACTTGACTTTTTGGTACAACTATTTTAAATTAAATTGATTTCCAGTAAGTTAATGTAACCGATACATTGTGGCACACTAGGTCGACAACAGGAATTTACATTTTTATATGCAGTTATAAAAGCTATACAAAGACATTTTTTTTTACAACACTGAAAGTAATCATTAACAGCTTTACATCTTTAAAGAACATACAAGTTTTGTAATTTAAAAAGGCATGTTTAATGTAACTACTAAGTCTAAAGCATCTATTCTAAATGCAGTTGTTAACAGAATTAGCTGAGCTCAACATCCTAAAAACAATTTATTGTACACTGCAAGGTCCTTTGTGGGATATTACTATCAAACTTAAGATATATGTCAGGGAAGGTACTGAATGAACATATAAACATTGAGGTATTCCGTTATTAAAGTCTGTATGTGTTTTCAGGTAACTAAGTTGGCCTTAAAGATCTAAACCAGAAAGCAGCATCTCTGAAGAACAGCCCAATATCCTCTCTCATGTACCTCATTAAGCTTCTGTAGTTTAGTCTGGTCATCCAATAAAGACATGTAGAAACAGGAGTTTACTGATAACTTACACCTTTTTGGCCAGTTCACCCTTAAAATGACTGACAGACTGCAGTGATTCAGGCTCCTTAAAATATCACTGTGACACACCCTTAACAAGACAGATACCCACAGATCTTTGACCAAAAATGGTCATAAGTTAATTATAAGAATAGAATCTAATTTTTAGGCTTTACCACAGCTTGGTGAGGTAAGTCTAGCTTTCAGTACTTGTTTAGCTATTTTCCAATGTTGCTGTATCATTCTGTGGCCATATATGGACCAAGTTTTCTTGTGTGGTATTTATCAGTGGACTGCTTAAGTCATACTACAGGGAGTTAAGTTTTCACTGCTATTACAAATATTTGCACATTACAGACCCGAAGTAACTCTTAGGTACAAGTGAGTTTGGCAGGCCTTGGATATGAACCTGGTGTTCTTCACCAAGCCTGATCTGTGCTTTCACTCTCATCTTTCTGATAAGAAACCAGGCTAATACCTGAAAGCCTGGTGCTGCTTGCTTTGCTTCAGCCCTGCTTCTAGCTGCTTTTGTACATCAAAGCAAGTCTATGCCACTAGTGGACGTTGCATTGGGCGAGTAACAGTTGTTTCAAGAGTATGAGGACAGGAGATCCATCTCTAGAAAAACAGCAAGTGAAATCTAATTCTCAGTAGTTTTGGCAATATGTGTTATACAATACTTCAATAAATCCTACTTTATAGCCTACTTACAGTGGTTTACATTGTATTATATTTTTCTTCCATGGGTAATGGAACACAAGGTCTTTTTTTTCTTCTTTACTATTGCATAGTCTTATGAAAAGTTGGAGCAAACAGGCATATCAGGTTTCCAGTGCAGGAGAACTGAACACAGCTCACATAATATCTATACAGGATGGCATTTTCTATCTGTTTCCTCCATATTTGGCCACCCAGTCTGTTCTTCCATGTACTGGCTGACTTGTTGGTGAGCGAGTTAAAATAGTCATGTTTTTTGCTGCTGGATTGAAAGTTGGACCTGGTAACTGAGCACGAGCAGCTTTGGTTTTCCAGGAATAATCTGAAATGAACAAGAACTCAGAATTAATTATGACTCAAAAGGTATTTAACTTTTTTACAGATCAAAGACTGAGAGCTTAAAGATGACTTGTGGTACTCAAGGATGCTAACACAGCAGGATGCTTTGGTCTCTCATATGCTGGTTATGCTTGTTTTCAGATAAGGTTAATGTTTCCTATAGTTTGTGTATCTTACTAGTAATTCTCATCTACTGGATACTTGTTCTTCAACAATCCCTTGAGAAAACTGAAATTCAGTGGAAAAGCTGATGTGTATGTCTACAACTCACAATCTCCTATTACAAAACTGCTACAGACTGAAAGTGTTCTTTCCTCTATGCCAAATATTTGAAAAAACATACAACATTGCTAAACTTAAAACCCAGACTGCCTAGATGGAAGGACAGCTTCTGGCAACCCTCTTGTTCCTTTTGAGATTTTATGCCTTTTATTCCCCTCTTAGCTGAGAATTCCTGGTGTACCTAGTGGTGAGTCCTCTTTATCTCTGTTTCTCATTTCTCTACTAATTTTGTAGGATCTTTGGGTTTTATTTATCCTTTATATTAGCCTCCATCTGGCCTCAGGCAGTGGGAGTAGTGGGCTACTGTATTGCCAGCCTTCCTACTCAGATTTCCCCTTTCTGCCATTTCAGATAGTCACTTTTCCTCAGGCATCATGCAATCAAAGTAATTGCCCCACTGCAGGGGCTGACTGCTCATGGTTTTTTTCATGCATTAAGAAAAGTGTGGCCAGCAGGTCGAGGGAGATTCTCCTCCCCCTCTACTCTGCCCTAGAGAGGCCACATCTGGAGTATTGTGTCCAGTTCTGGGCTCCCCAGTTCAAGAGGGACAGGGATTTACTTCAGAGAGTCCAACAGAGGCTACAAGGATGATTAAGGGACTGGAGCACCTGCCTTATGAGGAAAGGCTGAGAGACCTGGGGCTGTTTAGTCTGGAGAAGAGAGGACTGAGAGGGGACCTTATTAGTGTCTATAAATATCTGAAGGGTGGGTGTCAGGAAGAAGGGGCCAATCTCTTTTCAGTGGTGCCCTGAGATAGGACAAGGGGAAATGGCACCGAGCTACAACACAGGAAGTTCCACCTCAACATGAGGAAAAACTTCCTTACTGTGAGGGTGACAGAGCACTGGACCAGGCTGCCCAGAGAGGTTGTGGAGTCTCCTCTGGAGACTTTCAAGACCTGTCTGGACCCGTTCCTGTGTGATCTGCCCTGGTTCATCACCAGTTCTGCCATCTTCCTGTGCCTTTAATCTCCGTCATTTGGGACCTCTCATATATAAGAAGAAATCCTATCAGGATTTCTATAAAAAGAAATATTTATACTCCTGCTATGCCTTGCCATTGTTTTCTTAGCATTCCTAAAGTATGTCATGCCCCTTCCGTTCCTACATTTGTAGTTTAGTCTTACTAGGTATTACTGATGCTGATTTTTTTTTTGTTTGGTGTTTTGTTGGGTTTTTGTTTGGTTTTGTTTCGTTTTAAATAAAATACCCTCATTTTTTGGGGTGGCTATCTACATATAATTCCTTTTCTTATGGAAAATCACCTAGTTTTGGTGCTATTTTTAAAGAGTGGATTGAACCCATTAAGGAACAGGTGAGGATCAAGACATTTAAAAAGGAGGAATTATGTCACAGAACTAAAACTGGGGATCAGGTCTCCACCTCTTTGAAAACTAATACTGTTCCTTTTTATTGTAGGCTGGCATTCCCTGTCTTTCATCAGCAAGTACAATTACAACCTACCCTCTCTTGGCAATGAAGGTCACTTTTCTCAGGTCTTGGCATTACATTTTCCTTAGAGGAACTGGTATTTTATACTTCGTTAAATTATTTAAATTATGGCATTAAAAAACTTAACAAATGAAGAGAGCAAATATAATTGAGAGCATAACTTATTTCAGTTTGGATAATACAAAGCAAAGGCTCACAAAAAATGTTAATGTTCAAATACTGACAGATAGATAGGAGATAAAACCTGCCATTTTCTTCATCTTGATCTCTCTTTCCATTCAAGTCTGCAGAGTTTAGGCTAAATATGGGGGGTTTAAGCAATAGGATTCTTGCTCTTCTCCAGGACACGGAAGTCTCAACTGACCTCTTTCTGCCTTTCACTACACATTTTCCATTTCTAATTACAGATTAATAGTGAATTTAGTTCCCTCTGGATCACCATAACTAATTCCTTTTCGTTTTCACTATTCACAGCAGTCTAGAGATTGTCCATTTTGTCCTCCTGTGCACTTCTTGATCCACACACTGTGACAAATCAAAACTCTAGCTGTTGTGTTGCAGTGGTGAGTTGATAATATAATGAAGCACAGCTCCAGCCTTCCCTGATGGGCTTCTGAACAGCTCAGACTCAGAATGTGCATACATCTAAGTGTGTTTTATATATGCATGCCATCTCCTTCCTTCCTTCCCTCCCTCTCTCCTTCTCAGAAGTCACGTGCAAGTTCCTAACAGGAACAGCTAACTCAAAAGACCCAGAGAGGAAGACAGGACCATATCAGATTGGTCTGCCATAGGCCCTTTAGTTAAAAAATTCATGATTAGTTTAGGGCCTTGCTATTTCCTCTTTAGTAACTAGAGAAGTGTGCTGTTGGGTTTGGATAATGGCTCTAAATCTTCACTTACAAACCAGTTTCTCCTGCATCCTCAGCACTTCTGTTTATCTTCTCAGAAATTTACCAACAAAGAAGGTCCTCAGAATGTCATCCCTACTGTAGAGGATCCAAGTTGACATTTACATTCAGAACAGATTTCACGTTGTTTTTATCTGACAAAGGGAGCATATTATAATGTGCTTGTTCATGTAATGTACACCTACATGATTTAGTGTATCATGACTTTAAGAACTGGTTATTTGCATTGTCTTGTTTGGCTTTTACCTCCTGTAACATACCAACATTCAAAGGTTCACTACACAAAGCACTCTGGTGATACTGCATGGGTGCAAGAGCAGCGTCATCTCTGTGTCCACAGACTTACATAGTCAATATAGTGAGATGAAGACGACACAGTGAAAATCTTCCTTACATGACCACTGCAGAAATCACAGGCCAACTAGATAGGGCCAGTACATAAGACAGCAAATACTTTACTGCTTGTACCACATCTGTGACATGATTTACTGTGAATTTACTAAGTCACCTGATTAATGTCTTTGCCTTTTTTGAAATTGTTAAAGCCACTGTTAAGCATGGATCAACATAATTCAATTGCATTAAGTGACATGAAACTGATTAAAGGCCCACACAAGACAGCCCCAAGCTACATGAGCCTCACTGTTAAGAAAATTCCTCCAAATCCACTCAAAGGTAAGGCTTTTTAAAAAAACTGTATTTCTCTGTTTTGCATGCTTACTAGTTGGTGACTGTACCAATTCCTAGTAGCTGCATAAATCATGGGTTTATATTTGTGTCCAGTCTACATGACCATTTACTGTAGACTTGTGGAGCTACATATTTTTACAATTCTGCTTAGCCCTTTACCACTGATGAACAGTAGTTTAGCAAATGGTGCAAACCTACAGTTACACAGGGTTTACACCTTTGTTTTCTCTTTTACCTAACAAATAATAATAGTGTCTGTAGCTATCAGGACTGCCTCTAGCCACCAACATTCAATTCAATTAATTTATGTTAACAGCAATATATGCCTAAGAGTTTTATTTACAAAACCTGAAGAAAACCTTAGTAAGGGCTAATAAATCTTTCAGGAAGCATGGGAAATGAACATTTATCTTTGTCTCAGATATGTATGGCAAAAGGATGCTTCTTACCTGATACAGGTACACCAAGAGGAGCTAGCTGTATCCGTTGTCCAGCTGATCCAGCTTCTTTTTTATGAAAGGAAGGGATATATACTCCTGATGAGTTGTAAGCAGCACCACTTACAAAGCCAGGATTTCCTGTTGACATTAGAGAGTTTTAGGATGCTTTGCCTACTTTTTATAGTCACTTTAAAATGCATTAGCAGTATCAGAGGAGTACTAAGCATGACTGTTCTTTAAAAACTCCCTTGTGCTTGTCTGTTGAAAAAAAGTATATATTAATTCTTGGCATTGTACAGTTGTTGGACCACGTACAGCACCTAACAGACCTGCTAAGTTGCATATCCAGTAAATCTGACAGGCAGTTCAGCAGGAATAAAAGACAACAGGGCAGGATGAACATTTCATTAGTACTTTAACCCTAGACCACATATAAAGGTTTACACTAAGTTTCAGAGTTAGGTACACTCTTACCTTTTACTTACAGCTACTTGCTTTACTGGAAGCTGGTTTAAGAACTTCAGTATTTGAAAACTAGTGCTCAGTGGGTCTCTTGAGCTCAACTTCTTTGGCCTATCTAAAATAATGGAACCAAACTTCTCTTGTAGCAAGTGGTGAACCCTTTGAATTTGACTTTGCTGGTTCTACAGTTAAAGGCCTGCTATAGAAGTCAGATCCAACTACCTTCTTTTCTTTTAACCCCAATTATAATTTTACTGTGCTTAGTTTTGGTCCAGATCTTTCTTTCAAGCAGTGCTGCCTCAGGAAGGCTGATGTAACCATCCTCATCTGGAAGCTGAGAAACATGGTGCAAGTGCACCATGAGAACACACAAAATTAGCACTGAAATTATTGTCCAGTTACAGAGGGATCTGTTACAATACTTAGACTCCCTGCCCCAAGAAAATTTCTTACCTTCTCCACTGTGTGTCATCACTTGCGACTGTTAAGGCTGTGCTGGCACAATGTCCAGAGAGAAATGCTTTTCTCTAGTGGTGTGGTTCTATATTCAGTACTGACTTTGTGAACTACATCACCATACACAGTAATTTTAATTTGAACTTTATCAAGTATGAGCAATTTTATATTCAGCATTGTTTCAATGGTAGTTGCAGTAAAACATGCAATATCTCCTTTGACAGTTTTTCTGTCTCCTGAATCTCTGGCAACAGTGCTATCTGAAAATGTTCCTTTTCACACAAACCCTCCTAGTGCTCTGTGGATAGAGAATCAGAATGCAGTCAATGGTGTAAGTCCCAAGTGCCACTGTCCTGGTTTGAGCCAGGATGAAGCCAATTTTCCTTTTACTGAAGAAGCAGTTCTTCATGAGAGATGTGTATGCTGCTTCTTCAGGATCACTTCCTCACCATTATCCAGCAACAGGGCAGTGATACGCTATGGATTATAATTAGAGAAAGAAAATAATCTGTCTTTTAAAGCACCATAAGTGCCAAGAGCCCAGAAGAAGTCACAATGAAGAGAGAAAGGTTTGACAGAAGAGATTACAACTGAAAATTAAATATATCAAGATCTGAAATCTGCTTTATATGTGCAATTTTAATAAGAATTTTTAAAACATAAATACGAAATGTGCAGAGACCCAGACTATAATTGCTATAAGTTACCTTTTGGATCCTCTAATTTTTCATTCAACCTTTCTTTGCATGATAGCTTTTCGATAGGTATAATTAAGTTCTCATCTGTAGACAAGGAAAATGAAAGGAAGAAAAAGATGGAAAGACAGAACTTTAGAAGAAGTGCATGAAGAACCTGGCTAGGTGATGTAAAAGAAAAGAGGGAAAACAAAACAAGGAAGAATAAAGTTCTGACAGTTTTGTAACTGTCATTCTTACATTTTCTCAGGCAGGAAATGTTACTCCCAACTAGTTACTTTATAAGGTCCTTCCTAATAGTGGAATGAAAATGTGATGTAATAACAATGCAATCACATCCCAGTCAGACAAATATATAAAACATAAGCTTAGGCACTCGGGTGTATCTGCAAAGTTGACTGATTGTAACCTTACAATTCTTCATAAATACAGCTTCTGTAACTATCTGTTCTTATTTCACCTTGGGGCAACATTGTGGATGAGGGAAAAAAACAAAGCACTTGAATAAACTGAACGTAGTTATTTAAACAGTATCAGCAGAGTGTCAACTTTCAACTCTGTCAATATGAAAAAAGAAAACATGCATAATTTACATGTGTTGTATTTCCATGATCAACTCCAGCTATTCTGGTTTGATGTCTGTCTGTCTTAAATGTTGATTGCCCCCCCAGCATAAGAAACATGCAATTTAAGATACTGATGGAAATAATACCAAGTATTTTGAATCATACAAAAGAATCAGTTTTATGTTTGTTTTTTTGTTTGTTTGTGGGGTTTTTTGATTGTTTGTTTTTATTTAAACTTTTGGTAGATGCCAAAAATAAGCCAGTAAGACAAAAGCAGGATTTTAGCATTAGTATTCATCTTAATTTTATTTTCAGTGCAATTCAGTAGGTGAATGTCTAGTTTATTTATACATACTTTTGCAAAAAGCTCTTTGCCTTTTTGTGCTTAATTCCCTTGCAAGACTGTTTAATTAATATATTCATTCTGATGCACCCAGATACTCTATTTCAGATGATTGCTAAAAGAAGTCTATTTTATTCCATAAGAATACTGGTAAGTGCTGTTTTTTTTCTATTTCCTAAAATCTTTCACATGACTTCAGATAAACAACTTACAGCTCACCTGACTTCTAGAGGGAAAGTCAGGTTTGGTGATACTACAGAACAGCTACTAAAGTTCTGTTAAAAAGGAGCACAGCATCTGCATGTAAACAAACCTTCTAAAGTTCTTCTGTACAAGCATGGAAGGCTAGGTGCTTTAATAGCATGAAAGTATTTGGGAGTGACTCGTACTAGTTGAACAATGGCTGCAAAGTTGTTAACAAGGTAACTTCCCATAACAGGACGAGGGGACTGTGTACTTAAAGGGCTTAGTGGTCAGGAGATAAGATTTTAGTCTTAACTCTGATGCTTTCCTCAGTGAAATATCAGAAAAGCCATTTAACTATTCTTAGTCTTCACTCTACAAAATGCTGATAATAAAAAATGTAGTACTAAAAGGCACCTTATTGCTAGTTTCTTGCTGAAAATAAGGGGACTTTTCATAAAGCAAAGTATTTAGGACAAGGCTAGTAGATACCTTTAGAATATTAGGCAGTACTTTCAGCACCTTAGCATACTACCTATCACCTTGTCTTCATACGTGAGACTGCTGTTTTATAGTGTTCCACACTGACCAGGCAGCAATGAGGTCAGACTATTTGCTTAAATTAACACAGTAAAATAGTGGTCTAAGAGGATTATGGACAACATTTATCTTGACTAAGCTTTATAAAAGGGGCTGGTCTATGCTTCCTTTATGCTCTGAAAACAAACCATAGTTACGTATGAAGAGTGTGATGTTAATACAAGAAAAAAAATATTAGCCTAGAAGCTAAGCCTGACAACAGAAGTTAAACCAGATGGCCTTAACTATAATTATTTAAAGTATGCTGAGATATATTGTGACCACTTTAAATTACACTTTTACCTGTAGTATTTCTGCTGAAAGATAGTCCTCCTCCAGCATGTGCCAGCGGCTTAGAAAACAACTGGTTGTTCCAGGTTCCATGGGATCCTTCTTTATTGACTGCTACTAGAGAGACACTCTTGGGGTTTACACCTTAGAAAAAAAATTATGGAAAAGTTTATCAATTTTCAAAAATAATTCAACCAATCAAATATGGAGATTTCTGGAACAGTAATACAATACTGACTTATTTATGGTATACTGTAAACACCATTAATGTAAGGGAACAATGTCCATTGATCAGATGAGATTTTTCAGCCAAATCATGAAAATTGATACACTGATTTGAGAATAATTCTCTTCATGATTTCAAGAGAACTTTAAAAATCCTTTTTAGTACAGTTACTTGGTTTCTATAAAATCATAATCTCATTATTGATATTTTTGACTCTTAGACAATTAACACAGATTAAACAGACCTATCAAAAACTAGGGTTCTCAAGGTTGGAAATTGTTTCTTCAAGGGATAAGTTAAAAAGTAGGACAAAGCAGTTCTTGTTATTTCAACATGTTACAAGCATTACAGGAGTTAATGGGATTACACAGCATGAAAGGAGCTCCCCAATCTAGTTGTAACAGAACTAAAGAAATATGGATAAATAACAAATACACTCCTTGGAGCTATTACTCTCTTAAAGTGCTGGAATTAATTATTTTTACATCTGTGCCTTACTCATTGAAAACTGCTAAAATCAGACAGACATTAGAAGCATGCTTAAAAAAAGAAATACAGATGAACTTTTCATTTGTGTTACCCTTTAGATAGGGAAGCTTCCTCTCCCCCCTTTTAAAAAGTTTTGTTTTGTAATGTTTTTCTTTTGGACTTGAATGTTTAATGGGATGTCCAGAGACTCAACAGATTAAAAGGTGATTTCATATTCAAAGACATCACTGTCCTAATGAATTACTGAGAAATTAGTGATACATTGTAACAAAGAAACTTGCCTGCCAATCAAGAATTCCTCTGTGAACCACCTAAATTCTGCTATGTGGATTCAGTAGAAGTCATGATACACTTACTGTGATTGTGCAAACTATCATAGTAATAAAGAAAAGATACTAAGTGAGACACCAAGGAAATAATTTGATAACAGAATACATTCAGAATACTAACTGGAGGAAACATTCCCTTTTCTTTCTCCTTCTTCCCATTCTTAACCCTAACAATTACAAAATTTCATGTTATTTTCCTGACAAAATCACCCGGATTTAGACTGAGCTATCTATTTATTTTTTAAAGAGGATGACCGTCTTGGGAAGGGAAGTGAGTGTGTGAATTCCTACCAATGTGAGCAGCTGAACACTTGTAAACACTTTTTATATGTTACTGGTCAGAAGAAGGCCTGTGAACTTTTATGGAATACAAGCAGTGCTGAGCTCCCTTCCACACTTACATAGGCAGGAACTTCTGCATCAATTGTGACAAGATATGTTTAAGAAAGGCATTTAGTCCAAAACTTGAAAATGTAGCCTGGTTATGAAAAGCGAGATGATCCATTTAAAATGTAAAGTTTCACTGTACTGAACGTAGATTGTTCACAGCTTTTATTTTCTGTATGTATGGACTTTTACCCTTACCAGGTAGATATCTTGATTGTCTTAAATAGTACTGCTTTGCTGATGTATTTGATCTTCCAGAATCATTTCTCATCAGAACCTTATTTTCCCCTCCTGGCTGGATACAGCATGAAGCTTTTGGTTCTGGCACACTGAAAAACCAAAATGTTCAAATAATGTGACCAACAATTCCAGGTCAGAATACTACAAGCAGACTCTAGCCTGAAGAGTACAGTGTTCAGCTCTTCCCCTGCTTTCATCACTAGAATTTATTCCCACAATGTAACAGCCAAATCTCAATATGTCATGAGAGTCTGACCTGGCATTTTGAAGAAAAAAGTGTATCCAACACTATGGAGTAACAGCAAATGTGGAAAACTGTGGCAGAACTTAGTAACAAACTTAACCAACAACAAATTAACCAAACAAAGGAAAATAAGTTCGTATATGTGATTTTAGTAAAACACTTGGTTTCTTAATAACATGACCAACACCTAAACCATACAGTGCCTTAAACCAAATTTGATTCAGTTAGGATATTACTGGAGCTATATCAACACCACACCCAAAGCTGGTCTGCACATACAGCTCTGCATTCTTGCAGAATTTTGGTGACTTAAATACTAGCACATTTGTCTTAATTAATCTATAAATCTACTGGACAATGTTTACTAAAAAAAATAAAATAATAAAAAAATTATAATTATAGGACTTACCTGAAAAGATACTCTTTGGTTTTCTTTTCTTTTAACAGTGCAATGCTTGGCTTCTTTGAACATGACATTCCAAATTCAGTGTCATCCAAGTCATCCCAGCTATCCATAGCCTTTACCAAAGTCTGTCCCCATCGTCTTCTGCAGCTTTTAGGACCTACTGCACCATTCTGAGGGCCACTAGCTGCTTGATTCTATTTTAAATAGGAAAAAAAAAAACCTTGAAGTAAATACTAACATTTTGTATTTTATACCTAGTTGCCTTCCTGACAACTGCTTAAGAACTTTGAGACAATTTTTCCCAGTGTGTTGTGCATATTTTGGTCTTAGTCTCAGAGTGATTTTAAGCGCAAAACATACCAATAATCTCAGCAGGTATTTTGAGTGTAGCTCTTTTGGACTGTCATCCTTGAATTGCTCAAATCTATCTGAAGTAGTGAAGTTAAATTTCTGTTTGCAGACCCACTTCAGTGCTTAGCCTCTACTACGGGTATCTCGCTGAACTCATGCTCTCAAAAGTGGTAAGATGAACCATCAAGAAATAGGGCACAGTGGTGCAGACCATTCATGGCAATCATGCTTAGGGTTTAGGAGTGCCAATATCTATAGGCCCAAAGTAAATACAGCAAATCAAATAAGTTAGTCAGGCCTTTCCTTAACATTCTCTTCCAGAGGAAAGATTAAAACTGTCCTTTCATCTGTCTCCAGTTTGCTTTCCAGTATTTTCTGAATGCCTGTTATTTTTAATATACTTTATATTGCAGTTTAGTGAGTACAAGCGGACAGCAAAATGAAGATTGCAAATCAAAGTTGAATATTAATCTTGCTAAAAGTCTTATTGGTTAAATTCTTACATGCTTAGGAATTTAATGAATTTTCTCAGGTATTTTCCTGGTTCAGGCAAGCAAA
The DNA here is from genome assembly GCF_020740795.1 of Apus apus. Classification (NCBI taxonomy): domain Eukaryota; kingdom Metazoa; phylum Chordata; class Aves; order Apodiformes; family Apodidae; genus Apus; species Apus apus. The sequence goes on along the minus strand of NC_067283.1, from coordinate 67,061,702 downwards.
GGTATCCCTTTATACTTTTCTGTTGTATACAAACAATATTTTTGTGAACTGTTTCTCAAAGGTCAATAAAAAATAGCTGTCATAGCCAGATTAGTGCATAAGTATGTCAGTAAAGGCTATTATAAATGAACATTCATTGTTGTTACAAGCAATATATTATTCTGATTTGCTGTAAAATTTCAGTAAGAGACCAATTATATCCTTATTAGTTCCTAATAATCTATCTGTATTTTCTCTATTAAAAAGTATCACCACTTTCAAGGGATCACTTGGTTGAATGTAGTAAGAACTTATAATAAAACCACCTAAGTATTTATTGAAGACAACTTACTGGCAATGAGTTTTTATTGATTGTTGGAAAAAAGGGTGCCTGTGGCTGCTGCTGTTTTGGTACTTGCTGGTTAGCTGTATTCTGTGGCAACTGAATTTGCTGGAGAGGCTGGTGGTTAACCTTTGACAGGGGCTGTGGCTCTGTTTTGTCAGGTATGTCAGGTGAAGACAGAGGTTCTGGCTGAGATACAGCTTCCAGTTTAGGTAAAGCTGTCTTTGGCTCTGTTGGCTGAACTGGTTTCACAGGAGTCTGCTTCTCCAGATACTGTGGAGGAGGTCCTAAAATCTGGCCAACTTGAAAGTAAGGGTGCTTCAAAGCCTGGAGAAGAAGATAAAACAGTATTTTTACTTGAAGTTGACTTTGGTAGCCTCATCAAGGATCTAAGCAAGTTTCTAAAGCATTTGAGCAAGCTCTACAGCACAGATGCAAGATGGATACATATGTAAACAGTGTGTACTGTTCACTGTGAGTTCTGTATTTTAAACTCTTTCCACCATATAATTTAGTAAGATGGATACACTTGTTCATGTTACAGCACTCATGTTCTTTCTTTCCCTCCTAGGTTTTGCAGTCTGTGTTTTGAGGTGCATTTTACATTCAAAACCATTCTATACTCATGCAGTAACATTTCCATCTTAAAACAAGTAGTCTCCACTACCTTTACCACATGCTTTATTACTTGTTTCCACTGCTATGTTTTGGCAAGTCAATGGACAGCTTTTTAAAAATTATTATTTAAAAAAAAACCCAAAACAAAAGTGTGATGATAGCCATTTATTATTAATGTATGGGGCTTACAATTGGAGGATGTTAATGAGAAAAGTTTCTCCTTCATTATCTTATCCCCAGCCTTCCCTGGTTTTGTTTTGATTTGAAGTACAGACTTGCTGTGCCTTCATGGTGTTTATTAGGAAACTACAATGTCTATCTTCAGGCAGATGTGAGTTTCATTCTTTCTCTCTGACCTTTTCATGTCCACTGCTAGATGGACAACATGACCATCACACTTACTAACGCAGCTCCTCCTATGTCAAAACAACACACTCTGCTACTCCTTCTGGGTTGGATCCTACTCATACTTGGTTCTCAAAGCAATGTCTTGCCTCAGCTGCACTTGAAAATCGCTGCCTTTGTACTCACTGCCAAGTACCTGCATTAAACTCTCCCTTTTGGCTGTGAATTACACAATTGCTGCAGCTACTTCCTTGACAACTCACTTGGGCAAAAGCTGTTTATTTGCTTTCCTAAAGCACCACACAGTATTCAGTGTAGAGATAGATAGCACTGGACTACAGTTAGATCTCAGTGACTAACAATAGGTATGCTTTATAAAGTGGAGAGAAATGGTTGTTCTACTTCATACCATCTGCTTAACCACTTCTGAATCACATTACATCACCTAGGATAACTTGCAATACATCCTTTTTCTTTCCCAATTGTATTCCCCTTTTATATTTTCTAAATAGGATTGCATTAGGTATGAATACTAAAAAAAGAAAAATCAGTAGAATGTAACCATATTTGATACCTGAAATATGTTTTCTAAAATTAATTTTTAATTAACCTGATTATAAATTAACCTTAGCTCTTCCATTCTGCATTCCATCTGCAGTTTCACAAAAAGCAAAGCTTAATTTTCAATATCCCCCTTTGTACAGATGGGGGAGAGAAAAGAAGGCAGCAGAAGTGACTTACAGTTACAATTCAGAAAACTTGCAACTCAGATTTTTCTCTACCCTGTAAAGAAAAAGTTCCAGAATGTGCCAATACAGAAGACAAAACTGCAGAAGTAACTAAAGAGTTTATGATGTTTGCTGAGCCATGTTTAGAACTTTCTCTCCTCACTACTTAGTCCCATTCCCACCAAAGAGTTCAAAATGAAGAGATGTTTCTCTGGCCATCAGTATTAAGACAAGCAATTGGTTTCTGTATCTACAATTTCTTAACAGTGAAAGAAAATTAATTCTTAATCATTCAGCTTCTCAGACCTGACTTGCTGTAGGTCTCTTCTTTGGATTCCAGTTCAGCATATCACTCATAAGCTGTATTGCTTCATTGCTTGCATTTGGGATGAGAGTTTTTAGGCTTATAGGGACACACTGTGGGAAACGGAAATTCATAGCAGAAGCAAGGTGGTATCCTTCTGGCCAGTCACTCTGTTTCAAAGGAAAGAAAAATGAGCACCAAAAAAAGAAAAAAATACGTCTTTGAGTATTAGATTAAATTTAATGTTATGCAGCTTGAGTCATGCTTGGTCTGAGTAGCTCCTTCCTATATAGTGGAAAACAAGCCGCTTTATTTTCCATTACCATTATTACAACACCAGTGAACACAGCATCAGTCTCTGATGACAGTCCTTCTCAAGCTCTCCTGTGGGTAAAGGTGGAAACATCACTGTGGATACCACACTTGGACATATTCTATCTGAAGAAGAGAGTGCAACAGTACCAGAATCAGTATTGAATATCCCAGCTATGGCAGAAATGAGCTCAAACAGCTGACTTCAACATACCTTCATTATGAGAATAGTAGAGATGAGGCCCTTCCACCCAGCACACCATGGTTGTGTGACCATGATGCAGCCTATACACTATGCCACCATTAAGATATTCAATTATTATATTGTAACTAGACACTATTGCAACAGAAAAAAGGTATGACTGCCAGAGGAAAGGCAGGGTTTTTTGAGTGTGTAACTTCCCAAAAGTAAAGCCTGAAGTCCTGCGTTTCTTGACATTGTTTGAATACAGAGCCATAGGATCAAGGACCTCAAGAGACCATCCAGTCCATGCTCTTGTTCCTTTCTGACAGGTATTAGTTGCAAAAAGTTTCCTGTTTCTGTCACTACACAACTGCTCTAGTTAGTCCATTCCAAATCTTAATTCTCCTCAGTATTATAAAAATATAAGTTTCTATTACAACAGTAAAAGACCATTGCTGAGTGTGCTATCATCCATGGATACCAAGAAGGACAATTTCCTTCTCTTTAGAATAGCCTTTTATATACACCTTTTCTGGAAGGGGTAATTCTTCTCTTTTCTTCCAGTCCTCCTTTGTATAGGCTAAGGAAACTTGAACAATTGAATTTTTGGGCCTAGGCTTTGTAAGTTTTTCTTGTTCTTCCCTGGACTCCTGATTTTTTTCTCTTGAAAGGCAAAACTTTAAACTGGATATGATATAGCAAGTGAAACAGAAAGATTAGTTCGCACATCAGTGAACAACTCTCCTTCTCTACACACTGGTATGGTGTTTGCCTTTGTTGCAACAAAATACTGTTGACATATAATGCACTATATGCTCCTCCATCCTCTTACATGGATGTGTCAGCTGGATAGTTATCCCCAGAAATTTACGTGGCTGATTATTCCTGCCTAAGTACAGCACTCTACACACTATTTAAGATTTATTTAAAGCTATTATTTATAAGAAACTCTGAATTCTAATCTTGTAAGATATTCAGTTCTTCCCAGCCTGCTATCTACCAACTTAAGAAGTAAAATCTATTCCACCAAAAGCCCTTTAATACAATTTTAAAATTTCATTAGATGCAGAATCACTCAAGAGTCGTATTCAATCTACCTTTATTTTGAATGGGGACCGCATCAGAAACCTTACTGAACACAATGTATGATATTAGTGCTTTTCTTCTATCCACAAAGCTTGTTACAGTGCTACAAGAGTAAATCAGATTGGTTTGATAGAATTTGGTCTTAAGATTTGGCTCTGTTAACACAGTCTATGGTAATCAAAGAACTCAAATATAATTATAAACTAAGGCTGGTTAAAATATGTCTCAAGACTCCAAGCGACTTCCTGTTCCACCTCAGAGAATAATTTGTTCATTTAAATTAATGGAGATAGACCCTTTCCTCTTCAGCTGCATCTCTCTCCTTTATTGAATTGATGACATCCTGTCTGCCAGAGGTAGTGATAAAGGAATAGTTTAGAACAAAATAGCAAGGGCTGCATGTTGCACTGGTGAAGTATAGGAATAGAGTGAAAATAGTAAAAGTGAAAAAAAACCCAAAAACATTTCAATGTATTAAAAAAAATAAAAATGGAATTAAACTGCCATTGCTGACCTTTAACTAATGAAAAATGTATCTCATTAATCTCTCCTTTTCAAATCAGCTTTTTCATTACATTGGCATACCACAGGTGCACCATCACTGCCAGTACATGAATGGTGCAATTTTATGTTTATTACTGGTTTTATTTATAAAATAAAGAAAGCAAGATTTAATAAATAAAGCAACTCCACTTATAAAAAAGCTCCCTGCCATTATTTAAAAAATCCAAACTGATGGACGTCATCAGTATGGTATTATGGACTTAAACAAAGGAAGGCAAATAGGGATGAAGATAGCTTCTGGGCATAATTCCTGTAATTCTTTATTGCAGGATAACAGAATAAAGAAAAATACATGTCTGAGAAAACCCCACTATTTGTAAAACTATCTGCAAAACTATTAGACCATTAAAATAACTGCTTATATTTTTCAGAATGCAGAACAGTACTTCCCTAATAACAAATGCATCATTTGCTGTGATACATCAGTTCTGGGCCCCTCAGTTCAAGAAGGACAGGGAAGTGCTTGAAAGAGTCCAGCGCAGAGCCACAAGGATGATTAAGGGAGTGGAACATCTCCCTTATGAGGAAAGGCTGAGGGAGCTGGGTCTCTTTAGTTTGGAGAAAAGGAGACTGAGGGGGGACCTCATCAATGTTTACAAATATGTAAAGGGTGAGTGTCAAGACGATGGAGTTAAGCTTTTTTCAGTGAAGACCAGTGATAGGACAAGGGGTAATGGATACAAGTTGGAGCATAGGAGGTTTAAGATGAATATCAGGAAAAATTTTTTTACTGTAAGACTGACAGAGCACTGGAACAGGCTGCCCAGAGAGGTTGTGGAGTCTCCTTCGCTGGAGACATTCAAAACCCGCCTGGATGCCTTCCTGTGTGATGTACTCTAGGTGACCCTGCTCTGGCAGGGGGGTTGGACTAGATGATCTTTCGAGGTCCCTTCCAACCCCTAAGATTCTATGATTCTATGATTCTATGATCAATCTTCTTACCCAGTGATCTCCCTGAAGAATACCTTAGCATTGTTGTAAGGAGATAAAATTCCCAAGTCTGCCCAGCAGATGGTAGGGACACAAAGGAACTAATTACAACTTCCTGATCCTAGAGGGCTGACTTAAGAGTGTCTCCTTAATGTCTTAAGGACCATTAGGGTCCTTAGAAGAGGCTACGGTTTTCTCTGAAATACTCAGCTGGTGATGCTCCCTGCTTTCCAAAGCAATCAGCTTGCTCATCAGGGAAGGACAGTGTGTAAACAGGCATTATTTGCTTCTGTTCAATTACTTGTAAGGTTAGGGAAAAAACAGAGCAGTCAGCTCAGGGCTGCTCTGCTACTACATGCAGTGAAAATCTCTCTGATCTCCCTGCATTTCCAGAACTTGTTTATGCTATAGATTGAAAATGTTCCAGAAGTTAGTATGTTGCTTTCTTTCACAGATATTCTTAATATATATCAAAATGTTCTTACTATCCTAGACTTGTAGGCTGTTTAAGAAACTTCAGCATCTGTGTTTGAAAACTTGAGTCTTAAAATACTGCTCATATTACACATAATTTCTGACACACAATTACCACAGCAAGCACTGTTTTACACATCACAGGAATTTGCACTTTGTCCTCTAGACTCAATTTTCACTTCCACAACATACCATCTGTAACTCTCCACCTCTGACCTTTTACTCTGCTCTGTCATGGATTTGCACCTGTTTCTCTGTATGTTCTCTTGGATGTTTTCCTACCACTTAAAGCTTTTCATGTTCCCTGCTTAACTTATTTCTGTTTTAAGCTTTCTGTTCCTCACTTCTCTATTGATAACAACTCTTTTACTGGACAGGAATTATGCTCTATTTTATATCAGCAGAATACCAATAAAATAGATACATTTCTCTCCTACCCTGTGTTCAATCAGTTATTTCACCCATAAAGTACTGATATTGACCATCTCTTATTCTCCAAAAAATACATAAACTTATTCTTTTCTTGCATGTTCATGAATCCATTTGCTAAAACAACTTTTAATTCCTTTTAATTTTAAATAGTATTTAGCCCTTCCAGAAAATAATTGAAAATTGCTTCCTCTCTAAAATACTGCACAATTTTATTTTATTTATTGCTAATAATACTTTATGAGAGATCTGTGTTTGAGGTGTTTCCTTTATGCTTTGAAAATACGAAAAGCATAGTTTTTCTCATTTATGGTATCTTCTATAAACTTCAAAATCTGGGTGCTAGCCTCGAAGAATACTTTCAGGAAAGAAAGCAAACTGGCTGTGGCAAAGTAAAATCCTAGACTTCTGATTTTCTTTCCAATATGCATAGCTTTAAAAAACTAAATTAAACCATTTTGTCTGGCTTTCATCAGAGGACAGCAAGGCTACTCATAGAGGTATGATACACAACAGATGCTAAAATACAACTAAAAACTAGCATTAGATGCCTTAATGGAAGCTTAAAAGAAACACAGTTGAGAAAACCGCAAACCTGCAGGAAACTTAAATACAAAACAATAATTTATATGTATGTTCTCACAGAGATATAACCTTTATAATAATTTTATTTAACTTTAAAAAAAAATATGGTTGCAGGAATTTTTTAAAAAGTCTTACCTTCTTTGGAGTCCCTAACACTTGGCAAATTTTGAAGATTTCATCTACTTCACTTGTGCCTGGGAAAAGAGGTCTTAGTGTGTACAGCTCAGCCATTATGCTGCCAACTGCCCACATATCAATAGGTGAGCTATAAACAGACGATCTTAGCAAAACTTCAGGAGCGCGGTACCTGTGAGGATGGAAAGAAATCATAGATATATTAAAATGCTAAGCAGAGAAAGGTAACTCTTTAAGATCATGGATCAACTTAATGTACTTACCACCTAGTAGAAACATAATCTGTATATGGTGGCTGAGATCTTAGTTCTCTAGCCAAACCAAAATCTGCTATTTTGACAAGTTCTGGTCCAATACAGAGAAGGTTCTCAGGCTTCATATCTCTATGAAAAAATCCTATAGAAGACCAGACAGAAAAGAATGGCAAATAATTGTGTCATGACTTCTTAAGCAGCCATCTTAATAAAGTCATCCAAAATTGACTTTGGGCTATGTTAGAAGAACATAACTTCTTGTTTCATTGTTTTTTCTAAATTAAAAATAAATTAATAGTAACCCTCACTCACAACAAACACAGAAATTTTCTCTCCAGTAATTATTACAGCAAGTGTTTTTAAATTAACAAATGTAAACTGTCATTAACACCCTAAGGAATATGAATTGGCACCAGTATCAAAAAACCAAACCAATTTCAGAATGAAACCTTCTTCAAAAACTTCAACTGTATTGTCATCTTTATATAATGGAAAACTGAGCATCTGACAACCTTACTTCATTTGTAAAATTCCTTGACTGTTTTTTAGCTAGTTTGTTTATCATTGACATTTAAAAGATACCAACACTTTGCCCAGGAATGATAACAGTAATGCAGCCACATAGTTTCTGTGATGCTTAGTGTTGGCTTGAGCACTTGTATATCTGAAGAGCAGTTAAGTGGCTGAGAAAATAAAATCTGCTGTTTAGTTGGTATAGACAATTTGTTATAAATCATTTTGAAATTCACTTACTACAATAAAGCATTTGATTTCTGCATGCAGAAACTGACAACCACTGTAAGAAACTGGATGAAATTAAAGGGAAATGCAAATATTCAATTTAATCATACCTGACATCCCCAAATGCTTATGGTAAAAAAATAAATAAAATTAATACCATAACTTAGAAATGGCAGTTTTTAAGAATATCTCATATCCTCATGTCTTTCAAGTAGAAATGAGAAATGAAAAGAGGATGCTAATAATGAGAAAGCATATATGATCCTGATCAGAAAGACATAAACCAAACATTTCTGGGTATTTGACAGTACTGAACAGAACTGATTATTTATTTGAACTCATGAACAGGCCTTGCCAGGGTATATAAAAGCCAATCAGGTAATACTAGGAACATAGTTTCTTATTTAACTTTCAGCTAATGTTTCCATAGAATCATAGAATGGTTTGGGTTGGAAGAGACCTTAAAGATCCCCTAGATTCAACCCCCCTGCATGGGCAGGGACACCTCCCATTAGATCAGGTTGCTCAAAACCCCATCCAACCTGGCATAGAACACTTCCCGGGATGGGGCAGCCACAGCTTCCCTGGGCAACCTGTGCCAGTGTCTCACCACCCTCATGTTACAGAATTTCTTCCTAATGTCTAACCTAAATCTCCCCTCTTCCAGTGTGAAACCAATACCCCTCATTCTATCACTACACACCCTGGTGAAAAGTGCCCACTCTCCTGCTTTCCTGTAGGCTCTTTTATTCTCTTTGAAAAGTTTTAAGAATACTAATGTGAATGAAAATACAAAATAAGATAGTAAATTATTAGTTTTTAAATGCAAAGGAGCTTAATACCAGTATTTCAGAATGCAGTTTGCAGACAGATATTTAACATGAGAGTTAAAAGTTCTGTAAATGTTGGGAAACTTTCTTCTTGTGAGCACACTGCACCTCTTCTTTTGATTGTGCTTATAATTGCTAGAAAAGTCACATGTCTTTAAATATTTAAATCCAGATTGTATTTGACAAAGAAACTGAAATTCTTAGTGAACAAGTTATTTTAATTTTTTATGGACATAGGGCACCATATTAATTATATTATCTCAAGACAGGAGAAACTACCATCTGTATCCATTCTCTTTCAATAGATCTTTCTGAGGAAAGAAGAGATGCACAGAACAGCACAGCATCCAGGCTTCTTTAGTTTGGTTATTCAGCTGGTGCTCAAGCTTGAAATAAAAAAAGTACTGAACAGTACAGTACAAAAAGATTAATATCTGTTTATAAAAAAACAAGATTTTAAAATACCCCATACTTGAAGCAAGTAGGAATAATTTTTATTAGAAACAATTAGTAGCATTTGCTAGATATTTTTATGTGTATTATTACTGTGCATTATCTTATTTTCTAAAAAAGTGCTACGCAGTTAAACTCTGAAACCTACCGTGTTTATGGATAAAAGCTAGCCCTTGTAATATCTGATACATCATGTTTCTGATGACTGACTCTGGGAACAACTTGTTTCTGTGAAGAAACAGATTAACAATTTCTTATAATTAAAAAAAAATAATGTATTTTCAGAACATACTTATTTCTTAATTTTGCACAACACATCATGAACAGATGAAAACAGACCTGTCAAGTCTTGAGTACAAAGACAGAGGTAACTAGTTTTGATCTCAAAACTTGTTTGCTGTCAGGCCTTAATTTCACTCAAAGTGCTGCAGAGGGACTTCTCTGCAGAGAGGTTCATGATCCTGTCTTCTCTGTAGAAGGTGGTTGGCCAATAGTGTACTTGACCATCTGGTGATGGAATGCACAGTAATGTTGTAAGGAAGAGACTGCACAGTGTAGCACTGTGTTAGGTGTGCTACCCAGTGGTACCCTTAGAGGAACCCTGATTGAGAGCAACACTTCTCAGCTATAGGGTAACACTGTGCCAGTAACACAAGTGGCAACCTCAGGATGCAAACCTAAGAGCTTTGCACGTTAGGGGATAAAGGTGCATGACAATGTCTGAAGGAACCACACATCAGAGGCAAAACAATTCAGGAAGGAAAAACGTTATTGAAAAGGCAGGTCCTACTCCGAAATCCACCTTGCAAGCCTTGCTGTGTACTGTTTGTCCAAGACTGCAACATTACACAGCTTGTCCATATATAAGTCTTGTACATGCAGATGACCATCCCACCTTAAGCCAAATCGATGAGCAAAAGCACAATAAAATATTTATCCATACATTTAAGTGAAGGCTACTAAAGAAAAAAAAAAAAGTATTTGGAATTTCTCTCATGGCTCTACACACCAAAGACATGCAAACTATGGTGTTAACAGGTGAACAAACTGTTATTTCCAAAAGCATTACAATATTGTGTATTGTAATGCAGAGCAATGCAGAATTCTACCCTCGGACAAGGAGGTGCAGCAAGTCCTGTTCACATCAGTGGGGCTGCAAGAAGAGCCTAAAACAGAAATTCCAATGTGTTCTTGAAGATAGCATAAAATAAAAAAAAATAAAAAAAGAACCATAAAGCATGATAGAACACCATTTGTTCTGTAAAACAGACGTACCTGTCCTTCATTAATTGATAAAGATTTTCCTTCATGTATTCAAATACAAAATAGAGGTGGTCATTTTCTCGTATGACTTCTTTCAGTTTTATTACATTGGCATGATTTAGCTTCTTCAGAGACTGCAACAGAGTAAAATATGGCTTCAGATAATTTGACTTGGATTCCTTACAAGAGATAAATTTTTAACATGTGAAAGTTTCTAGCACAGAATTTACAAAACGTGTCCATCTGATAGTCTATTGTTTACCCTGGAATCTCTGTTTCAAAGAACAACAAAATAGCACTTAAAATTAATTTGAAAATAAAAGCAGCAAAGATATTAATAGTAGTTTAAAACTTCTATTTCTAGGGATTACATCACAGCTGAGGTGCGGATTAACACAAAAACCTAATTCCTTACAATAAAAGACAGTTCTGAAGCTGTACAGCTCTTGCTCACAGAACTGAGTAAGAAAACCCAGCAATTTTTTTGTTATGAAATGCGCATGAACAAGGCTTCTCTTGCAGGTGTTATTTTTGGAGATACTGATTATGTGCAACCTCCAATAAGTTAAATCTAAATTATAGATACCCAACTCCTGTGTTAAGAAGTTTTGTATATACAGAAAATCAACCATGGGATGACTTGAAATTTATGCTCAGATTTTCAAGTGTTACTCTATCCTTTGGCTTGCCAAAACTCCTAGTGCTTTCTACAAATGCCCCCAATACAAGATCTGGGGACTGGATATAAATCTAGAAATCTGCCAGTAAAATGAAAGAGCAGGATCTTAAAACACAGAAACACACTCAGACACAAAATCAATTTTGTTATCTTCTCTCAAAAACAAAGAGGCTTAGCTATAAAACACGACCACTGCTTGAGAATAGTGTGATATTCCACACAGCAGCAGGAGCTCTAGGGGAGTACCAGCAACTCTTGGTCTTGTAGAATCTATCACCCCCATTTAAAAGAGTTCACTGAATTTGGCTTTTTCCTTCAACATTGTAGATGCCCTTCTCCTCCATGCAAACCTAACCAGACTCTTATTTTTAAAGGTGGTATGTCCAGCACTTTACCTTGACTTCTCTCAAATTCATACATTCATCCCATGAATAGAACTTTCTTTTCATTCTGAAATACAAGTGCAAGATATTTTCAGTGAACTTTGCAGAATGCCTTTCAAACAACAAAAATCTAAACATGTTATTTTCTAAGTGTAGCAATAGCTGTATTTTGAACTCAATTTCTAACATTCTAGATTACCCATCAGCAAGATAATTAAAAACAAACTCAAGTCATAGAATTGCTAGAAATTTAAGTGTTTGCTGATTAATCACTGCAAGCATATTTTTAGAGGACTAATTAGGCAGAGAGACCGTGATACTCCACGGTATTTATAAAAACATCAGGAACAAAAAATCCCTTTTTATCGTTTGAATTGTGCTCTTAAGAACAAGGAAAGCAAGTGTCACTGCACATAAAAACATGGATATTTCAAACCAGAAAAGGCACCTTTTTGTGCCTAAGTTGCACATTCTAGGAAACAAGAAAACTATATTTTTGAAATCTGCAAAGTATTTTGACTATTTGACATTTTAATTAACCATCTGACTTGATCAGTCACTTTTATTAACCTGTTCCAAGGTATTAAATACCGAAGAAAAATGATTTCATTTTTTCAAGCAATACTTATACACATATACAATAATCTCTAAATGAATTGTTATATATAACAGTTTGATACATTTAATTGTAAGTCTTGCATTGATAAGAACATGGATATTTGGTGTTGCTTAGACCTTCGGACATAGTTGTAAGTGTCGTTATTTGCTGTGTTTCTGTGAAGTTGTAGAACCTAGAGTGAAGTGATTTAAACCCAAGATTTTAAGTTAAAATATCTTCAAGCAAAACTGCCCCCTCTCAAAACCCAAACATAAAAATCACACAGAAGAATTCCAAATACTGAAATAATGAGAATGAAAAACACTTCCCACAAAACATTGTTCCTTTTCCCTAAAAATAATGAAAACAATCAATTACAGATTTTTTTAGCTTCAATTAATATTATTAACTTTAGTACTGTAATAGCAGTATATGGAGAAACCTGAAATTCTCAGAAATTCTTAAAACAAAGGCTAGTCAATTATATTATAATTATTTTTCTGTAGTAAATCTATAAATGGAAGGGGAAAAAAGCAACACCCAAAACATACAATTTCTGGTATTTCCCCTTATGCTTTACATCCTGCTTGCAATTCTGTCGGAATACAAGGGAAACGTCCCCACTCCTCTAGTACAATTTCTGTTGTTTTGTAATAAACTTTTCAGACAAGTATAACAAGGCTGATGATTACACACAACACAACTTTATTAGATCCAAGGAGAGAGCCTTTATTTACCGGACCAGATTGTTACCTGGTATTTATCATTGTAGCAATATCTGAAACTTAACACAGTATCTAAAAAGATTTGGGAGGTATTGCCCAATATTTATAATTGCAGCAACATCTGAAAATTAATTCAGATTAATTCAATTAATTAATTCAATGGGGGCGGGAGGGGTGGAGAGCAAGGTGTTTCAAATCATTGATCAATACACATGAAGATGAGTATTCTTAAAATTCATATAAATAACTAACTTGCTAATAATCAACTGCACATGCAGTTTTGCTTTTCCTTTGGCATTAACCTGAAATGTTTTTTAGAAGGAAGTATGTTTGAAATGAACAAATGCAGCATGCAGTTTTACAAGCTAAGATAAATCAGTTACTTATACAAACTAATGTGTCTCTCTGTTGATCTGTTACTGAAGTCTGACCCACAATCATCTTGTTAAGAATCTTAATTAAAAAAAATTAAAATTTGTTATGCTAATTTCCTTAAAAAGAGACCTTTTTTTTCTATTCTACACAGATGGCAAATGATAATAAAGTTAGATGTTAAAATCTTTTAAGCTTTTGCAAATACCTTTACGGAATTTAGATGTTACATACCTTTTGATAGCCACAAGTTCTCCTGACTCATTGCTCTTCCCCATCAACACACTGCCATAGGTGCCATCACCCAGTTGTTTCATGATTGTGTAACGGTTCATTTTTATTTTTTTTTTTAAGACCTGGATAGCTAAAACCTTATTAAAAGCTAAATGTCTTCTGTTTTATTAAAGGATTGTTTGATTTTTCTTAGATAAATCTTCTTCCAGACTGTTTTATGTTGGTTTATGTCTTCTCATAATGGAGCAGGATATTCACTAGTCTCCTCCAAATTACAGCTGCTTTGAGATCCAGATATAAAGTTTAAGAGACAGAAGTACATGACCATTCTTGCATAGATCCTTAAAAAAAAAAAAAGAAAGAAAATTAATAGGGAAATACGTAATTTTACAGTAATTTATGAAAGAGACTCTACTACCTCTGATCTGCATGCGCTTTTTAAATAGAACACTTCAATATAGCTAGTTCCCTTAAATCCTTCAAGCCACAGAAGGTGTCTAGTCTAGGATTAGAGTTCCAAGTAAACCAGGACTGGAGAGTTGAGATTATTGTCATAATTCCCTAGAACCAGAGAAGTTTAAGGCTGGTGTCCTCTGATGAAACTCTTTATTCCTCATCTACAGGCAGCAGCGGCTTCCTCATCTGTACTGAAGGCAGGGAAAACAGACAGAAGAACCCAAATTTGGCACAGGGTGCTATGGTAAAGCTAGAGTCTAAATGCTGGTTTGGATTGGTAGAACAAGCAGGCTTGCTATGCTTAAAGTTAGTGGTGAAGGGAGGTGAAGAAGCAAGAGAAGTGCTGCATTCTTCCCCAAGATAAACTGAGCTGTTACAAATATACCTGGATATTTTAGTCTGAAGTTCACAGAATTCTTTCTCTATAGCCACCAGTAGGATTATGCCCAGCAAGGGCTAAAAAGTTAAGTTTATTGTTCAGTTTTAGAAGGCCCGCAGAGAGAAGCCTAGAGCTGGCATGCATTGGTATAGGAGACTAGATCTGCAGTGTTATTTGGAAAAGAATTTACATTAAACAATATTGATTCTTCATCTTTGAATTTATGTAAACCTTAATTTGAATCCTAATTCAAACTTAAATCTGAACCCTAGCATTTTAACATGTAATACTATCTGTCACCAACACTCCACGTGAAGGCCTGTTCCTATACCTCCCATGCACAAATCCTGATTTTAACCTTAGCAGCAGCTGCCCACGACACACAATCCTAATCACTGATGTCAAGGCACTTATGCAAACTCATAGTAGTCATCCACTTACTTATGTAGGCCTACAAAAAATAACCAATCACTGCAGCACTTATTCACTGTAACCCAAATGCTTAAACACAAACATTGACTGCTAACTGACCTCCAGCATCACCTCTAGCTTTTGCCTCTGCTGTTTAAAAATACAAAATAAAGCTCACATCAACTGGCATCCACAGTCAGCCTAACTCTACAGAAGATGCAGAATTCAGCATGCAATTCTGTAGTCATTTTCCTTAAGCCAGAATTAGCTATAGGCTGGTAAGGCTGTCCAAACAGACTAAGGAGCCCAAATTCAGCCAGTAACAAGCTTCAGCTTGAGATTTACAGGCCTGGCAAAATTCAACAATCAAATTGTCCTCTTGAGAGTGTGAACACAGCATTCTTGAGTGGACTAGCCTGCTGTGTAAAGGAAACACCTGCCTGGACAATACACTCATGTTTCTAAGCTGTTATTACTTGTAATCTGCTTCCTTGGAGAAGCCTTAAGTATACCTTGTTACTCTCTGTTGCTTCTGTTACCAGGAAGAAATTCTCTATCACCTGTCAAGATGCCAGTAACAAGTGACCTAGGGGACATCTCAATTTATAAGCTTTGCACCTGACAACCATCAGTTTGGCAGTGAAAAATATAAAGAATTTGTATCCATTCCCCAAAAAAGCCATCACTACTGTAAAATAAAGTGGCCAATTAATAGTGCATTTTATAACACAAATAAAAACCAGATTTAATAAAAGTAATAGTCATAGACAATTCAAACAACGAGTGGGTTTAAAATTGAACTTTCATTTATTTAAGACTATTGTTTCTCTTAGAATTCAGGTTTATCTTCATTCCCCAAAGTGCCTGCATGTCTTTAATACCGTGAATAATGCCATCTCTTCAACAAGACTGTTGACAGTAATAAGCAGATGATCAAGCTTTTACGCCAAATGAAGATACATACTACATACATATCTTGCAAGTTATAATTTTTTTAGTTTTATATATATATTAAAAAAACTCACAACAAAAATTTTCTGAAAGTATTCTAATACACATTTTAGAAAGAAGCATCAGCATCTAAAGCATCAGCAATGATAAACATACCCATTTTGTGTATACGTATACATACACATACAACATGAAACCAAGCGCAACGTAATAGGATTTGGGTGCCTGTGTTTCTTTGTTTCAACAAATATCCGGCCTGGTTTTCTGAGGGGATTCAGCAATATCTGTCAAAGACAGCCCTAGCCTAAACTGGAGTTACATACATTAGAAATCTGGAAGACCTGCACTTTAAGCTCAACCTTTTGCTCTCTAATGAAGTAAACCAAAATACGAAGACAAAAACCTCTGTCTTTGCAATAAAGAGACCCAGATCAAGTTTTGATCTTTAAATCCTATCAGTTTTCCAAGTAGTCTTCAGGGTATAAATTAATCACTTACTTGAAAAATTGTTTTTGTGCAATTCTACTATTTAGGCATCTGCACTTGAAACAATATCACATAAATAGTTTCTTCCTTTCAGAAATCCTATGTAATGTAACACATCTAAGACGTAATTGTGCATTTTGTCTGTCCTGTAATATATTTCATTGTCTTATTCCTTTTCTGCTGTATACTGTAATTTTTAGGGTATGAAAACACTTGATCAAAATACAGAAATGTCAGCACATTCCTTCGGTAGTCAAATGCAAGTGTCAAAATTGCTCATGGAAATGCACAAAATCAGGTGTGAAAACTACACTGCCTGCCAACGATATTTATGTACCATCATACATACTGCATGAGTTCAGTACCACACTGATGCATGCTAAGCCATTCCACTGATGAAACTCACAAAAGGGTTGTCTTGATCACTGGCAGGCAAATGAGTGAACTCTAATAATGAGACACTATCAACTGAAAACTAACTAAATGCAGTGAAAAAATGACTGTGGGTATCACACTTGGCTCTAAGCTTTTCTTCAACTTTTTAGATAATTCATCCTTGAGACAGAAGTATCTAAAAAAATTATAGCATTCTGTGGAAAACTAAACAATCAATTTCATGGCAGTTCTATAGCATAAGTTATTAAGAAATGCTGGAGGGTGACAGAGGTTTGCTGACCAATGAGTACAGCACTGGATCCTGCAAGAGTCCAACAGACTCTAGCACCAGCATTACAACAGACGAGGTTACCAGGTACTCGTATCAGCCTGGTGTGACACCAGGGTCAGGGGCATCTTTTGCTCTTGCTGGAATTACAGGGCATGGTGAATTAGAATGTACGTGCTCTAGAGATTCACATTTCACTACAACAGACTTCTGCACACTTTGTACTTTGCACTGCACATACCCAGCTCAGATGTGCAATTTTTTCTCTGTGGTGTCTATTTTTTTCTAATTTGCAGTTCAGTTTTCTCTTCAGTACTGACCTGGGCAAAAGCAAGGGCTCAGCCTAGCTTTTCTGATTCACACAATCCCCTCCCACCATAAAGGGTTTTTTTAATATTATTTTCTCAATTATATAAAGCTCTAATATGTAAAATTGTCATAATAGTCATCCACCAAACTGAAAAGAGAAATCCTACTGTAAACAACAGCTTGTTTTATACTCTTCATGACAGACTGCCTATAATCTCTTCACGCAGGATTAAGGAAGGATTAAGGCAGGGGACAAATAGAGGACAAAATACCCAACAACCTTAAATTATTTTAGATGTCTGGATTACATTTCAAAATGTAATTAATAGCAGCAAATAATCTACATTTCTACCATACAAGTATTATGCATGACCAAAAGTTTTACATTTGTATGCTAAAGACAAACAGGTTACTCTCAAGTTAAAATACAAACTAGGATATATGATCCGACCGAGACCTCTCAGATAAGCAATACACAACCGAATTCCACCAACCTGTTCACAGTAACTGCTGAAATCACCAAAACTGTTCACAGATCTACTCTCAATGATCAAAACTGCTAATGTGGCACAGTACAGAATGTATGCCGATACAAATTTTTAAAATTAGAAAGAAGCAACAGCCACAAACTAACAAACTGTTGCACAAACCTTTGCAGAGACTGCCTATTACTTAAGCTGACAGTAATCAGGTCCCATGACACATGGATCCAGTGCTTGAGATTAGCCACAAATCCATTACTCTAATCGAAGACCAGCAGGTACTTAGAAGTGTGACTGCTCAGAAGTTAATAACATTGGTAATAAATATTTGTACTTTCAAATATACTGCCTTATTTTTTTATTATTTTTTTTTTTAAAGACTCTTCAAAAATCTAGCATGTTGCTTCACTTATTTGTATCAGCCATTCAGGACAGAGCATATAAAAAAGCAGGAACTCCAGTTTGCTGGAAATATTTTCCCTCGTTTTGTTTCCAAGCAGCTTTGGCCTCAAACTAAAAACGACCCACACCAACAGCTGTTCCAGGACGTTCCCAACAGTCACCTGCCTGGAGACTGCTGCCCTGTGCCAGCAAGTTCACCTTTTCCCACCCCCATGAAACACCTTCCCGCCGTGAAACGAGCAGCACCGCCAGCTTCAGGACGGTGCTGGTTTCAGTGAGAGCTGCTGACCGACCTTCAAGCTTCCAGCCCTGAGCAGTGTCCAGAAGGAACAAAAGACTTCCACGTCCCTGCATCACTCTAAGCTGCAACACACGCCCGTTTCCACGCCACGTCCAGCTTCCCAGGATGCGATTCAGTTATCTCCCGCCAGCGGGCAGGTACCTCCCTTCGCAGGCGTTCACGGTGGAAGAGGGAGCACAAGTCTCCTCTGGCTTGTTCAGGCTGTGAAGCTGAAGCGCTCCTGGCCTGGAAGTTTCACCCTGGTTCTCATAAATAAAAACTCACCTCCTCTCATTGACTCCCAAGACGCCAGGCTATCCCAGGCCTGGACTTGCCGCAGCTGAAGCAGGCGGGAATCCCTGTCTCCACACGCAGAGCCTGAGCTCCTCAGCCCCGCGCAACAGAGCGGGCAGCTCCTCACCCACGCGAGGAAACACCCACCCCAAACCACCCCGGGGGACAGCCAGGGGCAGCCGGACACCCCCGCCGCCGCTGCCGCCGCCGCCTATCCCGGCCGCTCCTTCTTCCTGCTGGGCCCTTCCCGCCGGGCCCGGCCGGGCGGGACGCGGCCACGCACACCCACCCAGGACGCCGCACCAGCCCTCGCTGGAGACCCGGCCCCCTTCCCCGCCGCCCACTCACTGCGGCGCTACGGACGCTGCCAGCCGAGAGGCCGCCTCACCCGCCTCACCCGCCGCCGCCGATCCCGGGCCGGCCCCGCCGCCTCCCGCCGCCAACCGCCGCCAACCGCCGCCGGGCCGCTCTGCCTCGTCGCCGGAGCGACGCGCGGGGCCGGGAGCGGGGCCGGGAGCGGGAGCGGGGCGGGGCGGAGGCGGCGGGGCCGCCCCTCGCGCGCGCTCACGTGGGGCGGCGGGCGGGCCGTGCGGGGCGGGGGAGCCGCGTCACCCTGTCGCCCTGTCACCCTGCCGCCCTGTCGCCCTGTCACCCTGACACCCGCGTCACCCTGTCACCCTGCCACCCTGCCGCCCTGTCACCCTGACACCCGCGTCACCCTGCCGCCCTGTCACCCTGTCGCCCTGTCACCCTGTCGCCCTGTCACCCTGCCACCCTGTTGCCCTGCCACCCTGTTGCCCTGAAACCCGCATCACCCTGTCGCCCTGTCACTCTGCCGCCCTGCCGCCCTGTCACCCTGTCGCCCTGTCACCCTGACACCCGCGTCACCCTGACACCCGCGTCACCCTGCCGCCCTGTGACCCGTGTCACCCTGTCACCCTGACACCCGCGTCACTCTGCTGCCCTGTCACCCTGCCGCCCTGTCACCCACATCACCCTGTCACCCTGACACCCGCGTCACCCTGTCACCCTGTCACCCTGCCGCCCTGTCACCCTGTCGCCCTGTCACCCTGACACCCACGTCACCCTGTTGCCCTGTCACCCTGACACCCGCATCACCCTGTCACCCTGTCACCCTGCCGCCCTGTCACCCTGACACCACCCTGTCGCCCTGTCACCCTGCTGCCTTGTCACCCACGTCACCGCGAGCACGTCACGTCGTCTCAAGGCTGTGTGCGAGTGCGACTGACCTGGCGTGTGTTACACGCCTGCCGGCGCAGGATTCCTGCCGCAATCCGTGTGCGTTACATCCGCAGCCGTCGCCCGCTGCCATGTTCCTTTTCCCTTGTTACTCATCATTTTTGTTTTATTTTTCAGTGCCAGTGAGTTATTACAGCGCACCTGGCTACTAGTGATGCGGGGGGGAAACTTGGAATGATGTGTGTATTCTATTTTTTTTACAATTTCTGACATAAAAATAACAGTGACGTTTCTTTTCAGCCCTTTGTAACCCGTGTGCAGACGGCGTGGTTCATGAAAGCTGCGTGTTCGGTGCCTGAGTCGTGGGGTAATCTTGGCAGCGAGGTCTCGTTTTAAGCTTTCACTCTCAACATCAGTTTGACCTTCCTGTTTTCCAGTGGTTCTGAGAGCAAGAAAAGGTGGAGATCTTTTTCAGCACGGTAATCGACGAGTGGCACCGTGGAGGCAAAGGCAGATAATTGGTGGAGAAATTCAAATTGTAACCTGCTGCAGCAAGCCAGCCGCCCAGGCTTGCTGAGCGAAAGCGGAGAGCTGTTCTGTCTCCCCCCACCTCGCACCTCGTTAACTGGTGCGGTAACTTTGTCATGGTTTAAAGCTCTGTTGACAGATGAATGGCTTCTGCCTCAAGTCAACTGGGTGGAACGTGGGGCTATGGGAATCGGTTTTCTGGAATTCAGAGGGTTCAGCCACTCACACATGGTTTGCTGAAATGAAGCGAAGTACAAGAAAACCACACTGTATTTTCTGAAACAGAATGTGACCGTTTCCTTTATTGAAATAAAACATCAGAGGCGCCTCCTGGGTAAAATGAAGTTCAGAGGTGAGATATGCATGTGAGAAGGGAGAAGGTACCATCACAGGTAGCAGAGCTTTTAATGGTGTGCTCACCTTGTAAGGATGTGTTTAAACACTGTTTGTTACATGTACACATGAAGCGTGTGGAAGTAGCTCTCCACTGTCTGGCAACAACCACTCGGCAGTTACCCTGTCGTGTCCCTTCCCTGTACCTCCAGCTTAGCCTTGTCCCACAGCTTCCCTTCTTTCCCAGGACTCCGTCTTCCTCCCCTGGTGCTGCTATCAATTCCCACAGCAATCCTTCTGGCTACTGTCCCCTCCAGAGCCATGAGGCTAACAGGAGGCTTCCTGGGATCTTGCTGGGCTTGTGTACCTGAACCTTCTGTGGCCTGTAAGACGGGTTTGAGAAACTGTAATCCCTTCTCCAAAAAGATCAGACCTTAGAAGTGCAGGAAGCTACAACTGCTTTCATGCTGTTACCAGGGAAGTCCCTAGAACGACGTTCTTGGTTTCTTCTGGGGCACTAATTTCTAGTCTAAGTACAGTAACTTAGACCTGGCACAAGCACAGGATCTGATGTTTAAATAATTTCAATGTTATTTTTGCACAAGTGCAGAACTTAAGTATAAATTCTGTTACTGGGACCTTATGTCTGTCAATTGTTGATACTTTCTGTAATGCACCCCAACATTTCACACACGTGAAGACAGAAGGGCTATAAGCAGACCTTGCTGGTGTTTTATCAAACTACAACATGGTGGAGTTGCAGGACAAGCACTGCAACCCAGTCACTTAACTCCTCATTTTGTCATAAAGACAGGAGAGGGGTGCTGTGCTGTGCTCTTGCTATGAAACAGGACACCTGAAGAAAGGCAAAAGGCTGGAACAAAGGGACCAAGCAGCAATATTTGTAAGCCTTGCAAAAGGACCTCCAAGGACATCCTCGTGCACCTGTTTCCCTCCTTGTTTTACACAACACCATAAGTGAACACACTGCTAATTTTCTGTTGAAAGAACCCTCTTTGGTTGTTGTCCTTAAAGGTGTCTATGCTTTTCCAGCCTAAGTACCATAAACTAGCTTCTCCCAATGCCATCATAACAAGTGACAGCAGTCATGTCAAAGCCAATAGGGGTTGGGTAAACTTCATTTAGCTTCTGTTTCCTGGAGGGGGTTTGAGCCAAACAAGTGCTATTTCTGTTTGACACTTGTTCACACCTGTATCATCCCGCTGGTCATAGAATCAAAGAATGGTTTGGGTTGGAAGGAACCTTAAAGATCACCTAGTTCCAACCCCCCTGCATGGGCAGGGACACCTCCCACTAGACCAGGTTGCTCCAAGCCCCATCCAACCTGGCCTTGAACACCTCCAGGGATGGAACATCCACAGCTTCCCTGGGCAACGTGTTGCAGTGTCTCACAACCTTCACAGGAAATAACTTCTTTCTAATATCCAATCTAAATCTACCCTCTTTCAGCTTAAAACCATTGTCCCTCATCCTGTCACTGCATGTCCTAGTAAAAAGCCCCTCCCCAGCTTCCCTGTAGCCCCTTCAGGTACTGGAAGGCTGCTATAAGGTCTCCCTGGAGCCTTCTCTTCTCCAGGATGAACAACCCCAACTCTCTCAGCCTATCTTTGTAGGAGAGGTGCTCCAGCCCTCTGATCATCTTTGTGGCCCTCCTCTGGACTCACTCCAAGAGCTCCATATCCTTCTTATTTTGGGGTCTCCAGAACTGGACACAGTACTCCAGGTGGGGTCTCACGAGAGGAAAGCAAAGAGGGAGAATCACCTCCCTTGACCTGCTGGCTTCTTTTGATGCAGTCCAGCACATGGTTGGCTTTCTGGGCTGCAAGTTCTTGTGCTTCTCAACCAACACCCTCAAGTCCTTCTCTACAGAGCTGCTTTCAATCCATTCTCTGTCTTGCCTGTATTTGTGCATGAGTTTACCCTGACCCATGCTCATGTTTCATATGGACTCTTGCAAGCTCACAGTGGTGTCACGTTGAAATGCACTCTCTATTTTGCACTTTCCCAACTGTAGTGCTACATAGACAGTATCAGGTTTACCCTCTCTTTGTTCATGAGGAAGGAATGTCCATGTTCTTCACAGGAAGATATGTGCCTTACACAGCTAGGACACTGAACACGGTTATTTAAACGTGGGACACCACCATACACCAGCCTCATTACTTCTCA